>NC_048305.1:94456046-94801999 GCF_013100865.1 Trachemys scripta elegans | reverse complement strand
TCCCCCCCCCCCCCCCCCCCCCCCCCCCCCCCCCCCCCCCTTGCCCCGGGGGGGAGACGCGCCCCGCCCCACACAGCCTCCCCCCCCCCCCCCCCCCCCCCGTGCTCTCCCGCGTCCCCCGGGCCGGTGCATAGCGGGTAAGGCACCAGCCCGGGGCCAAGAGGACACGCGGCGGGACCTCCTCCTCCAGGACCGCGGACATTTCCACAGCCACGCTGTGGCTCCCACCCACACCTACTTCTCGTCTTGCCACCCGCGTCCCAGGCGCTCCCATCCGGGCGGGGATGCAGGGCGGTGCCAGGGGCCAAGGGGGTAGCCACCAGCTGTCTGTTGTCCATACAGTGGGCACTGCACGGTCAGGACAGGGCTAAGTGATGCAAGAGCCCAAGCAGGGCAGCTAGTCTAGCCCTGGGCCAGCGCAGGATACGCCCCCACTGCCCCCCACGCCCCTTAGGGGCCCTAAGCATTCAGCAACAAGGAGGGGGACCAGATGTCCCGATTTTATAGGGACAGTCCCGATTTTGGGGTCTTTCTTATATATGCTCCTATTACACCCCCCCCCACACACACCCCACCCTGATTTTTCACACTTGCTGTCTAGTCACCCTAACAACAAGGGGGAGCCTTTTGCACCCTTCTTCCCAGTGCGGCAGCCATTTCTCACCACTCCTTTGGCGGGGGGGAGGCTAAATCTGAACCAAACAGCCAATGTAGGGCTTCGCCTTGCAAACGTCCAACAAGAAACAGGTTTCTTGGAAAGCTGTGTGGTGTTGCTGCCGCCACAGGGCCTGCTTTTCAGAAGACCCCATAATAGATACTGCTAATGGGGTGTTTTTTTCCTCCTGGCTTCTCTCAGTCACCCATGAAAATTTAATGAGGCATTGAGGGCTGTTACCTTCAGAGTCAATGGGGTAAGCATATTTAGCCTAATGCACTTGCTGCCAAGCCCATAGGTCTATTGCAAGCAGATCAGGAGTCCTAGAGAGACTCTCCTTTCAACACACAATTCACGACCCATTACACTTATTCTGTGATAACAGCTTCTGTACAAACGTAGAACCATACAAAACAGAGGCTGTCATGCACTTCCTGAAAAGATTTACATACAGAGGAGAAGTACATTCCGGAGGTTAGTTCCTTTACCAGATTTATCTCCAATCAATACAAAAAAAGGAGATCGACCACAGCTAACCAGGTAAATTGCAAAAGGAAAAACAATTCTAAGTCACAAAGGTTTGGATCTTTCTTCCATTGAAGTCAATGGGGAAATTCCCCTAACAGAATAACTAATCAGATTCAAAATTATAAACATCTTACTTTTATAGCCCCTTTCATCTTAAAAGATCCTATAACACACCACCAAATTAGCAAACATCATCAAAAATACACATAGGGAAAACATATATACTTCTCCCACTAGTGAAATAGTCTTTTCTGAGGCAAATATGACAACTGCCATGCCCTCGCTCCTCCCCCTACCCCCCAGAGCCTCCTGCATGCCACGAAACAGCTGATCTGGAGGTGTGGAGGGGGAGGGGGAGGGAGAGGCACTGATCGGCAGGGCTGCGGGTAGGTGGGAGGTGCTCGGAGGAGAGCTGATGGGGGCTGCTGATGTATTACTGTGGCTCTTTGGCAATGTACATTGGTAAATTCTGGCTCCTTCTCAAGCTCAGGTTGGCCTCCTGCATTAAAACATGTGAAACCCACTATTTTAAACCTCTTGCATTATGGCTGATATTATATATATATATATTTTTTCCTATAGCACCCATCACTGCAGTATCCAGTCTGTTATATTTTTAAAATAACTGTTATAATAGTCCAATAACCCTTGTAATGTATTTGATAATTACAATACCTTTCAAAAGCCAAATCCCAGCTGTCAGAGTTTCCATCCAAAAACTTGTATTCTCACAATCTACTTGTACCGCAAAGCTACTTTCCAGTTCCATTTACTGGAGAAATTACAGCTGGGACTATCAATGGAGCCTCAGGGAGCATATACCTGCAGACCTTTGTCTGTGATGGTATCTAGTAGCAATATGTCTTCCCTTCAGTGAGGATTTCGCCTTCAGAAGAAATGCATAAACAGTCCAAAGACAGCAACTAAAAATCACATTTCTGGTAACTTCTTGGGACCATGTATTGCACCCTCTGTATTTGACTAGGATTATTTTTCATAAAAGGTATTGAAATATAAGAAAACAGTTGTGGATTCTAGATTCCTCAAAATGCATGCTTCAGATTAGTTAATGCAATAGTGAACAAGATGCCCCACATGAAGCTTGCCCTTACACACTGATCAGGAAGTTGTATCTGCCATGTAGCCAGCCTGTCACAAGTCTTTCTATGCACAGGAAAGATGCTACATGTTGAGGCCATGTCTACATTACAAAATTATGTCAACCTAATTTACATCGACATACAGCCACTGCAGTTATTAAATTGCTTGTGTGCGCGCACACTTGACTTCTTGTTTCTGGTGAGGACATGCATCACCAACGCACTTGTATTGATTGTATTGTCAGTTTGGGTCATTGTGGGAGAGCTCTTGAAGGCAACGTAAGCAACACAGTGTCTACACTGACATAGTGTTGATCTAATTACATCAAACATGACTCTGTGCCATTCGGGAAGGTGGTGTTACTAAAATCAGTGCAGAGAGGCACTTACATCAGCAAGAACCAAAAAAACTGAAGACACAGCTAGGTCAATGCAAGGAAGCTTATGTTGACCTAACCATGTAGCATAGACCAGGCCCTCAGTAACAATAATAAGAACACTTTGGATAAGAGTCGTTAATTCTATTCTCATTGCTGAAATTTATTGATGCAAGTCACACTTCCTTACAATATTTTTTTAAATATAAAAGAATGTAATTGCTCACCAGATTGTAATATGAATGCAAATGAACTTGCTGTAATTATACTTTGCAATTGTCTACTTTAAAAACTAAGAAAATAGAACAGACCCGAAAAGTAATTTGAACTGCAATTCTTCATTGTACCCCTGCATTATGCAAAAGTTACCATAAGCAATCTGTTCTGTTTTAATGTAAAATATTTTTAGTTTATAACTTTGCATCACAGGTACCCGAACGAGACCATTTTAATGGTCACAGATTTTTTTTCCAAGAGAACAATGTGACAAAGACATGAGATACAAAAACATAATTAATTCAGTTTGAGGGAGTCTGAAAGGACTTGAGGTTCCTAGAAAAAGCTTAAGTAAATTCAACATTCCTCCATCCTATATTCTAAATCACACTTTATACCATCAGAGTTCCCCCTTAAAAAAAAAAATCAAATTGGAGATTAATGGATAAACCCACAACAATCTATACAATACAGGTCAAAGGAGAGGTTATTCCATAGCAGAGTGTGCCCAATAAGAGGAATTGAGAGACCCTAACCAGGAATGCCTAACCTAGACAATGCTATTATCATTGCATAATATGAAGATATGAAACTAATGAGGTGATACTGTAAACAGACTTTTGATGTACTGAACGGTTGTCATAGGTAACGTGCCAGGTCCTCTGTGTAGTACTCTTTCTCTTCTAGCACTTAATGATCGATAAAGTAACCAAAAGGCAAGCAGGACTTCCTTCTCAATGTTCTATTAGGTTTAAAATGAAGAGGTAAGGATCCATCATAGCACATTTTTTCTCTAATAAGCACTGGTAGAGAGAGTGATGGATCTAAGGTAAAGCCAAAAGGCACTTAACACACAGTCTTATTTGGCAGATAAGGGAATGTTCTTGTCATTTACAGGTGATTGGCAATGATTTTTTTTTTAAAATTAGACTTGTGCTCTTTTTTGTTTCTTTGTGATACACAGAAAGTTCTGAAAGGCTCCCTGCCCTCTCCTTTACTTTCCAAAAAGGAGGGGAAAAAATCTGCTTATTTTTCTTAAACATTAGAAGTACCAAGGATGTCAAATTTCATATTCCCTGCTTTTGCTAGAGGGTTTCTTGAGGTTTTAGAGCATGTTTACTACAACTGAAACTCTCACCAACTTTAACAGTGCAAGATGAGACCCTAACACTCAACTGAAGGGGTTGAGGATGTAGAAACTTTAACAAAATCATTTTTTATCCAGAATGTTAAAAAGTCACTGAAGTTATGAAAGTGTTAAAAATACAGAGTTGTAAACAGTCTCACTAAAAATCTCTTCCCCTCTAAAATGCTTAGTTTTTGCACTCTGATCTTATGATGCCATAATTTCACCAGTTCTCCAGTCATTGTAGAGCTGGTTGGGAGTCTCCTTTTAAAAGTTTTTTCAATGGAAACTAAAGTTTCCACAAAATCCCAATTTTCCATGAGAAAATTTTGATTTTTCCACAAAATTTTCAATTTTCTGTCAATAGTCCATCACGGTGAGACAAATCAAAACATTCTGGTTTGTCAAACCAAGTTGAAATGCTTCATTTCAGGTCAGTTCAACATTAATGTATGTCCACCTGAACTACAGTCAGCATGGATTCACGAAGGGGAAGTCGTGCCTGACTAACCTAATTGCCTTCTATGATGAGATAACTGGCTCTGTGGATGAGGGGAAAGCAGTGGATGTGTTATTCCTTGACTTTAGCAAAGCTTTTGATACGGTCGCCCACAGTATTCTTGCCACCAAGTTAAAGAAGTATGGGCTGGATGAATGGACTGTAAGGTGGATAGAAAGCTGGCTAGATCGTCGGGCTCAACGGGTAATGATCAATGGCTCCATGTCTAGTTGGCAGCCGGTTTCAAGCGGAGTGCCCCAAGGGTCGGTCCTGGGGCTGGTTTTGTTTAATATCTTTATTAATGATCTGGAGGATGGTGTGGACTGCACTCTCAGCAAGTTTGCAGATGACACTAAACTAGGAGGCATGGTAGATATACTAGAGGGTAGGGATCGGATACAGAGGGACCTAGACAAATTAGAGGATTGGGCCGAAAAAAACCTGATGAGGTTCAACAAGGACAAGTGCAGAGTTCTGCACTTAGGACGGAAGAATCCCATGCACTGCTACAGACTAGGGACCGAATGGCTAGGTAGCAGTTCTGCAGAAAAGGACCTAGGGGTCACAGTGGACGAGAAGCTGGATATGAGTCAACAGTGTGCCCTTGTTGCCAAGAAGGCTAACAGCATTTTGGGCTGTATAAGTAGGGGCATTGCCAGCAGATCGAGGAACGTGATCGTTCCCCTTTATTCGACATTGGTGAGGCCTCATCTGGAATACTGTGTCCAGTTTTGGTCCCCACACTACAAGAAGGATGTGGAAAAATTGGAAAGAGTCCAGCGGAGGGCAACAAAAATGATTAGGGGTCTGGAGCACATGACTTATGAGGAGAGGCTGAGGGAACTGGGATTGTTTAGTCTCCAGAAGAGAAGAATGAGGCGGGATTTGATAGCAGCCTTCAACTACCTGAAGGGGGGTTCCAAAGAGGATGGAGCTTGGCTGTTCTCAGTGGTGGCAGATGACAGAACAAGGAGCAATGGTCTCAAGTTGCAGTGGGGGAGGTCCAGGTTGGATATCAGGAAAAACTGTTTCACTAGGAGGGTGGTGAAACACTGGAATGTGTTACCTAGGGAGGTGGTGGAGTCTCCTTCCTTGGAGGTTTTTAAGGCCCGGCTTGACAAAGCCCTGGCTGGGATGATTTAGCTGGGAATTGGTCCTGCTTTGAGCAGGGGGTTGGACTAGATGACCTCTTGAGGTCCCTTCCAACTCTGATATTCTATGATTCTATGATGATGTAATTCATGGGAGGTGTTGTTCAGGTGCCACATTCCCCTCATTCTACAGGCGAGGCTTTAAAGCAGGACTACATCTTCCAGGATGAACCTGAAACGATGCACTGAAAATGTCAAAGCAAATGTTTTGACACATCCAAACCTAACTTTTTATGAAAAAATTCGATATTTCAACTTTTCATTCCGATTCATGGTGAAAAAAATAACAAAACCCGGGAAATTCCAGTATTTCAACCTGAGGGACAGAAATTCCGATTTTTGACCAGCATTACTTCCAGGGCAGACACCACCAGAATTTCTAATGTAAACAATAAGTAGAACCACAATTCTTCCCTGCCCCCCACTCCAGTTTTCTTTTTGAAAGGGGATAGGAGGATAAAATTTCAGCCCTGTTTAATATAGCATATAGAAGGGAAAATGGGGAGAAATCTAATTTTTTATTTTGCAGGTCACTTTTAATTTAAGGCTTCTTGCAGCCTTAAGGGAGTTCATAGGTAAGTTATGGGCTCCATGGGTAAGCTATGGGCAATTTTTTAAAACGCTTTCCTCGTCCCTGCTGCTGTGCAAAATACTCATACAAACAACATGAGAAATAAACAATGGTCCCGATCCTCATGATCCAGTGTTCCTGCAGACCACCAATGAAGTCCAACTAGCACAGAATGCTGCAGCAGCCTGTCCTCTGCTCTCTACCTGATTTCCCATAGATTTTAAATCAAGCTAAAGGTCTCAGTCCTTGTCTTCAAGATGCTCCATGGCCTGGGCCCAGGATATCTAAGGGTATGTCTACACAGGAGCTGGAAGGTGTAATTTCTAGCTCAAGCAGACATACCCACGCTAGCTCTGGGGGAGCTAGTATGCTAAAAAATGAAGAGTAGTTACAGCAGCACTCACAGGAGGGACTAGCTGTCTGAGTATATGAACATAAGAACGGCCATACTGGGTCCGACCAAAGGTCCATCTAGCCCAGTATCCTGTCTTCCGACAGTGGCCAATGCCAGGTGCTCGGAGGGAATGAACAAAACAGATAATCATCAAGTGATCCATCCCCGTCACCCATTCCCAGTTTCTGGCAAACAGAGGCTAAGGATATTTCAGAGCATGGTTTTGCACCCCTGCCCATCGTGGCTAATAGCCATTGATGGACCGATCCTTCATGGCCTTATCTAGTTCTTTTTTGAACCCTGTTATAATCTTGGCCTTCACAACATTCCCCAGGCAAAGAGTTCCACGGGTTGACTGAGTTTTGTGAAGAAATACTTTCTTTTGTTTGTTTTAAACCTGCTCCTGCTGCCTATTAATTTCATTTGGTGACTCCTACTTCTTGTGTTATGAGAAGGAGTAAACAACACTTCCATATTCACTTTCCTCACACCAGTCATGATTTTATAGACCTCTATCAGATCCCCCCATTGTCATCTCTTTTCCAAACTGAAAAGTCCCAGTCTTATTAATCTCTCCTCATATGGATGCTGTTCCACACCTATAATCATTTTTGTTGCCCTTTTCTGTAGCTTTTCCAATTCCAATATATCTTTTTTGAGAGGGGGCAACCACATCTGCATGCAGTATTCAAGATACCATGGATTTATATAGAGGCAATATGGTATTTTCTGTCTTCTTATCTATCCCTTTCCTAATGATTCCTAACATTCTGTTCGCTTTTTTGACTGCTGCTGCACATTGAGTGGATGTTTTCAGAGAATTCTCCACAATGACTCCAAGATCTCTTTCTTGAGTGGGAACAGCTAATTTAGACCTTATCATTTTATATGTATAGTTTAGTTGGGATATGTTTTCCAATGTGCATTTGCTTTGCATTCAGGTATGTAATGATGGTACATACCTAGCCCATCCCATAATTTGTACCACTATGGCTACGCTCAATCAGAACTAGTCGGAGGTATGTCTACTCGAGCTAGAAATTACACCTCCAGCTCCAGCATAGACCTACATTAAAAGGGCACCTAAAGCTCTGACATGAAAACTGTGGTCACAACTCCCCTCCCCTGGCACAATGGAACTCAAAACAATAAGGGTAAAGCTCGTTTGTGCAGTGTCCAGTCAAACACTGTGGAATGCACTAAGGGCCATCTCAAACCTCACCATCTTCTGCTCCACGTGCAAGAGGCAATTTCTTTGACTTTGCCTTCTAACACCACATAGCAACTTGTATTTTAAAAACAAATAACTTACCAAAACAAGC
Source organism: Trachemys scripta elegans (assembly GCF_013100865.1). Taxonomy (NCBI): domain Eukaryota; kingdom Metazoa; phylum Chordata; order Testudines; family Emydidae; genus Trachemys; species Trachemys scripta. The sequence continues at coordinate 94,794,060 of NC_048305.1, read as the reverse complement.
AACTCCACTACACACATGGGGTTCTCCCATTGGCGTACGTGATCCACCTCCTTGAGAGGTAGTAGCTAGGTCGATGGAAGAATTCTTCTGTCAGCTTACTGCTGTCTAAACTGCATGCTAGGTTAGCTTAACTACACTGCTCAGGGGTGTGGATTTTTCGATAACAGACCCGACATCAGTGGGGCTCTCTGAGGGTGAAGGGATACACTGATTTAACAAGGGAAGACACCGAAACTGATTGTATACAAATAGCTATCAAAGGAACATAGTACACAAACTGAGAAAGTAGAACAGACATTCCTTTTTCTCATTAAAGTTATAACAAATTTAGGTGTTAACATGCAACTCTGTTGTATGGGAAAGTTTTCTGATGCAAGTGCGATTTTTAAAGTCAAAGGTGGCTTTTTCAAAACGAGTGTAAATTTGAGTAGATAACTTATTTCATTAAAAACATTTCCTAATAGAAAAAGATGTGAAAGATCGAAGAGTTTTGTCAGAAAATGCTGATTAGGCAAAACTAAAACCATTCCATGGGAACGTGTCAATTCCATTGAAACCTTTGATGCAAAGCGGGTAGGCTGATCCACTGGCCAACCTGCCTGATTTCTGGGCTGCTCAGTTCCCCAGGCTGTCTGCCTCATGGGCTGCCGGACACCCCGGCACCCCCTTTGTCCACTGCCCATGGGACCCAGACTGCATGAGGAGCTAGACAGACTGGCAGCTCACTAGGCACACCAGGGGCCCAGGAAGCAGTGCAGACTGGTAGCGTAGGACTAGAGGCAGGCAGTCCAAGGGGTGGGACAGCCTGCCAGCTGGGCAGAGGGGGATGTGGGCAGCCCCCAGCCAGGGAGCTGGGGGAGGAGGGAAGCCCAGAAGCTCACCACATGGGCAGATGAGGATCTAGGCATTCCTAGTAGCCCAGAAGTTGGGGCAGCCCACCAGGTGAGCAGAGGGAGCCTGGCAGCTTGCCAGCAGAACAGATGGAGAGCTGGGGAGCCTGGCTGCCTGTTTTGCAAGCAGAAGTGGAGGACAGCAGCCCGAGGTAAGGGAATGCATCAGTATTTGAAAAACAAAATATTTTGGAATTTCAGTCCAGCAGGAAAAGAAAAAATTCAGTTTTTGCCTTTTCATACATCCTGATTTGGGATGGATTTTTTTTTAACACATTTTTTGTGGGATAGAAATGCTGTTTCCTAGCCAGCTCTAAATTGGTCATTCTATTTCCTATTTTCTCTATACCATACAATTATCGGAATCTTCAAGAATGCAGAGTGTGTTTTGCTCTCTTGAGCCATGTCCTCTCCTCAGCATTGTCTTGGCTGGGATATTTATAATGTGAAGGTACCAATTGTTTATTAATCAGTCTGGCAACTGCTTCTTACTCCTCATTGCACAATCCTTCTCCCACTCAACTTCCGGTAATTTATCAATGCAGCTTTTCTGTGATGACTAATAAAATGGACATCTCTCACATACAACTCCATGTCATTAGCTCCCGGTATATATATATATATATACACACACACATACACTCAGGTATCCTTCCCACAGATTTTAAAAGTATGGCCCCCAATCCTGAAAACACTTACACATGTTCTTGACTTTATTGCTACAAGGATTTGGACTTCTCAGGCTAGTAAAGTTAAGAACATGCCTGAATGTTTGCAGGATCAGGGCCTAGATGCATAGTAAATGAAAAATTATTTGTTTCTAAAAGTAACTTTTAACGGGGGTCACATAGACTTTAGCAGTTTCTTTAGGAAAAATCAGACTCAACCTGTGTTTCATAATGAAATAATCTGATCATAACACCACTAAAATCAAAAGCTGTACTACTCACACCCACCCACTTGTCTCTAAATAATCTAACGGATTTGGCCAGTTTAAGTTCAGTTATGCATCTTACATCAGGTCTACAGTTTCTTTAAGGGAACTCACTATAGATGTCGGCATTAAGGAGTTAAATCACAGCAAGAGTTCTGGATCAAGTTTTCTGATTCCCTGAGAAACACTCAGCTTCCATCTCACACATAAATTAATCATCTGAAGCTGATCTTATTTAGGCATGGAGCCTGAGAAAGGAGCTGGTTTCCTTTCAGAGTGAAACAAATGAGGACCATTTGCCTGAAAGACAGGAAGGGGAGCTCTGGAAAACCAACAACTACTCTGCTTGTTTCTTTTAGAGCCCAGCTACATCAAAGGATTAGCTAGAGACCTTTCTAGTCTGGGCATATTTTGGTTATATATTTAAAAAAAAGTATTAAGAAACCTGAAACTCCAGAGAGTGTTTTCTCTTACTTAACTCTAGGCCTCTGCTGACTTTCTGTCCATCTGTACAGACCCTTAGACCTGCTGCAGAGGTAAGGTTGCTTGGTGGTATGTCATCCCCTTGCAGAATACTGAGCTGAGCAAAACGCAAACTTGTGAAAGCCAGGAAATACATAACTAAGGTTGCTCATGTACCCTTAACTCTGCCCTCTTTCAGCAGTGCCCCAATACACTCCGTTAACATACATATCTTTGCTCTGCCAACCCCACAGTTGCTGAAATATACAGACTCTTCACCTTCTTTTACAACTCATTCACTCTCACCTACAGGATTCCATCTAACACTATTAAGAAACAAAAACGAAAAAAACCAAAAACAAACAAGATTGCCCACACCACCTTCCCTCTGGTCCCCTGGAGCTGGCAGTAGCTAATAGGAATTACTTACATACATTTGAGGTGCAGTCAGTTAGGACTGCCTGGTAAAGGTGTGTTTGTGATATGAGGACTGCTTTCAGGTGGGTGACAGCTATGACGATGATATGGGGAGATCTATGTTTTGCACCCTCCAATGTGTGTGAGCAAAGGGAAGAGGTGCATGTGTACCTTAAGGATCCGGAATGCACCATTTGAATGCAGAAACGCATAGGTTATGTCAGTAGCAGGGCACAGGCTTTTATTATGAAAGATATTGTCAGCAGTGAGGATTCTAATGCTTTAATCATGGTTAAGTGAAAGTGTGAGTTGAGTTGGTATCCCGTAAGTAAGGATAAAGGACTTGTAAAAGTCTGTGAAGTGGTTCTTAAATTGTGCACCGGTGATGTTCTTTCTGGGGAGCTGGCTAAGTGTGAGAGTGTATTCCAGGATCTGGAATCTCCTGAATCTTATAGTGCCAATGGCCAGTATAGCGTCCAAAGGCTAGTCAAATGCAGATATTCTCAAATAACCAATCCAAGGCTTTCCTACCACCCATCCTCAGTGCCCGGCCTCTTGGCAGTCACAACCCCTCTCCCTGTCCCTCCAGTACCCACAAAGTCCTCTGTCTTTTCCCCACCCAGTATAACAAAACTGTTGATCAGACACCAACTGCTGACTATTCTGCTGTGTTCACAGTAAACCTCGCCATAAAATAAAAGAACATGTTATAATGTAACAGACACAACTTGTACTAAGTAACATGAGTTATTAACTCTTTATTGCACAGGTGTACAAGGGCTCAAACTAGAAACACCAGTGGCGGGGTGTTCACCAGGGCAATGGCATTGGCGCATTCCCTCAAACGATCCAAGCAAGCAGCCAGTTGCTGCATAGAAACCCTCTCACAGTTTTCCCTCCCCTTTATTGGTGCATGTGCACTGTAATCCTTCCAGACTGCACATGGACACAAGCGAACATGTTCTTAAATACCATTCACAATTTAGGTCCTCCAAAGACTTAGTGGGCACCTTAGGTAAAAATTGACAGATTGAGACCGTTTTGACCTGCATCACATCAATAGCTCGATATCTGAGCAAACAAAACAAAAACAAAAAAACCCATCCTACCTTGAAACGTTTTGAAAAATTGCTGTGAGGAGGGCTTATATCTCCACAACTTTGAGTTCAAATGACCCCAAATTTGGGTCACTAACCCTACCCTGAACCCTTCTGAGGCACACCAAATTTCAAAGGAATCCAACTAAGCATCTCGATTTTAGAGGACTTAAAATGGTTGATCTTTAAACAGAAGTCGTGATGAAATCTTTACTATAGTGGTGCTACCACACCACTATAATTAGGAGCTAGTCTAACTTCAGCCTGTGTAAATGGTAAGCTTTTAAATCACTAAGCAATAAAACACAGGGATACTCTTACTGCGCACAAAGAATGTCCATTAATATTAATGGAAATTAGATACCCCTCAAGGAGGAAAATCTCTCATTTTCATTAAACTATTTGATACATCTGGGGCTGTGGTAGTAATAAAGAGATACTGAGCAATATTAGAGAGAGAATCTGAGAAATATTTGAGAAGGATTTCTGTGCGCCACTTCCAAAGAACCCAAAAGGATTCTAAAAACGAGAGAGACACATTTATTGCATTTTACCTGATGCAAGGATGATTTCAGAGCTGGCATTCAAATATTTAAACAGGGACTCAGCCGTTATCTCTGCTGTTAAGATCTTACTAAACTAGAACAATGCATAGAATATCCTTAGCCAACTCAGGCTTCAGCTAACTCAAAGAACCACTCTCCACATTTGCTGATATTATAGCCCACAGCAGGATCACCTTGATCACTCTGGAGAGGCTGTACATGAATAGCCCCACACATGATGATGTCTCACGTTTAATAGGCTCCTCTAAGTCAATTAGGTACTGAGTGGGGAAAAACTCCCCTATCTTCTCCATTATCAGTCGCTATAGTAGCTCACTTGCCATTTCCTCCCTTAGCCATTATCTTTTACCACTGCAGTCTCTCTTCAGTCACCTAATTAGCTCCTTCACCATTCATTGGTAATATTAATAGTGATGTGGTACTGTATCCAGTGCTTTTCTCAACTGGAAAGAAATTATATCTTCCATTTCAATCTTGTCTACCGTCTCTCGCTTCACTAAAACTTCACTAGAGAAGTCATGTTATCAGATATGAGCATTCTCTGAAAGGTCCTTTTGAGACAAGCTCACAGATGTTGGTCTGTCAGGGACAAAAAGGGTACATGGCTGGACTAACATGGCATCCTTGTAATCTCAAAATGATGAGGGTTTCTGAAGAAAAAAAACACACACACACAAAAAAAAAAAACCTATGGTGCTCTTCCTAGTAAAATGATGAGTCTGACTCTGTAGCCTTCTGGCAGTGACACAACTAGAAGAAGGGGATGGCAAGCACTGAGCATACAGTGCTATCTGGTGAAAAACAGACAGGTTATCAAGAAAGCATGCAGGCACGTGTTGGAACCCACTGAAAATGAAATTGAGACCTGCAAGTTCCTTTCAAAACCCGAAGTGCTTTTGAATCCTCAATACGATCCAGAGGATGGTATTGCACACCTCTTCTATGATATGCAGAATGACTTGTTTCATTTGCACAGTCACAGCTGTTCATTGGTCCCTTAATTCACCTCCGTGAAGACAGTGATATCTTGTGATTAGGCCATGCGGTAGGGAGTCGCTGGCTTGACTGAAGTCCCAGATCTGTCAGTTAACCAGCTGTGTGGCCTTGGGTAAGCCACTCTGAGCCCCTGTTTCCCCACCTGTACCACACCTCTCTCACAGGGGTATTACGAGGCTCACTCAATCTTTGTGAATCTTTGGTAGAAGGTGCTACACAGGCACTAAGTGTTACTAATATGTGCTGCTATTGATATTCTGTTTTTCCTCCAGGGATTTCAAACAGGACCTTATAATTGACTATGCTCGATTCCGTTAGCCTCCATTAACCATTTAAAGACATTAATAAACACACATATGGTGAGGGCTGTTTCCTCAGATGCAAACAAATCTACTTAGATAGCTCCACTTTACAGTCTGAAGTTGCCAGTCTCAAATTGGTTTCCAGCTAGCTGGCAGGGGAGGGAAGTGCACCTTGCCAAGGAGGGTTTTTGCAAGTACTGGAATTTGTAAAAGCACTAGGGATTACAAACCACATTGTTTCACACATGCCCATCAAAAAGCCTGTAATTCTTCATGCAAAACACCAGCTTCTTCAGAAATCCAAATGGTTTCATATTTGAAACCCTCTCTGGCAAGGCACATTTCCACTCGCTGCCAATTAACTGCAAACTGATTTAAGATGGGCAACTTCACAATCAGCCTCCAACAGAGAACAGGTTCCTGAGGATGATCTGGTATGTAACAAACACTTCTTGCTACCATGTTTAAACTCATCTTAGGTGCAACCCACAGCTAGCTGTGATGTTCCACACAGGAAAGAAGCTGTACATTCAATATCCTCTCTTTCTAGTAAACGTCACTGGATGAAGATTTTATACTCTGAGCACATAACTGACTCTCTTATTCACAGAACTTCCCGTGTTCTGCATTATTTTGGGGGGAGTACTTACAATAAACAGAAGACAGGTAAACAAACAGAAAAAGGAAGGGTAATTACTCTTGCTATAACTCACCAAGTCATGCTGCGCTCTTCTTCCAGGCCCTAAGCAGAGGGTCCAGATCATCCCTTCCCACAGTGAAATCCTCAGGAGAGCACACAGGAGGGAGGAAATCTCCCTGAGGATCTCCAAGCAGAGTATCTACCCTATCGTTCCATTGGGTCAGTTCTGCCCTCCCCAATGGGGCTATTTCATGACCTAAACCCACAATGCTGGAGGACCCACAGGAGGCCATGGTCGCCCATGTGGAGGCTCTGTGCTTCTGCCCTGGTGCCATGCCTCTGTACTGGCTGTGGCCCCCGGAGCCCAAGGGGCATTGCAGCCATGATTCTGGGGCCATGAGCTCCCCAGAACTCCTGCTGGGTGATATACACTAAAGTCAATGCAGATGAGAGCTGTGTTCTCTTTTCTGATTAAGCTCTGCAGAGCGCGCGTGTGTATTTTTTCCTACCCTGACCCACACACTACCCTCACAGCCTGCCCATTCCTTCTGCTGACCCACTTGGTCTCTAAATCCACCCTCATCACAAACCCCAAAATCACACCACACCCTCCGCAGCATCAAAAGGAGAGGGTTGAGGAGAGTTCTATGGAGGTAGAAGAATCTTTACTTCCATCCGCAGAGAGTCCCATCTATGCCCAAGTACAGAGGATAAGAATTGTGCCAATGTTCCTCAGACTAACATTGTATCCAATACTGCAATGAGAAAAAAGGCTTCTTTTGACAACCATGGAAGATTTGATGGACAAAGTCTGGCCTATAGTACACTACTTACTAGCCTTGACAAAATACAATCATCTCTCCAGACAATGTTTTAAAGAGGAAAATGTACACTAGAGTTTCAATATGAACATCCTGGCCACTTAAGAAATGAACACAGGTGGACACAGTTTCAGCAGACCTCTAAAACGGCATCTACAATATTTTCAGGCAAATCCATTTACTTACATCATGTGTTTGCATTCATGCAGATATTTGTGTAATTGTTAAAAAGCTTTTGAAAGACTGAAGCAGCATTGAATAATAACTAAGCATTACTTTGCACAATTTTCATGCTGAAGCTGCTACGTAACGTATTAGTTAGGTCTTGCTCATCTGACAGTTAGCAAACCTGTTTAACTAAGTGTGCAGTATTTCTTTTTATTCCTTGCTCAATCTATACAATTGTACAACTTTACTTTTCACTCCTCTAGGTTATTATTAAGTAATCATCTGCTTTGGCAGCCAGTAAATATAATCAAAATTCTTTGCATTTCAGATTCACTAAATATTTTCTAGTTTCTGCAATATATATATATATATATATATATATACACACACACACACATATTTCTTGCTTTTTGCTTTTCAATCGACTATTTAAATCCTGTAGATTCTAAAAAACCTCTCTTGGTGTGATGTTCTGCAATCTTGACAGCACAAGACCATCATGCCACAGTAAAAATCATTGTCACAAATAAATATCATATTTAGGGTAACATCCAGCACACCATTTCTGCCAAAATCATGACCATTCCAATCACAGACTGTAACTAGTAAGCTAATAATATATTATTTTTGGTTTCCTCTTTGGTCATATTCAATTTTTTCCCCTTTATATTCTCCTTGCAATATTTAGACTGGGTAGACAGTTTTAAACATGTCAATGACATAAATAAATGTTTAAGTGGCCAGTCTACCTGGGGCTCTGTTCTTGTCACATCTCATAAGCTTAACATGGTTGGATCTGGTCAGTAATCAGAGGGGAGGCCTCCAAGGAAAACCCAAGTTCTGAAGTAAGTGGCACTGGTTTTTCAATAGGTGGCACTCTAACCTCAGACTAGAACTGAGTAAATGCCCCCGGGATGGTGTTAGGACCACTGATAATGGAGGTGCCAGCTTTTGAATGAGACCAAGCATCTGCTGTTATTTCTGATAGGCATACAAAAAGATTCCATGGCATTTTTCATAACACTGGAGTTTTAACCTTAATGTCTTGGCCAATTCCAGATTAGATACCCCTCAAGGAGGTGAGACTGGGTGAGTACATCATCTACCTAATCTTCCCCCTATAGTTTCCACTACAGAGATTATTCTGGATTTCCCCCACCTTAAAACTGCTGTAGAGAGTGCTGACACAGAATGGTTGCTGCATCTCAGTGCAGGCATCATACAATGGTGAGTGACTATCCTCAATGCACTGTATAGAATTTTCAGAAAGATTTTGGCTCATTCGGGATAAAAGCACAACATGAATCTAAATTGCTATTATTAACACCCAAGATCTCTATTAATATGAAATCAATTTGTAAAAAGTTTTCAAATGATAGTATTAAAAAGAATGCGTTAGCCTCCCAAGTTACTATCTATTCTTATTTTCCTTGCCCTCATCCTCCTCATTTCTGCCTCCTTGTATCCTAGCTCCTCATGTTGTTTTAATCTTACCTTACATTGTTATCTTTTTCCAGGCAGGGTCCTAATTTATTCTGTACAGTGCCAGGTTCATATATAATTCATAAATACAATAATATAAAACTCCAAATACCATAGACGTCATTATTATTTGTATCTTATAGTAGTATTTAGAAGTGCCAGTCAGATTGGGGATTCATTATGCAAGGAGTTAAGATATATAGCAAAAGACCATCCTTTACTCAAGAGAGCTTACAACATTGGTTTAAGACATGATCTAACACGTATGGCAAAAATCCTCACTTTGTATTTTAATTTAATTTATTGTCTTACAGAAGTGCTGAGAAGCACTAATTTAGACTTCGAGGTTACTTAGGGTAAACTTTTCAAAAGTAGCTAAGTGACTTGCTCAAGGTCACACAGGAAATTTGTGGCAGGAATTAAACCCAGATCTTGAGTCCCAGCTTTCACTCCCATAAGGGCATTCTCGTTTTCTAAACATTTTAACAATGAAGCCTTTTAAAATGATGACTTAAGATGAGTATCAAGTGCCTCTAAGATTCTATATAATTTACACAATATATTTCCACCAGCCAGTGTCACTGGTTAATCAATTCTCCTCCTGCATTTCTAATAGTAATTCAGATTTTTAAAGCTGAATCAGTATTTTTCCAAATCAGGATGAGACTGTAAATAAATAAATAGCGACAGCAGATCATCTAGGCCCAATCCTAGGGGTCAGAGTCTAATCTCGGCTGCACAGCATGCATTATTACATCTCTCAAAAGACTCACGGCTACAACCGTGCATCTGAGATTAGAATCTGGACACTAAAAGTCTATTGAAAATGGATAATAATGGCAGTGTCAGTGTCCAAAGATTGTGACAAAGAGCCAAGATATTAACTTAGAATGAACAGAAATCCAAACTATTGTTAAGGTGAGCCATCCATTCCATTCTAAATCCCCCTCTTTATTTAGTCATTCACAACTGTCTGATATAATTCCCTTTATGCTGAAGTTTGTTGTCTCAGCCTAAAAGTAAGTTTGAACAGAATCCATTGAATTGTTTTGAGCTATAAGAATTGGGGGGGGGGGGGGTAGAGGGGGGGATTGACTCCTTTTATTTAAAAAAAAAAAAAAAAGGAGTCATTCTGTCCCTCTCTGGTTTGATAATGCAAACAAGTCTTCCTTTTTAGAGAACAAACACCATGTGCACATGGATAAATAGCAAACGATGAATAACAAATATTCTTGTTTGCATAGACCTGGTCCTTAGTGAGGAATGGGATCTTAGCTTGATTTGATTAAATTAATTAAGTTTGATTAAAAAATTAAGACATCAGAAATGATCAATAGCACTGAATAGTTATTGTCTGTGAAACAAAAGCGTTTGTAAATGAGTACTATCAATTTTCAATATAACTCTGCAGCAGGTTAGTAAGTAAGGTCCCAATCCTACAGAGACTTAACACACATGTTTAACTTTATGCACTATGCACAATCCCCATTGAAGTCATTGGGATTACTTGCAGTGCATAGAATTAAGCACGAGCATAAGTATTTGAAGAAATGAGGCCTAAATAGGCTTGCACCAGTAAATGGGGCTGGGAGACACAAAGTCTGGGTTCACATGGACACTATTCCTCGTTTCCTCTCCTCCTATGCTATTGCCACCTTCATGTCTTCCCTCCCCTCTATTTCCAAACCCTTTGATTTTCTCAAACTACATGGCACCACTAGTTGCTGCTCTGCCTCTGACTTAATGTTAGAATCGGATCCTTCCAAATACAGAACCCGGATTCCAAGAATCCTTCTTTGGTGCAACACTGGCAGCTGCTTTTGCTTTGCGCTAGTGCAGTAAGATTCAGTATGCTTCTTATGAAACACCACTGTGCATACTGTTCAAACCAACCACCAGACTTCAGAACAAGACAAAAACACTTACCTTTTCATCACATGAACAATAGGACAGATCAGATGTGATACAGATGCCACGTAGCATGCTGTAGAGATTACAATTATTTTTGTGCTTCATGCTATGGACACCCCCCCAAAGCCCAATAAGTCATAGAAAAATCTATTCTGGGAGTCTAGAGTAGCCTCATGCACTCTCTAGCACTGCATACACTAGGCAGTGAGTTTCATGTCTCTCTCCCCCAGCAATACCCACCAAAAAGAAAAACATGTGCCGCTAACTGTCTATTAGCATTCATGGAATTCAAGGAACATCATTCCATTAGTGTGGCTGGGTATGGCTGAAAGAAAGAAAAAAAAAAAAAAAACAGTGGATCTTCTGGAAGTCTGTGCAGATCCACTCCCGTCACAAGGTGTAGAAAGCAGAGCACCAGACCGGTAGCATCTCACAACCCAAGGGTCTCTGGGATCCCACCTCCCAGCAGCCCTTTGGAGCCAGTTGAACCTGGCCTTTGTGCCTATACCCTTCCCTCTTTCTAAAATGGTGTACAAGCAAGGACAGAGTAAATCCATGCTTTGCAGAGAGGAGCATTTGCCAGCTGCTTCCAAATGCCCTCTCTAGATGGAAGGTCCTTTCACAGTGTCTAGCTCATGCCACAAAAGGTGTGGCTGCCCTGTCCACAGATGTGAAAGTTTTTCTGTCCCCACTTTACTCTCTTCTGTACTTGTAGTGAAGAAAAACACAGTGCAGTGCTGGCTGACTCGCTTTCTTTTTGAAATCTGGGAACGTGAGTCACTATGTTTGCTGAGCTGTAAGTAGATGATCAAACAGTGGAATGAACAGCTCAGCACTATACCAGCACCATGCACTATAATTTAATTTCTTACACTTGGTGTCTTCTACTGCCAACCTAAGAGAAAACATGATGAAGGAAATAAACTATTGCATTCAATCAACTTCTTTGTTGATTCAGCCATACCCAAGTTCAGATCTAGAAGAAGAATATTTTATATTTTTCACAATTTACATGAATATGATTAACAATATATATTTAGCGCATTTCCTCTGGTACCATATTTCCAGCTTCTCTTGTTCACAAAATTGTTATCCTTTAATTTTTATAATACAATAGCTCCTGCAGGACCCACTTAGGATCAGGGCCCCATTGCGTTAGGTACTACGCAAACACATGAACTGTAAGCTCATGAGGGCAGTGTAAGAGAACAAAATTTTAGCAACGAACCATAGGAGATGACATTGTTTCTTTATTTCTGCAAATAAAGATTCTGCATGCTGTTGGGAGACAGCGTGACAACGGAACATGCACAGGGTAGGGACGCAGGAGTTCCTCATGCTAATCAAAAGCTCTGCCAATGATTCACTCTGTGGTTGAGGCCTATCACTTTACTTCTCTACTTCAATAGCCCCATATTAATATTTACATATTTAGATCTCAATCCATATTTAGATCTCATTTAGTCAATGATAGTTTAGGCAGTAACATCAACGGAAGCAGGATCAGGTCCTTACCTCACAAGCGTGTTGTGAGGATTAATTAATGACTGAACATTTAAAGCACATATAAGTTCTAATAATATCTAGTGACAGTATCAGACATAAAGCAAAGGTATTTTTAAGATAGAAAATGCCAACTATAGAGTTTAAACCACTTTAAAATCATACTTCCATTTTAAACTTTTATCTACTATTGATCCAAGTAACACCTTATAGTAATGTCACTGAAAGAGGTTAAAGAAAAAAAATAAACTCCACTTTTTCAGTGTATTTACTTAGTGCTTTTAAAAGTACTTTATGTATAGTCACTTTCACCATTTCTTTCATTATATGTATTACAGTAGCACCTGTGGGTCCCAACTGAGATCAAGGTCTCTTTACATTAGGCGCTACACAAGAAGAGAAAAGGGTTGGAGAAAGAAAATATTATTATCCCCAATAGACTAACAAGGGGATAGTGAGCGTAAGTGACCAAGGTCGCACAGGAAGCCTATGGAAATAGCTGGAAACAGAATCTAGAGCTCCTGAGTCCTAATCCAGAGCCTTAACCACAAGTCTATCCTGCCATTATATAGGCCCCAATCCTGGAAAGATTTATGCACATGCTTAACTTTGCGCCTTGTGTGTAGACCTTCAATGGGACTATTCACAGTGCATAAAGTCAAGCACATTCATAAGCTGCTGTAGGATCAAGTTCATAAATGGTTTCTACTCTTGCTTTTTTGGGCCCTTCTTGGAAGCAAAAGGCAAACAGGAAAACATTACAAAAAATACAGGATTGTAAAACCACAAATATTAGCAGCACCTGAAATTACCCCTAACTTAAAAAAAAATGACTATGTTTCAAGTTGATAGTGTTTGTTTAACTGTTTTACCTGTCTTGGTGCTTGAATGCACATTATAATTCAAACATGACTTACAGCACAGTTTAACCATAATCTTATGGGACGGGTCTCCTTTTAGTTAAATGGAATACAATTAATTTATAGCTTAGGAGTACAAGGGCTTTAAGTGATATATTAAAGAAGTTTTAAAAAAATAAAAACTGAAACAAGGTTAAGAGAAAACAAGCATCCTCTCCCTTGAAATAGTCAAATGACAAGTCTTGTTATTCCTAAGGTCATCAAGGCCAAATGTGAGCACTGACCTTCATTAATTCAAGCTTTGTGCTTTTGTTAGAGGACTGTTGCTACTGCATCTGCTCCTCTCAATTTGGGCTGTTTTGGTAACAAAGCTCCCAGTGATCATCTAAACCTCATTTGAAGCACCTGTGAACAATTCATTATATTAATATAACAACAGGGGAGGAGTAGAGATACTAATAAATAGGTTGTTGAGCAGCTTTTGCTGCCAAGGTTGCTTTATGCAGCAAGAAAATGTTCCCTCCACCCAAAAAATGGTACTCACTGGGGAGCTGCACTGAGACACTGAGATCTGTTGTTCCACAAACTGTCAGTACACACATCTGGCATAGGATAAGCACATAAATTAAAATCCCCCCTCTAAACAGTTGCTGAATTTGTGTTCAGTACATCTGAGAGACTCCAGCATGATTTGAAACAATTTGTTCTTCGTTCAAACAGCATGAATGTTCTTTAGCTAAAGGTGGCTTTGAAAAGGCATCTGGTAATGATTTCTACTAGCAGGGCTTCACGTGATTTAAAATAGATTTGTATAAATCTGCACATAAAAATAAGGAATTGGTCAATATCTTTAATTGTATTTGTACATGATGTAGTTACAGCTAATGTCTGAACTTTTGCTTTTATTCATGCTGCAGTTTAAGAAAATATGGATTTTTAAAATTAAAAAAAAACACACAAGATTTTGCTGCATTTAACATGTACTCAGTCATATTTTATTTAGTCACATTTTACCAACGTCAGTGGAAACCAAAGATGAATTGCAATAAAAACTGATTTGTTGATCAGTATCATTGCACAATACAATTTAGTGCAGGTCCTAGAGTACAGTCTATATGGGAAACATACATTCCCAGGTGTTTGATACCTAACTGGTAAAATACTATACATAGGACAGTACAGCTACTATGCTTGAAATATGACAAAACTAGACTCATTTTATGTTACCAACAGTATACTGTAAAACTACTGTGGAAACGGAGCAGTGTGCATCCTATTAAAACACAGGATTCAGAGGCCTCGTTTGTGCTGGAGCAGCCTTGCAGCCTCTCCAATTTTGGAGGCTGGAATGACCACCTTAGGGCAGCTCAAGTCGTGCCTTTGATTCAATGGCTTCAGCCTATGTTGTGCAAAGAGACCAAAGGGAAATTCTGAATTGAGCTGTAGCGAAGTGAAGACTCACAGGCCCGGCGCCTCCTGCTGGTCGTCTGGGAATTAGCTCTTTTGCAGCCTCGGAGCGCCCTCTGCTGGCCTGTGTCTCGCCTGCCTCGGGCCCCGTGTCCCTCCCGGACCCCGGTGCCTCTTTACCTCAGGGTCCTGCCCCCAGCAGTACCCCTCACTCTGGGTTTCCCCTCCCTCTATCCCCACCTTGCCTCAGTGGCTACTGCCAATCCTCATCTAGCCCCCGCTCACTGGGGCAGACTGCATTCTGTCATGGCCACTCATCATTGGTAAGGGGTTAGGACCTGCTACTTTTGCTTATCCCTGGGCTGCCCCTCTGCAGCCCCAATACCTTTTGACCTTAAACAAGGCTTGCAGCCTGGGGAATTACCAGGCTGGAGCTCTCCAGCTCCCTTTGCCCTTCCCCAGCACTGCTCCATTTCAGGTACCTTGCTCCCAGGCAGCTAGCCCTTCCCACTCTAGGTCTAGAGTGAGACTCCTTCAGCTTCTGGCCCCACAGCCCTTTTATCAGGGCCAGCTGGGCCCTGATTGACCTGGCCCCAGCTGTGGCTGCTACTCCATCAGCCTAGCTTGGTTGCTTTTAACCCCTGTTCTCCAGGAGTGGGGTAGCTGCCCCACTACACAAGCCCAGAGTCAGGAGATCTGGGGTCTGCTCCTAGCTCTGCCAGTCTTCCTCTGTGAGGTTGGGAAAGTCACGTAAGCCAAGATCCTCAAAGATATTTAGGAGTCACAAGTCAGGCACCTAAGTACCTTTGAGGGTTTGGACCTTAATCTCTTCTGTCTCTATTTTTCCATCTGTAAAATGGGAGCAATAGTACCTAGCTACTCCACAGACATCTAATTCATCAGCATTGATAAAGGGCTTCAAGATCCTCAGATTGAATGTGCAATTACTATCTATTACTATTAAATATCTAGCTGTTACAGAACTGGTGAAACATTTATTACTATTACTAGGAGGCATACAAAATCTACACTGAAATTTCTCATGGACATCAAACTGTATTGTATGAACAGGCTATTTAACACATATCACAATTTTGATCACTTTAGATAAAGAATGTAAAATAAAAATAATGGATAGCAATTACGTATCATCCTCCATGAGAAAGAACTTCTTTAGCAAATGAATTATTATGGCCAGTATAAATATTTTCAGATCAATATTACAGTCTTGGGGAAAAAATCATAATTCTCACTATAATAGGTACTCATCAAGGCTTTCTTCTAAACAGCCATATTAAAAATGGATTTTGAAAAACAAGTAGCTGTCCTTAAATCATGTTCTATCCATAACAAAAAGGCTTTTTTTCAGATTCACAGTTGTCTGATTGGAAGTTGAGGAACCAAAGTAGAAATAAAGGTATAGAAAAGTGATATGGCCAATAGCTTTATATATATGGTTTTCATAAATGGTTCCAATTCAGAATCCATCAACAAACCATCAGAATCCATCAGTCTCTCTCACCTGGAGTTTATTTATAACAAAATCTATAATTTGCTACACTACATTGTGGTTTAGCAAATGTGAAATTAAGGCTGTATTTAGAGTTGTTGAGCATTCCCTTATATCGCTGAAGTAAAGTGTAGACAAATTTGCTTTTATGAAAACACAAAGTACCATTCTAAACATCTGAAATTACATATGAGGGACAGTAATTTGAAACCTTCCATTGATCGAAAAATCACTTTAAGCAAGAAACTTAAGGTTTTTTTAATTAATAGTCTCCTGTCCCTAGCCCCATCATGCCGTAGCTATGATAGAAATAAACACTGCATGTGAAGAAGTATAATCATGTGTAGTTGGGATATTTTAGTTAGACAAGTGCTCGGATCTCATCTACTTGAAACTGCCTTATACATGAAATATGTCCATTGACAACTAGCTGCTTAACTGACTATGAGTATATATGGTCAGCTACCTCTCAGACTTAAACTGTTATCTGATTTGTCTTCAAAAACAAAATTTACGATGTACAGGGGACAGCATATTGTAAGAACAACTGTAATAACGTACAATAAACATCAGTTGGACTACAGGAAAATGTGTTCCCATCTGATCAGCAACAACTCAGTCAAATGTATGAGAATCCGTCCAGTTTGACAAATCCATTTTATTTTTTGTAATATTTTACTACTATATATGTAATTAAAAATAAAAAGAATTTGTTCTGGTGAGATAGTACTGTGACATGAATTACTTGAGTTAAAATAAATAAAATCTCCAAGGAGAAAAAGAGTTTAAGGAAATAAATTATAGTAGGAATACTTGCTAAACTACCAAGAAAAATGGGAATCACAATACACTTTTCTGTGGGAGCATTTGATCTTTACATCTGAATCTTTTCAGGGCATGCTATGCTATGTTGGATGTGGCTTTGCAAGAAGGATGGAAGAGTAAAATAGGAAATGAAAACTGAAAAAAATTCATTTCGACTCATATCAAAATGAATTTTTTTCACTTCAAAATGAATGCAAAGTATTTTTTTCCATTTTCAATTGAACTGAAACCAAAAAAAAGGAAAAATTGGAAACTTCTGAATGATACAAACATCATTTGTGAATTTTTTGTATTGTTCAAAAAGTCATTTTTCATTAAAAAAAATAAGGTTAAAACATTTCTATCACCTCTAACATCCACTTACAGTCTTCATCTGCTAGTACAGCACAGAACAGATTTGTTTGAGGACAATATCAAGATTTCAGAAGGATCATTATTTTCCAGTGAGCTTCCCATTGCTACAGGCTTACCTAAAAAGGCCTCCAAATTTGCTGCAAATAATATTTTATATTTTCAGGGTACTGCACATTTTATGTCTATTTCACCATTGCCTGGGAGCCTATTTAAGGCTATTCACAAACATATTCTACATTTCTTTGGCTGGGTTAAAAGCCGGTTTCTGCACAAAAGGGTTTTTTCCTAATAGAAAGCTGGAGGGCAACTTTGCCACTTAATCTTTCCCTGATTATGGCCACTTAGCAGGTTGCTTGGAATAAACAGTGGAAGGGGGAGCCCTGGCTGTAATGGACAAGCTATAAGCCTATCCTTTTTTTGTGGTTGTTATCGCCTGATCCTTTAAATGCCCTGGGAGGAGAGATGGGGATGCTTCCCTGACTCCAATTCTGCTTGTGAGATCTGGAAAAAGGCAATCCTGCACCGGTTATCTTTCACCCACTGTCTGGATATCCATTGGCTGTGCCTGTTTATCAAAAGATAGTTTAGAACAGGGATCAGCAATTTAGAGTCTTCATTTATTCTTGTAAGTATGCTCACACTTCTTATCAAACTGTCTGTACTGGGCTATCTTGATTATCACTTCAAAAGTTTTTTTTTCTCTTAATTAATTGGCCTCTCAGAGTTGGTAAGACAACTCCCACCTGTTTATGCTCTCTGTATGTGTGTATATATATCTCCTCAATATATGTTCCATTCTATATGCATCCGAAGAAGTGGGCTGTAGTCCACGAAAGCTTATGCTCTAATAAATTTGTTAGTCTCTAAGGTGCCACAAGTACTCCTGTTCTAATTTAAGGTTTCACGTGCCAGTAATACATTTTAACGTTTTTAGAAGGTCTCTTTCTATAGGTCTATAATGTATAACTAAACTATTGTTGTATGTAAAGTAAATAAGGTTTTTAAAATGTTTAAGAAGCTTCATTTAAAATTCAATTAAAATTCAGAGGCCCCCGGACCGGTGGCCAGGACCCAGGCAGTGTGAGTGCCGCTGAAAATCAGCTCGCATGCCGCCTTTGGCACACGTGCCATAGGTTGCCTACCCCTGGTGTAGAAGGTAGTAGCTGGGGAAACTGTGGTGGAGGGTGTGGTGGAAAGAGACATCTTCATCTGCCAGTGAGTCAAAAGGAGGGATCTAGGCACGTACGCAATCTCTCTCTGGTTTGATTTTGTCTGGCTCCCTCACCCCCATCTCAGTCATTTCTATACCAGCTAACAAAGATTAATCTGGCAGTCATTTTGAGAATCCCAGTTTACCCAACATGACAGCAACTGCAGTCTGCTGGTAGTTTTACCACCATGACATCTAGATTTGCTCTGAGCAGGATTGGACCATCATATGCTAAAAATGCCAGTACTCTGACTTCCTTCCAGCTCCTCCCGCCACTGCAGCGGCAACAGTGGGAAATTGTATGAAGAATTTCAGTGCAGACACAGCCAAAGGGCGATATCATCTCCTTCTATGCAAAACCAGATGGAAGGGGGACATCTGGTACAAGAACTAGGAGTCTTCACTTGAGGGTATTCATCCCTAAAAAGGAAGGATAAGGGGCAAGGGGCATAGCCTTCCAACTGCAGAGTGCAAGAATCTATGGCGAGAATCCTAGTGGACAGCACACTCCTTTGCGTGCTATCTGAGGTTCTCCCTCCCCTCCCCTCGATGCATGAACAGTTCAGATGCGGTGCTGCCCCTACCGCCTCATCTCTGTTTGTGGTTGTGTACTCCTGCTCCCTTCAAGAACAGTAGAAGCTGGAGCTGGTGGGGGATTTTTCAAATGAATGTTTTTTGTCGGAAATTGCCAGCGGAGAGGAACATTTTGTCGGGAAGGTTTCTCGGGTCCAGGGTGTAATTTCTGGTTAAAACCAGATAAAGAGAGCCTAGAATGTGGGAGAGCCAGGTTCAATCCCTGCCTCTGAAGCAGGGAGAGCACAACAATGGGTCTCCCACAATGTCCTAACCACTGGGCTATTGCAGGGGACTTGGTGTCTCTTTCTTTCTTTCTTTCTTTCTTTCTTGCAAAAGATTTTTAAAGGTCCTAGTTTCATTCCAATGTGGAATCAAAACAAATTTCAAAACCTCAAAATTTTCCACAAAACAGAATTCTTTTTCCCAGACAGCTCTGGTAGAAGCCATGGACTGCAAGTTAATGGTGCCATGAGCAGCACTAGAGGGCAGGATTCCACTGGTCACACAGAGTGACATAGGAGCATGTTGCCCGATGCTTCTTCCTACCACGACAGCCTATGTCTTCACAAAGCCCCAATGAAGATTTGTTTATGCAGCGTCCCCCACTTGCTTGGAAGTAAAAACCATGCCCAAAAGGTCTGCAGCCACTTCACAGCCACCCCGTGCTCCCCTCTGATCCAGAGAACAGAAAAGAGATTCTGATTTTGTGTTTCTGACAGCTACCCGTGTTATTGCGGCCCTAGGTCTGCTGTCACCTGTTTCTCCTTCTTTGTCAATTACTATTAAACATTTGTGTATATATACAGTGTTGTTGTGGCCATGTTGGTCCCAGGATATTACAGAGACAAGGTAGGCGAAGTAATATCTTTTATTGGACCAGCTCCTGTTTGTGATAGAGAAAAGTTTTCAAGCTACAAGCTACACAGAGCTCTTCTTCAGATCTGGGAAAGGTACTCCTTGTATTCAGCCATGCGTCTGTCTAATTTGTGTATACAGCCCCATAGGCCTGCATAGAACTTAGCTATGGATATTTACCGTCCCATAAATCTTTACAGAAGTGTTTGAAGTAGTCATTATTCTTTGAATTAGGACTAAGGCAATCAAGGTCACTACTGGAAATGGTAAACATCCTGGGTTTAATGGCACACCCTGTACACAGTGTTGCAAAAGCAATCTTTTTAAAAGTTATTTTCTATACATTTGATGCACTGAGTGGGAGTCCTGCATGTGTAAGCGGGGGAATGGTCCCGCTATTGTGGGGAACTTTCCTGGCTTCTGCACTACCCCGGTGAAGAGGGCTAGCGAAAGGATCCGAGTCCTCGCTCCCACTTCCTTTACCCAGAGGCCTCCCTGCTCTTGAGGACTTCCCTTCCACTCTCCTGTCTGGCAGAGTCCTCATAAACCCCGACAAGGCTGGGCCCAGGATTCCTGGGGGGCTCGACCCCCAACCCTGCGGTGGTCACCCAGGACAGGGGCTAGGGTGTCCCCACTCCGGGGTACTCTCTCTGCACTGGGCACCTCCCTGACCCACTGATCATTTCATACAATTTAAAGCAAATACAAGTTGTTTAATTAACAATTAATTTTAAAAAAAGAATAAGGAAAAATGGGAAAGGTTAGAGGAAAACACATCATCCTGCTCTGTGGCAGGGAACATTACAACCAGTGTCTCTGGAACGTCAGGGCAGTTCAATCTGTTCCTTGTAGGTCCCAGGCCTGCTTCTCAGGCCCTGTCTGTGCTGCAGAGACGCTGTGGATTGGACACTTGCTCTGGCGGTGGCCACACGCTCTCAGGCTCTAGGTGGCAGGACCCTTTTTCCCAGCGTCGCCCCTGCCCAGTCGGGGTTATGATCCCCCTGCAAGTCTGGCCTGCAAGGCCTCTTGGCTGAGGCGTCTCCCTGTGCTGGGCCCACTGCCCAGGGTCCCCCTCACTCTCCCCAGCTGCTCACCGCACTCGGACTGCACACGGCTCCGGACTGCCCCAGCCCCAGCTCCGGACTGCTCCAGCCTCAGCTCCAGCTCCAGACTGCCCCAGCCCCAGCTCTGGACTGCTCCAGCCTCAGCTCCAGCTCCGGACTGCTCCAGCCCCAGCTCCAGCTCCACTCTGCCTCAGCACGGCTGCTGCTGCTGCTCTGCCTTCAGCTCCCTGGGCTGCTTCTCTGGCCTCTCTGGCTCTGGTTGCTGCAGCTCTGCTCCCAGGACAGCTCTGCTCTGCAGGCTGCTTCTGTGACTCTGCTCCCAGCTCTGACCTGCTTCCTGGCTGCTTGTCTGGCCCCTCTGGCTCTGGTTGCTACAGCTCTGGTCCCAGGGCAGGTCTGCTCTCTCCGGGCTGTGCTCTGGCTTTTGGGGCTGCAACTCTGCTTCCAGCAGCTTAGCTCGGGCCCCTGCCCTCTCCTTAGCTCGGCCCCACTCTGTCTGACTCAGGCCATTCCAGTTTCCACGGAGGACGGGACCCACCCTGGCCTCCTGACTCTCTGATTAGCCTGCCCGCCCTGTCAATCAGGCTGATCTGGAGCATTGGCCTCTCCCCATTGCCCCTGGGGACTGTCAGTCTCAGGCTCCTGATTTGCCATCGACCCTTCCCCTTTCAGTGCTGGGAGCTAGCCAACCAAAACACCCCACTGAATGTTAGTAAGGGGGCAACAGTCCCCTTACACATGCAAAATGATAGCGGGATTTCACCCTAATTAGTGTTTGGTAACGCAGTTTGGTGACTTGTAGGAAGTTTCATGAGTTTGATCTACCGTTGAAGGAATAAGACCTAATTCTATCAATTTTAAGCTATTAGAAAACAGATACAACATTCCCTTTCAGGACACAGTTGTTCTAATTTTAACACCTGGATCCATGAATGACACTATAAAGATTCCATTTGTTAAAATATTAATATAAATATCTGCACATAAGGGGGGAAATAATTAGGCGGTTTTATCTCTTATGACAGAGGAAAAAGCCAATTTTTTTTTAAATTACTTACTTCACTTTAGATAGGCATTGTAGGTTAGCTATAAGGAATCCACAGTTCACATGAAAGTGCAATGATAAAAAATGCAGATGCTGTGAAACATTTATAAAGAGAAAGTACAAGGGAATATGTAGTCTAGAATCTGAAATGACATTTTGGCATAGAACAGATCTCCCACAGGGCAGTTTTGAAACTTCTAGAAATTCTTAAAATGACATCTTTCAAAATGAACGATCATCAAATACACCTAAGTCATTACCTCAAAGTGCTTTACTGACAAGACAAACTGAGAATAGGCTAAAATTAACTACCCCGTTTTACAGCTTACAGACCTGATTCTGCAACCCTTACTCATTCAAGGAGTTCTTACTCATGTGAGTAGTCCCATAGACTTCAGCAAGACTACTTGCATGAGGAAGGTTGTACAGAGGAGTGATGGTAGTAGAGGACATTAAAAGTACTATGGCTTTTGTATGAGCAAATGTTTATAAAGTTAAAGGAATACTCCTACCTTAAAATAGTGCCAGGAACAGAATTGGGAAGTGGATCAGTTGGGGTTCAGAGATGGGTGACAAAATGGTTAGAGACATGAAGACACGTCATGAGAGACATGAAGACACGTCATGAGAGGCTGAGAAGAAAATATTTCGACTATTCAGTTTAGGGAGGAGATGAATAAGAGGGGACAATAAAAGGATAATAAATGATATAAAGCAGGTAGCTAGCCACACCTATTCACCCTCTCTCAGAATGCAAGAACAAAAGGACATTCCGTGAAATTAAAAGGCAACAAATTTAAAATTAATAAAAGGATTTTTTCATCATTGACCCCTGGAATTCATTGCCACAAGAAACCTCTGAGCCAAGAGCATAGAAGGATTAAAATAAAGGACGCACATTTGATACGAGTAATGAGAACATGCACAGTGACAAGGTTTTATTTTAAAGAAGGGATATAAACCCTCATGCTTCATGGCATAAGCAATCACAGACTGATGGGAATTAAAATTTATGGCCATGTTATTCATAAATTGTTCAATATTGGCTTTCTTACACTTTTGCCTGAATCAACTGGGGCTGGCTACTGTCAGAGACAGGATACCCGACTGCTAAACTGGACCACTGCTTGGTCCTGATATTGTAATTCCTCTGTTCTTTAAAGCTGATAGATGTTTCTGTTTGTAACTTTTTTACCTACTACTGTTACAAGCAAAACTCTGGTTGTTATTCACAAACAAAAAGTTTTTTACTATAAAGTTAAAGTTGCTAAGTGCAAATAAAAAAAAATGCCTAGCATAACACACCACATTAGCATTGCCATAATAAGGAAATAATAAATTAAGTGTACATAAACAATACTGACACCAATCTTAGGCCTTAGTTGCACACAAATGTTGCACTAATTGGTGCATCCTGGGTGAGTGGACACTGTTAAATTAGTTGAAGGGTGTCCACACAAGGGAGCTGCAATGATTAACTACATCGGTTAAGAAGGGGTGCAGCTTATATGTGCAGACAAAGCCTTAATTTACATAAATAAATAGAAAATTCTCATTCCTCACAATGCAAACAACGTGTTGTGCACAGTCAGTTTCATTCTCCTGTACACTTTGTTAGTCAGCTTCCTCTGTTGTTTGGGTAGGTCTTTCACACCCAAAAGGGGAAGCAAAAAACAAACAAACAAGGACATTAAGTTCTAAACCCAATCTGTTCCAGCACAGATAACTAAGAACATAAAACTAATTGTAACTAAGACAAAGAAACAGTAAGTGACCTGCCCAAGGGCAAGGAACCAGTAGCAGAGGGGGGACTTACCAGGGTAGCAGCACCACAGAAATAAATATAGAACTTTAGCAAAGTACAAAAGACTATGGATACAAACTAGCAACATGGACCAAACAAAGTCACCAAAAAGGACAAAGTCAAATCAGAAACCTGCCTCATACATGCAGCCACCCAAAGCAAGAGCAAGCCATATTAGCAACTTGTTCAAAGGAAAATTGAAGCAACCTTACAGCTTGCTGGGGCACTCATTGTGTTATCACCTACAGCAGTGGGGGGAAAATTCCTGACTGTATTACAGAACATGCACAGTGACTGCTGCCTTTTCTGTGGGGTTTGGCTCTGGTGCATTGGACAAGTACCGTATTCTGGCAATACCAATGGATTGCCTTGAATTTTCTGGAAGAGGTTTTAATTAGCTTCTGTAAAATAAAATAAAAATGATTTGCATTTAGAATTCTTCCATTGAAAGGGAGGCAGCTGACAAGCCCTAAACTCACCCTCACTGAAATCATTAAGTATTTTCAATCACATTGCTCTCTGCATCCCATTTAAAAAAAAAAGGTTTAATTTCTCTTCCCGAAGGAGGACTGCAACCATATCATTTTAAATAAAATGCTCAACTTTACAATCTTAAAAATACAAAGCTAATACTCCGGGTTCTTCCTTGATCTCTTTTTGCACATACTCTAATCTTTGCTTTTCTGTTCCATTCCTCTGTGCAGACCAATTGTTAAAATGGACAAGAATCTTGGAGCACTCAAGTGCAGTAATTCTGTACATTGCAACATTTCATTTGCCTGCCAGATTAGAGCAGACATCTAGAGGGAAAGGATGACACTGCACAAACCAAAATACAACTGGTAGAGTTCATTTTAGGCACTCTACATCAACTAGCTATTGTTTCTTGGAGATAAAAGTATCGACAACATTTCACAATCCACATCCTGAGTCACTTTTTTTATTTTATTAATGGAATTAAGAATGCAGAGTTCTGACTTCATGTGATCTCACAGAACTTGCCAAACTGGATACAACTACTGGTCCATCAAGTCTGGTATTCCATCTTCTGCAGTGGACAATAGTTGATGCTTCTAAGGGAGTCAAAATGCAATTGTACAATGCTGTGAATGGAGGAAAAAATGTACAGCCAAAAGGTTCCTTGCAATTAGAGTATGTCATTAAACACCAGGAAGGGAACTGAATTGCAAGGAGTTTGCACCCATACAGCAACTGAATGCAAAAGAATTAAAATTTGGCAACCAAAAACTTGGGGGGAGGGATAGCTCAGTGGTTGGAGCATTGGCTTGCTAAACCCAGGGTTGTGAGTTAAATCCTTGAGGGGCCCACTTAGGGATCTGGGGCAAAATCAGGACTTGGTCCTGCTAGTGAAGGCAGGGTGGACTCAATGACCTTTCAAGGTCCCATCAAGTTCTAAGAGATAGGATATCTCCATTTATAGCTCTCATCACTACACACCCTTATAGCAACCAATGTTTCTTTTGCAGCAGGTATTTACTAGATACTATCTCAGATATCTGTGTACTCTTAGGGCATGTCTGCACTAGAGACTTGAGTCACCCTATGTTAGGTTGACTTACAGCCACTGCAGTAATTACTGTGGTGACTGATGTCCACACTACCCACCATCTGTCAGTGGTATGCCAGGGCTCTCAGCTCCATGCAGCTCCCCGCCGGGAGCCCAGCTACCCCTGGGCTCTTGGCTCCCTGCCCCAGTCACTGGGGCTTCTTGCCTCCTTGAACAGGGAGCCAGGGGCATCTTGCCCAGATTTCTTGTTAATTTCAGGGCTCCAGCATGGAGCCCTGAAATTGACAAGACAACCAAAAGCTACTTTGTATCCACCTAACTGTGTGCTGTAGACCAGGCCTTAGTATTCTCTGATGTATAGCTTCTCAACTGCTGTGAAATTGTCACAGCTCCATTGAAGTTAATGGAGGCAAGACAATTTACATCAGCTGAGGATCTGTCCCAATGTTTATATATTTATCTTGTTTAATTCTTTCATGGTTTTAGCATGAATTTAGGTTTCCGAAACGTGCTTACCTGATAGCCCTGGAGCCTAAAGCAGCCTTGAGCAGGACAAGTTTTCCCTTTATTGCATCTCAACCTATTCTGCCGTTGCTTTCAAGAGGACCAGGACTTACTTTAGTATTATTATTTATATAAATAAGAAACTATTTTGAATACTGAGCTAGCTTCGGATGTGGTGTAAATCCTGAGTAACTCCACTAATTTCAGTGATGTTATGCTGGGATTCCATTGGTGTAACTCAGAACAGAATGTGACCCACCTCTGTCATGACTAGAATTCTGCTAGCTCAAAAACAGTACTAACTACAGATGAAAGGCTTTGAGCTATATTAGTTTACATAGTTCTGTGAGTAACCCACACACCTATGGGGGGAGGGGAGGAGAAGAGAGAGAGAGAGAGAGAAAGAGCACGCCTTCGCTAAACAGCCCAGTTGGCTTTTAGCTCATGCATTAAACTCTAGAGATCCCAGGTTCGATCCTGCCCACTGACATCCAGGGTTTGTCGGCATTACATACACACACACCAAACATAACTAGACTGACTTCGCTTTGCTCTTAAATGCAATGATGGTAGTGAATTTTTACATCTTCTCTGTTATTAATGGCTTACACGTAATAATTGTGATATTATTTCAGCTTCTGTTGAAAGTACAATATTAATGGAAATGGAAAACTAAAAATATAAAAAATTAAGACGGATTCATAAAATATCCCATAATGCAGTTTTGCTTCACTTCCTGCAAGCAAAGAATTGAATGTGATCTCACAGAATTAGTTATTTGGAATGCTAAAGGTAATATTTGTGTTTTAGGAGCTAAGAAGAAAGACGTTCAGCTATAGGTAGGGATTCTCTACATCAAGGACCTTTGTCACACTCCAGTGATAGCATTTTCCTAGGAATAGCATAATGGGAAAAGTCTCTAATTTGTTTAACTCTCTTATTTTTTGAAAATAAATGGAAAGAAAATCTCTCACATTTCCCCATTTAGTGGTTTCTTACATACACAGTGTTATTTTCACTGTCAAAGCTAGGATGCCAAACGAAGCAGCAACAAAAGCAGACTCTCACATCTGTTATATAGGGATGGTGTGCGGATCACAGATTAGGAGGTTTCAGCTAGAATTAGGCCAACACTAAAGCCCCAGACACTGGACTTCAGAATCTGAGCCTGCTTCTGAATTTGTTGCAGAGCCCAACCCTGTAATTGCCTGAACCAAAACCCGGCTCCAAACATACTCAGACTTTGTGGTGGGAAGTAGTTTGGCGATAGGATCCATATCTGAACTTTGCCTCTTGGGATCGTCTTCAACACTGAAGATGGCCAGAGCGCAGGGCCGGCGCAACCCATTAGGCAACTTAGGCGGTCGCCTAGGGCACTACAATTTGGGGAGTGGCGACCGCGGCAGTATTTAGGCAGCGGGACCTTCCGCCGCCTCTGTGGGGGGCGGCATTTCGGGGTGGGACCTTCCGCCGCCTAGGGAGGCAGAAAAACTGGCGGCGCTCCTGCCAGAGTGGTGACTGGATATTCTTCATAACTACCAGCCGAATCAGGGCCGGCTCTAGGCACCAGCAAAACAAGCTGGTGCTTGGGGCGGCAAATTTTTAGGGGCGGCATGGCCGGTGCCAGAATGCCGCCCCTAAAAATGTGCCCCGGCCGCCCTAGCTCACCTCCGCTGCTGCTGCCACGGCGCACGAAACAGCTGATTCACGCGCCGCTACTCGCCCTCCCTCCCAGGCTCTCAAACCTGGGAGGGAGGGGGAGCAGCGGCGCGCGAATCAGCTGTTTCGTGCACCGCGGCGGCTCAGGGTCTCACCCTCCCTCCCAGGCTCTCAAACCTGGGAGGAGGGGGAGATCCCAAGTGGCCGTTTTGCGCACTGTTGCTCCCCCTCCTTCTCAGGCTTGGGAGCCTGGGAGGGAGGATGAGCAGCGGCGCCCGCGCCGCGGCCACTCGGAGTCTCCTCCTCCCTCCCAGGCTCTCAAACCTGGCCACAGCGCAGGTGCCGCTTCTCCCCCTCCCTCCTAGGCTTGAGAGCCTGGAGGGAGGAGGCAGGGCTGGGGATTTGGGGAAGGGGCGGAGTTGAGGCGGGGCCAGGGGTGGGGTAATTAAAGAACGGGGGCGGGGGGGGCGGCCAAAATTGTTTTTGCTTTGGGCGGCAAAAATCCTAGAGCCGGCCCTGAGTCGAATAAACATACATTTATGTGGCTTCCTCTCCAGCTTCATAGGAGTCATGCATCCAGCGCTTTCCCTGGGAACCCACACATGAAGAGAATTTCCAATGCACCTATCAGCGGACCAGAGGTATCTGCTTGTTGAACCACTGTAGTAAAGGTCAAATGATAATCTCGGTCCTCATGCACACTCTTGTAAAAATGGACTAACATCATTGACTTTATCGGGGTCACTTAAAGTTTACACCAGCAAACATGGGAGCAGCATTTAGGCCATGGGTGCGGCTTTGTGTGGCTCAACAGGGCCTATTTGACCTGTGGACTCAACTTTGGCCTCCTGAGCTTTAAAAATGCCTCCCCCACTTCTGTAAAGTATCTTTTGCAATTAAATAAGAAGATGTGCCACATAAAACTGTTCAGAAGGGCTTCTGTGCTTTCCCCAGAAGCTTCTTTGCTTTATAAGCTCCCTTATTACAGATCTATTAAAACCTTTAATGATTTAAATGGCACTGTAGATTTCAGGCAAATCATTTCCCTCCCCTAGCCTGTTCTAGACCTACAGGCTACTCATGTAGAAGTTATAGGAATTCTTCAATAAATGTTTGATGGTATTCAATTTAATGTTTTTATTTTAGCTAGAATTTTCTCAGCAAATATTAAAGCTTTTGCACACACACACAAAAAATCACCTACTAAGACCTAACTGATACTTATTTTAGCCACAGGCAATATTTTAAATATCCTTGGCTCTATAATCACATTCACTTTTAATACTATCAAGCTCAGTTAAATCATTTTTGCATCCTGTTTTTTCCTATGGGCCCGGGATGCCATCTGAATAGCAAAATGCAATTCCGTTTTTAGGATTATTATCCCATGAGATAAAGACATTTAAGAAAGAACACATTGCAAAAGCCACCCTGGTAGAAAGCTCAGTGAGGTAAACATCTGACCCTTATGGGTAAACACCTCTTCTAATTTGATTCTATTTATAGGTCAGCTAGTTTTATTTTGAGACACAAGAGATTTACTAGGGAAATTCATTACTGCCACTCACTCAGATTTTCTTTCTCAATATAATTAAGCTTTGCTAATTGTCTATCATGATTAAAATCACTCCAATAACAACCTTGTTTCTTCTTTTGGCTGTGCGCCAAACTCTTAATAGCTCTTGTTTGAGGGCAGTTCATCCTGTACATTGCTTAACTTGTAAAATTTCTTATAGCCACACACTTGGGGTGAAATCCTGGCCCCCACTAGAGCCAGTGGGAGTTTTGCTGGTGACTTATTTGGGACCAAAATTTCACCCTTTGATTCTGCAAGGGGAAGACCGACATGCCAAAAAAATAAGTGACCAACGGTTGCATTTCAGACAGAAAGCAAAATTAAAAGACTGATCCAAATTCATTCTTATGGGTAGAACAAATGACTTCCTAGCATAGAAAAAGATGATCTGTAGATGTTGGAATGAATTATTACTCTGGGGCTTTATTATCCTCTTGATAATACAGAGCAGACGTAAGGAGTGGAAATTCTTCTGGAATGTTGGAGGGAGCAGAGGGAAAGAGAGGAGAGGAGAATTCTTTTTATAGCATTCATTCCTGTTCTGCAGCTTCCGCCCTCTCAGTGGAAAACGAAAGGGAGGATTGGACGCAGGTATGGGCAGGGAGTCAAAGGTAGCATGGCTCTTGAGTGAAACATTGTGCCAGATGGAAGAGGGGCCCCAAGAGCAGTAAGTTCTTTGGGAAAGGGCCTGTCTCTCTCATGTGTTTGCACAGTGCCTAGCCCAATATCAGGTGATACTGTAATACAAACAAACAACAATGGACCGTGCTGAGTATTTAATAGCAAGTTTTCCCCTGTAATGGATTTTTTTCCCTGTGGGAGCAGACAAATGGGCCTTTTGTCATTACTCTTTTAAGTAAGGTTAAGGTCTTATCAAAGATTAAGTGTGTAGTAAAGTGGTTATCAAGGGGTTTCTCAGAGTACTATTGGTTGGAGCCATGCTCCACCCATCCCTTATTTTGTGTTTTAGTTAGTGTGCGTTTCCCCCCACTCTGTTTGTACAGAGTTGAATGAAGCAGCACTCCCAGCCTGCAATACTTTAAGTAAAGAGTGTTTCTCTGTGCAGTGCCAGAGCCAGGTTTTAGAACCCGGAGGGTCATGGGTCATTGATGGTGCCACTTTCAATTATACCTATTGCCAGCAGTGGATGCAGCCTCCCTAGTCAATGGGTGTGTCTCAGTTCAGGGCACCAGCATCTGTATTTCCCCTCTGTGGTCCAGCAAGGGCTCTAGGCTCCTTAGCCATCACCTCTTTTGGGCAGAAACCCACATCTCCCCCCCTCCTGACCTGGGTTTCTCTAGGCTTCACAGTTCCCTGCCTACATTGTGAGTTTCCCCAGTCTAAACAGGGCTGCATCTGTGCTTTGCTTTCTCTTCAAAGGCTATGAACAGGATAATTGTCCACAGTTATAAGTTACCACACAGCTCTTTCTAAGCAAGCACATTTATTCTAGGTGAAAGCATTACAGAGAAAACATATTTAAACATTAGAAGAGCCTACAAACATGCTAAAAAAATTACCAGATATCACACCAAAATCCAACCAGGGCTCTGACAGGTGTCAGTCCTTCAAACCTTTCTGCAATGATTGGGCCTGCCCCCTTGGACAGAAGGTTCTGTCCACTTCCCGGATCAGTTTAAACTATGACTATTTATTCAAAAGTCCTTCCATTGTTTGTTGGTTTCCGGAGAATCCAGTTTGCACCAGGATATGTGAGGATGTGAGGGAGATTCCCAAGCCTGAGCCATTCTTTTTAGATGACAAATCTGAGCAACTGTCCTAGATTGAGGTGTCATTAGAGGAGGTTTTGGAACAAACTGATATACTAAACAGTAATAAGTTACCAGGACCAGATGGTTTTCACCCAAAAGTTCTGAAGGAACTCAAATGTGAAATTGCAGAACTACTAACTATAGTCTGTAACCTATCATTTAAATCAGCTTCTGTACCAAATGACTGGAGGATAGCTAATGTGATGCCAATTTTTAAAAAAGGGCTCCAAAGGTGATCCCAGCAATTACAAGCTGGTAAGCCTGACTTCAGTACCAGGAAAACTGGTTGAAACGACAGTCAAGAACAATATTGTCAGACACATAGATGAACATAATTTGTTGGGGAAGAGCCAACATGGTTTTTGCAAAGGAAAATCATGCCTCACTGATCTGCTAGAATTCTTGGAGGGGGTCAACAAGCATGTTGGACAAGGGGGATCCAGGGGTATAGTGTACTTACATTTTCAGAAAGCCTTTGACAAGGACCCTCACCAAAGGCTGTTAAGCCAAGTAAGCTGTCATGGGATAAGAGGGAAGATCCTCTCATGGATTGGTAATAAGATAGGAAACAAAGGGTAGGAATGAATGGTCAGTTTTCAGAATGGAGAGAGGTAAACAGTGGTGTCCCCCAGGGTCTGTACTGGGATCAATCCTATTCAACATATTCATAAATGATCTGGGAAAATGGGAAAATGGTGAAATGGCAAAACTAGTCAAGATAGTTAAGTCCCAGGCAGACTGTGAAGAGCTACAAAAGGATCTCTCAAAACTGGGTGACTGGGCAACAATATGGCAGATGAAATTCAATGTTGATAAATGCACACTGGATAAATACACATTGGAAAATATAATCCCAACTATACATATAAAATGATGGGGTATAAATTAGCTGTTTCTACAATGAGTCCAAGATCTTTCCTGAGTGGTTAGTTCTCTGAAAACATCCACTCAATGTGCAGTGGCAGTCAAAAAGCAAACAGAATGTTGGGAATCATTAAGAAAGGGATAGATAATAAGACAGAAAATTTCATATTGCCTCTATATGACTCCATGATACGCCCACATCTTGAATACTGCATGCAGATGTGGTCGCCCCATCTCAAAAAAGATATATTGGAATTGGAAAAGTTTCAGAAAAGGGCAACACAAATTATTAGGGGTATGGAACGGTTTCCATATGAGGAGAGATTAGTAAGACTGGGACTTTTCAACTTGGAAAAGAGACAACTAAGGGGGGATATGATTGAGGTCTATAAAATCATGTCTGTTGTGGAGAAAGTAAATAAGGAAGTATTGTTTACTCCTTCTCATAACACAAGAACTAGGGGGTAACCAAATGAAATTAATAGGCACCAGGTTTAAAACAAACAAAAGGAAGCATTTCTTCACACAACGCACAGTCAACCCATGGAACTCATTGCCAGAGGATGTTGTGAAGGCCAAAACTATAACAGGGTTCAAGAAAGAATTAGATAAATTCATGGAGGATAGGTCCACATCAATGGCTATTAGTCAGGATGGGCAGGGAGATGACCCTAGCCTGTTTGCCAGAAGCTGGGAATGGGCGACAGGGGATGGATCACTTGATGATTACCTGTTCTGTTCATTCCCTCTGGGGCACCTGGCTTTGGCCACTGTCGGTAGACAGGATACTGGGCTAGATGGACATTTGATCTGACCCAGTATGGCCATTTTTATGTTCTTATGAGCCTCTCCAGGTGGCGGTACCTCTCTGGAGGTGTTACAACCTGAAGGAATTTGTGTGTGCCAGGTGCAACGCCCAGAGCAGGGAGCCGGGCCCAACCCCGTCAATAGTACTGAGAGACCTTTACAAAACTGGTGATAAGGAAAAACATAAGAATGGCAATTTATGGGGAAATTGAGGAGTTTAAAGCAGGAAATAAAGATTGGCAGCAATATATTGAAAGATTCAGCTACTATTTTCTTGCAAATGAGATTATAGATAAGAACAAACATAAAGCAATTTTCCTCAGTGTCGGTGGCAGTAAGACCTGCTCCCTTTTAAGGAGTTTGTTACAACCTCAGACAAGAAGATAAAAGTTTAGAGGACATGCAAAAGATCTTAACAGAGCACTAAAGCCAAGCATTATCGTGGAACGTTTTCAAGTTTCATAGTAGAACGAGGAGGCAAGGTGAAAGTATAGCTGTGTACGCAACCGTGCTAAAAAGACTAACAGACTATTGCTCATTCAGAAATGTCCTTGGGGATATGCTGCAGAACAGATTGTTCTGTGGCATTAATAATGAGAGAATTCAGACAATTACTGGTGGAAAACTTACAGAAACTAAATAGGAAGTAAGAGGGAGAGCATGGCTCCAACCAGGGCCGGTGCAACCATTTAGGTGACGTAGGCAGTTGCCTAGGGTGCTAGGATTTGGGGGGCGCCATTTTCTTCGGCAGCGACCGCGGTGGTCGGCTCTTTGGCCGCCCTGGTCGCCGCTGGCATTTAGGCGGAGGGAGCTGGGGCAGTGGAGCATGGGGAGGGCCGCCTGCAGCAAACGGGGGGGGGGGGGGCGGCACACAGGGGAACTCCCCGCCCCAGCTCACCCCTGCCCCGCCTCCTCCCCAAGCACGCCGTGGCTGCTTCACTTCTCCCGCCTCCCAGGCTTGCAGCACCTAAGCTAATTGGCACCGCAAGCCTGGGAGGCGGGAGAAGTGAAACAGCGATGGAGTGCTCGGGGAGGAGGCGGGGCAGGGGTGAGTTGGGGCAGGGGTGGATGCCTCAGGGTGGGGGGCTGCCGCGGGGGTGTGTGTGCGGAGCTGCCGTGGGGGGGGGGAGGCCCCAGGGGGAGGGGGGGGGGCGGTGGGGGGGGGGGCACTTCAGAGCGGGAACTCGGGGACAGGGGAGGCGCAAGGTGGAAGTTTCGCCTAGGGTGCGAAACATCCTTCCACAGGCCCTGGCCCCAACCCATAATACTCTGAATAATCTAGTTAACACCTTGATGATCACTTTATAGCAAAGTGTAATGCATGGTGTGGGCTAATCAGTTCACATCAAAATGCACTGGGCCAAAGCTTGTCCTACATACACTGAATTAAATGGGAGCGTGGCACTAATGTAATTAAGGGTAGAATTTGTCTCTCTCTATATGCAGAATTACACATCTTCTCTTATCACAGATCAAGCAGTAAATGTACTGAAGACTAGATTAATCTCCAGTATAGAGATGCAGGGTCAGATTCTCTCTCTCACTTCAATTTAAATCAGGTGAATGGAGATACAACCTTATAAATCTACTATAGAGAAGAGCAGAATCACTGCCTCATTCCAATTGTTATTGGAAGCACTATTTTTCCTTCCATCGTGGGAGCAATGGCACAGACTTGATCAATTTAAAACTCTTCATTAGCTTCCATGTCAAATGTCTTTCATATGCTGCACCTTCTAGCTCAGTGCTCAGTTTGTTTCAGTTTGACTGAAGGAAAATTAAGTCTGCCAATCTTGCAACATCTCTTGGCACAAAGGTCAACATATCAGAAAATAAAATCAGTGGCAGAAATTTAAAATACACTACATTTATTCCAAGGTTTTACTTCCCCTTATGAATACTAGATTGAAAATGTATTGCAAAGCCCTTGCAATCCCATATTATTCTTGTCATTTTGATATGCATGGAGTTCTGATTTGTCTCTGAGTGCAATTCAAGATGTTGATATTGATCAAATACAGCCCTATAAAGTTTGGGTTCTGGCCATCTTACATAGTCCCTGTATTTGAAATCGGAAGCATGGGGGTGGGGAAAAGACTGCAAGCCAGGTGTTTCTTATGGGGATATCTTTGCTCCAGGATTTTCTTCTTCCTTTGCTTTAATGGCACCCAAGTCTGACAACCTTTAGGGCAAACAGCCACTGTTACTGGAAGAGGCAGTGTTAGGGGTTGAAAGTTCCTTCGGGATTCACAGATTTTATTCCCCAAATTCTTTTGAGTTGACATTTGGTCATTTTTAAGGTCAGTTTTAACGTAACTTTGTAAATAGGTGCTGTATAGATGACTCCAAGCTGCCATATGCACATTGAAAAATAAATCCAATAAATACAGCACTTTAAGAGGAAGGCTGGCCGGGTGAGGTGTGACCAGTAGTCTGACGGGAGAGAAATTTCAATTGTTTGGTTGACTTCTTTCCTGGATTTGTTTAAGAGAAGGAGCTAATCACTGGTCTTCAGCAATGGCGGAGGAAGGGGAGGAGAGGTTTGGAGAGAAGCAGTGATGGGCTGAGTGCCTGTGAAGAGTTGCCTATTGCAACCTGGGGGCAGCATGACAGGGATTACAATGCACTTGCTAAATTTACAGAGGGGGAAGAAGTTTGGCATCAAAACTCTGAGCATATCAAGTGCCTCTGTAATTTGCTGGCAGTGGTCCACTCATCAGTTATGATTTCTAGGGTAGAGAATTCTCTGTCCATAAAACATTGGTCAGGAAACCTTGCAGATATATTTCAGAGTAGCAGCCGTGGTAGTCTGTATCTGCAAAAAGAACAGGAGTACTTGTAGCACCTTAGAGACTAACAAATTTATTAAAGCATAAGCTTTCGTGGGCTACAACTCCCACCTGTTCATGCTCTCTGTATGTGTGTATATATATATATATCCTCAATATATGTTCCACTCTATATGCATCCAAAGAAGTGGGCTGTAGCCCACGAAAGCTTATGCTCTAATAAATTTGTTAGTCTCTAAGGTGCCACAAGTACTCCTGTTCTTCTTGCAGATATAGCCTCTTCTGAATTTTGCAGTATCTTCTATTTCCGGCCCAACCAAAAGTACTACAAGGACAGATTTTCTTGTGTTAGTTTGGCCCATGCATGTCTAGTGCCACTGTACTCAGAAATCAGAGGGAAATCCAAGGGAAAATAATGAGGCCACAAGTTATCTGAACATTTTCAAATTTGAGAAATTTGTTCTTCAAATTTGACTTTTCAGTCCCTTTCCCAGCTCCCAGGCATTAAATGGCTCTTCAACAGATACTTCCACAATGTACTTTTATTTTTTTTTCTGGGAACAGGTTCCTCTGTTTTGCATCAACGAGAAATTATTGTGTTCACTTTTTTAGTTTAGCTCTGTATTGCTGACATTTTAAGTCATGTCTGTAGTTTTTTTTATTTTATATATATATATATTTTTACACAAATGTGAAGAGTTTGCTTGGGATGTGAATGGTGAGGCAGCATGATCTCATAGACAGAGCACTGGACTAGGACACAGAAAACCTGGATTCTGTTCCCAGCTCTGCCACTGGTCTGTTAGGTGACCTTGGGCGAGTCTTTTTCGCCTCTCTGTGCCTTTCAGTATCCTGGGGACAATGATATCTTTGTAAAGTGCTTTTAGATGTATGGATGAAAATCATCGTCATCATCACATTCTGCCTTTTGATGTGGCTGCCATGGAAGACAAAGACACTCAGCTTTCATTTAAGGTACAGAAACCAGTATTTTTGCAGCATTTTAAAAAGATACTTTTCCCATTCAACTCTCAGAAGATGGAAATGGCCATCTTTCTCCTAACAGATTGTGTTGTTTCACCTCCATTGTTTGCATACACTGACATACCTTTCCTTTTATCTTAGAGGGGGAAAAATGTTTGCATTTAAACACGTATTCTTGCTGAAAAGCAGAGAGAGAACGATGGAACTTTAAGTTGACAAAGAAAAGGTTCACATGAAAACAAGCAGATCACATATTTGGAGTAAAGCACTACTCTTCACTTTCAACCTTTCAAGCAA
Organism: Trachemys scripta elegans; assembly: GCF_013100865.1. Taxonomy (NCBI): domain Eukaryota; kingdom Metazoa; phylum Chordata; order Testudines; family Emydidae; genus Trachemys; species Trachemys scripta. The sequence continues at coordinate 94,757,581 of NC_048305.1, read as the reverse complement.
ATATTAGCATCAACAAGGCCAAAGTAAAAAGACACATGCAGAAGAATGAACAGCTATGCCTCACCTATTCCAGAAGCAAATCAAAGTGAATATTCCAGTGAGTGCGTGTATATTTGTTCTCCTGTACTTGTTAACAAAACCAGAAGACCTAGATATTTGATTAGTTCCCCTTTTTGTGTTAAAAATAACAGTCCATGTCATTTCTAGTTTGGCAGAAAGAGACTTGTTAGATCTAAGTCCTTTTGTCTGAACACAGCCTGAAAAAATTTGCACAGATATGTCTGGATGTAACCTATTAAAATAGGCTGAATGCTGAAGCTCATTTTTTGGGACTGCACTGCAAGCAATTATTAGATTGGATATGCTAAAAAAAATCTAGGGGGATTAGTGAACCAAAAATAGCAACTGTCTTTCCAACCCATCAATTAACAGACTTCCCTTGTTAATAACGTTACCATGTAATGCCTTGGCCCGGACTTTCTACAAAATTGCTGTGTAGATATTCAGGCTCGGGCTGGAGCCCTAAATCTGAGACCCTTCCTATCATGGGGTCTCAGAGCTGGGCTGCAGCCCTAGTTCAAACATCTACACTGCAGTTTTATAGCCCTGAAGGCTGAGCCCCACCAGCCCAAGCCAGCTGACCCAGGCCATACGCAGCTGTGGGTCTTTATCACAGTGTAGACATACCCTTTGAGACCAAGCTTAGCTATTGGTTAAACACAAGCCAAGTGTATCTGCACATTTCTACTATGCCCCTCCTATAACTATATCCATGCAGTGAAAATGAGATGTAGAGACATTTCTTAGTTATTTTGCTCATGCCCAGTGATCTACTGCACATCACACGTTAAGTAAGAAAATATACCTGACAGTAGAATTTTGCCCTCATTAAAGTGAGGAAAAGTGAATGCATGGAGTACTTGTCTGCTGCCTTCATCGTAGGTTAGAAATGAAGCACAATTAGTACGCTTCCCATTAATTATACATTATCCACTTTGAATGGTCTGTATGCATAAGGCTTGTCCACTGTACTCTTCACAATATGTTTGCTACTGTAATACAAGGGAACTCTAGGTTTTAATTAATTAAACAAGAAAAATGTGTCTCCCTTTTTAAAATTCACCCAACGCAGCCCCAGTACATTAAAATGTATCCGAAGCAATTCAAACTGTTCTAAGCAATTTACATTCTAGTGGAGTATTTTAATGAAAATGTGTCAAATTATGTTATTGTACATCATTTAAAGGAAGAGTGGCAACTTAAAACCCCACATTTTCATGATGGCTTTTTGCTGCTTTGTTAAGAGTAACTCCCGAGTTGACTGAAAGCGAGAGAGTGCAATGTTTTCTCTAATATTGCCGTTTACGGGCTTTTGACAAAAATGTGTCCATAGTTTCACCCTTTCCCAGAAACAGTCTGTCAGTTAGTTTGCCCTGTTTGTGTGGGCCTTTCATACACTAGGGACTTTATTCAGAAAACACTCCAATTGGGGTCAGTAAACTCAGATTAAGGACTATAGGATTGGTCCCTAAGTGTGGGAAGTCATGGCACTATGTGTATAAATTGGCTGTAGCCTACTGTACTATTTTCCTTCCACCCTTGCAGTGCTCCTTTATTAATTAGTGGCATGAAAGCACCTACATGTAATATACATGACAACATACTTTGCATAATGGTGAGATGAAAGAGTAGCTCCTTCTGAATTCAAGGAACGGGCTTTGAAGTGTAAATAGATAAAGATAATCAAATTCAAATGAGATTAAAATTAACAGACTATCAACCAAGTGACACTATTAATAAATGTCCACAACGGACAGGGACAGAAAGGACTCCGAAAAGACCAAATCTAATTTAATTAAACAGATGGGAACACAGGAAAGTAACCATAATGGGTAACTACATGAAAAGCTGAATAAGAATTTAGCCAATAATTGAATTTATATTACTCACTGTATAAAATGATCCATATCAGATTTCCTCTGCATTTACACAGTAAAATACATCCGGGGTAAATGTGTTGGATTTAAAGTAGCCTTTTGTGGTAAAATGTTTTGGACATTAGGCAATGTATATTTTCCTCCTTAGTAGTAATAAATGAGATTTTATTGTGTATATTTATATGATCCCCATTACAGTAGTATCTGTGTGGTCTTCAGAACATCCCTGTGAGGTCATGCCATGCTATTATCTCCATTTTACAGATGGGGAACTGAGGCACAGATAGATTAAGTGACTTGTCCAAGGTCATACAAGAAGTCTGTGGCAGATCAAGGAATTGCTCTGACTGTCCCAGTCCCATGCTATCACCCTAACAACTGGACCAGCATTCCTCACATATTAAATTAAATAGAAAGGTCACTCAGACATAGGTGCTGTAACTAGGGATGTTAGGGGTGCTGCCGCATCCCCCGGCTTGAAGAGGTTTCCGTCATATACAGGATTTACAGTTTGGTTCAATGGCTCTCAGCATCCCCACTTACAAATTGTTCCAGCACCCCCGCTCTTAGATAATTCATATAGTGCCAAGAAAGCACCTTCTAACAAGCAGACTCAGGCTGGTATGAGTGTCTGTTGAGATCAAACATGAAGAGTGAGAGAGATCTGGAGAGAACAGAGCTACTCAAATCATATTTCTTATAACTCAAATAATTTCCCCTTAAAACCAGCAGGCTCTTTATTCTAACCATGGTTTACAGTGATTCCTGCTGATGAAGACTAGATCTACTGAATACTTACGTGGCTCTCTTAAAAGGGTGTCTAATTCTTGCCTGTAGACAGTCAAAACTGTACATAAATTGGCTATTTGTGCAACAGCATGCTGATCTGAGCATCCAAATATAGGATTTGCTATCTTATTAAGGCAGCGGAGTTTGAAAATTGGGCTCCTCGCATTAATTCTTGATCTGGTTGTAGCTAGTTTTTATAGTTAATCAAGGGATAGAAGTGTGGTGTTCTCCACAATAACACAGGGAGAGCTAGTGCTACACAAATTAGTGCCTTTATTCTCAATTTGACATCCATGTAACAGAAAAGAACACAAACCTGCTCCTGGCTGCACCTGGCAGCATTCTGTTCAGAACAGCATTCTGGGATACGCCTACACTACACACTAAGTCCAGGTCCGTGGGACCCACGCTCGTGGACACAGTGTTTCCAAGCCCGCGCTTGAGTGTCCACACTGCATTGTAAACCTGGGTTTACAACTGCTGCACCTGAATCTCACAGCCGTGTTAATGCTTCCATAACGCACTACACTTTCACTTGGGTCTGCAGCTTGACCTGTGTCCACATTGCAAAATGACAGGGCTTGGACTCAAGTCACAGCAGAAATTGGGCTCTGACATACACCCTTAGCAGGGACCTAGGACATGGTTCTTGAATACTTGCTGATGCAAGTCAGACTGATCTGTGTGTGGACAGAAAGGGCGCTTTGGCTCAAAACTGATTCAGAGTCTGGCCTTAGTGTGCAGTGTAGACCTACCACACAGCAATTCAGGTCTCCTGAGGGAAGACTACTGTTGGAACGCTCTAGCCACGCTGTCCCCCCCTCCCCTTATATAAAAATGGCAGGTGCTCCACACTACAGACCAAGGATGAGTTGACACAACAAAACATTGATATATCAGCAAACCCTCATAATGTAGACCCAGGTTATACTGGCAAAAAAGGGCTTTTGCCAATACAGCATATGCCAGTTCCCTGGGAAAAATAAGTTAGATCGGCAAAAGCACTTTTAAGCTGATATACAGTTTGTCTACACTAGGATTTTTGCTGGTGTAAAAATGTTGCCAAAAAACCTCACAGACTCCAAACTCACATTACTATGCCAGCAAAAATTTCTAGTATAGACCTGTTCAGAAAATGAGAGGTTGTTTTTCCTACTCTGTCACACAAATATTTCTGAAAGCAACCTGTGCAGAAAGGTTGGCCATTGAAATACCTGTCACCTGAACACTACATCATGTGGCAGCTGGCTCTCCTTTGTAATCAGGGCCGGCTCCAGGCACCAGCTTCTCAAGCAGATGCTTGGGGCGGCTGCTCCGGAGAGGGGCGGCAGGTCCAGGTATTCGGCGGCAATTCGGGGGACGGTCCCTCACTCCGCCTGGGAGTGAAGGACCTCCCGCCGAATTGCCGCCGCAGATCGCGATCGCAGCTTTTTTTTAGATCGCGATCGCGGCTTTTTTTTTTGGCTGCTTGGGGTGGCCAAGACCCTGGAGCCGGCCCTATTTGTAATCTTTGTTTTCTATATTACTCTATTAATCAATTGGTTTGATTTGGACCATGTTTGTGTCTACACACTTGAATCATCATCTTCGGGTGCTAGGTGGGTTCACCTTGCCAAAAAAGGGGTAGAGCTGCAGAGGCAATACAGGAGACAACCTAATATTTGAATGGCAGGGAAAAAAACTTTAATTAAATGGTGACTAAACATGAATCAATCTTAAAGTTTTATATACAAACCCCACAATCACAAAGGAAAAATGTATATTTCTTTGGGCACCTCCTTTTCCCCATAGATAACAGTGATGTGGCTGCCTGAGAGTAGGTGGGAAACAGTAGTGTCTGTTTCCTGTTTCCTCCCAGTTCATTAGACACCATTCCTGGCTCAGAAGGAGAATCAGAACAGCAGCTTCAGAAACAGTTCATGAAAAGGAGGAGCAACACAAGGATAGGCCATCCTGCCATTATGTGCAAAGGAGGTTTTTATTTATTTGCTTTCATCAGGTTCCAGGCACCACTGTAGTCCAGGCCTTGCCCCTTCCCACATTGCTTCTTCCTCACCTTAGGGATGCCATGACATGACTAATGATCCCTCGCTAGAAAAATCATTCCTGACTCTATTCTGCTTCGGCTGCTTGCTTGGCCCTGAGACAGAATCTATTCATGATTCACGCAGATATGTGGCTGTAATGCCAAATATTCATTTTACCTCTGTTAGGGCACGCAGGATAGGTTTCTCTAAGGCCTGGTCTACACTAGGCGTTTATGTCGAAGTTAGCGCCGTTACATCGAATTAACCCTGCACCCGTCCACACCGCGAAGGTATTTAGTTCGACATAGAGGTCTCTTTAATTCGACTTCTGTACTCCTCCCCGACGAGGGGAGTAGCGCTAAATTCGACATGGCCATGTCGAATTAGGCTAGGTGTGGATGGAAATCGACGCTAATAGCTCCAGGAGCTATCCCACAGTGCACCACTCTGTTGACGCTCTGGACAGCAGTAAGAGCTCGGATGTTCTGAACTGCCCCACAGGAAAAGCCCCGGGAAAATTTGAATTTGAATTCCTTTTCCTGTCTGGCCAGTTTGAATCTCATTTCCTGTCTGGACATCGTGGCGAGCTCAGCAGCACTGGCAACGATGCAGAGCTCTCCAGCACTGATGGCAGTGCAATCTCAGAATAGAAAGAGGGCCCCAGCATGGACTGATCGGGAAGTCTTGGATCTCATCGCTGTGTGGGGCGATGAGTCCGTGCTTTCCGAGCTGCGATCCAAAAGACGGAATGCAAAGATCTATGAGAAGATCTCTAAAGACATGGCAGAGAGAGGATACAGCCGGGATGTAACGCAGTGCCGCGTGAAAATCAAGGAGCTGAGGCAAGGCTACCAGAAGACCAAAGAGGCAAACGGACGCTCCGGATCCCATCCCCAGACATCCCGTTTCTACGAGGCACTGCATTCCATCCTCGGTGCGGCCGCCACCACTACCCCACCACTGACTGTGGACTCTGAGGATGGGATAGTGTCCACGGCCGGATCCTCGGACATGTTAGCGGACGGGGAAGATGAGGAAGGAGATGAGGAGGACGAGGCAGTCGACAGCGCTCACAACGCTGATTTCCCCGACAGCCAGGATCTCTTCATCACCCTTACAGAGATCCCCTACCAACCCTCCCCAGCCGTTACCCCAGACACAGAATCTGGTGAAGGATCATCCAGTAAGTGTTGTAAACATCTAAACATTTATTTGTAACAGAACATGATTATTAACAATTTAAAAAATGGGTTTCTCATGATTAGTTTGATTAACTTAACGGTTCAGTCATGGGCAGTGCAACTATTTGAAAAAAATCTAGCAATGTCCGGTTTTGCATGATTGTCCTGCCCAAGCCGCTCTACTGTTTAGTCCCTGCTACTGCAGCTACAGTAAGATGCGGTCTATATGTCCGGGGATGGAGCAGAAATCCTCCTGGGACATCTCAAGGAAGCTCTCCTGCAGGTAATTTGAAATCCGCTGCATTAGGTTCTTGGGGAGAGCGGCCTTATTGGGTCCTCCGTAGTAGGACACGTTGCCGCGCCACGAGACTAGCAAGTACTCTGGAATCATTGCTTGGCACAGCATGGCGGCATACGGCCCTGGTCTTTGAAGGCTTTCCCGGAGCATTCTCTGTCTGTCGCTCTCAGAGATCCTCATGAGGGTGATGTCGCTCATGATGACCTGCTTTGAATGAGGTAGGGGAATGTTAGTGTTGGGACTGCTTTACCGTTCCTTTACAGAACTGTAACCGCTGGTTTGCAGCCACGCGGTGGAGGCGGGAGAGGGTCAGCCGAAAGGGATCGTTCCCGGGGACAGCCGCGAGGGTGTGGGACAGGAGCAGACTTCCTGCTTGCCGGATTGCTGGCAGCAGGGACCGACATTGATTTCAATGTGAAATGAGGCCATTGCTAATATTAAAGTTTTAAGCTGCCACGAATCTACGGCTTACCATGTCTGCGTGCAAGAGCAATTCCGTTGTCCTGACAGGGTTCTCAAAAGTGCTCTGCAAAACCCCAGACACTGAATGCGAAGGCCGAGAATTCGACCTTGTGCTGAGTGCGCATGTGATAGGTGCTGTGCATGGTCCTGTTCACAGAGAAAGACTATGTTCTTTGTTCACAACTACATTTATCTTTCTGAGGAATTCACTCCCTTTTTCCCATTCCCACAGCCCCATCTGCGACTGTCTCACAACCTAGCCTGTCATCACACTCCCAGAGGCTAGGGAGGATTAGGCATAAGAAGAAGAGGACACGGGAGGACATGTTCTCAGAGCTTATAGCCTGCTCCCGAGCCCAGGCAGCACAGCAGACCCAGTGGCGGGAGAACTTGTCCCAAATGCACCAAGCCAACATGGATCGGGAGGAGAGGTGGCGTCAGGAAGACCAGCAGGCGACTCAAACCCTGCTTGGACTACTGAGGGAGCAAACGGACACGCTCCGGCGCCTTGTGGATGTTCTGCAGGAACGGAGGCAGGAGGACAGAGCCCCGCTGCAGTCCATCTCTAACCGCCCTCCCCCGCCACCAAGTCCCATACTCCCTTCACCCAAAGTGCACAGAAGGAGAGGCGGCAGAGTCCCTGCTAACTCTCACTCCACCCCTGCAGAGAGCTCGAGCAGCAGAAGGCTCTCATTCCCCAAAGTTTGACAAGTTCTTTCCTTCCCGCCTGACACAAGCCCCCGTCCAAGTTTCACTTCCCAGTCCCATGTGTAGTTGATAATAAAAAATATGTTTCTGTTAACTACTGTTTCCATCATGTTCTTTTGGAGGAGGGGGGGGAAAGGGGGTTGGTAATTGGACAGGACAGTCACCTTTGGCAGGGTACATAGTAGGGGGCAGGCACAGCAGCAGGGCACATACATAGTGCAGTGATGCAGTGACTACTTACCCTGGTTAGTCTGGGAGGTTCTTTTCATGTTATGTGGTGGGGGGTGGGTTGCTCTGTGACTTTGTGTCAGGGGAGGGCAGTTAGAGATCTTAAGCGGCGGTCCTTAGGCAGGATCACAGAGCCACACAGCAGGGGATCTGTAACCGTCCCACCCCTGCCACAAACTCACATAGACCCCCCATACACACAGTCCGTATCAGGAGGGGTGACAGGCTCCGTTGAAAGAACCATCCCACCGCAGCGGAGCCTGTCAGTCCTTGAGTTTAGAAGCTGCATTCGCGCGACTACACTACACCCGCTCCGCACCACAGTCTGCGTCCCAGTTTTAAAAAATTCCCGCGAAAACAGTATTAAAGAAAACGGTGTGCTTTAACAAAGTAGAACTATTTTTATTTTGAAACGTGTGTTGGAAGTGGGGTGAAGGCTTCTCTGTACACAAAATTAGAAAGTCACAGGTTACCCTGCTCACTCAGGAACTTTGCTTTCAAAGCCTCCCGGATGCACAGCGCTTCCCGCTGGTCTCTTCTAATCGCCCGGCTGTCTGGCTGTGAGTAATCAGCAGCCAGGCTAATTTCCTCAACCTCCCACCCCGCCATAAAGGTCTCCCCCTTGCTCTCACAGAGATTGTGGAGCACACAGCAAGCTGCTATAACAATGGGGATATTGGTTTCGCTGAGATCACAGCGAGTCAGCAAGCTTCTCCATCTCCCCTTGAGACGTCCAAAAGCACACTCCACCACCATTCTGCACTTGCTCAGCCGGTAGTTGAAGAGTTCTTTTTCAGTGTCCAGGGCACCTGTATAGGGCTTCATGAGCCAGGGCATTAGCGGGTAGGCTGGGTCCCCGAGGATGACTATAGGCATCTCCACATCCCCAACAGTTATTTTGTGGTCCGGGAAGTAAATACCTTGCTGCAGCCGTCTAAACAGACCAGAGTTCCTGAAAACACGAGCGTCATGAACCTTGCCCGGCCATCCGACATTGATGTTGGTAAAACGTCCCCTGTGGTCCACCAGTGCTTGCAGCACCATGGAAAAGTAGCCCTTTCTGTTAATGTACTGGCTGGCCTGGTGGTCCGGTGCCAGGATAGGGATGTGAGTTCCATCTATGGCCCCACCGCAGTTTGGGAATCCCATCGCTGCGAAGCCATCTATGATCGCCTCCAAGTTTCCCAGGGTCACTACCTTTGGCAGCAGTACATCAACGATTGCCTTGGCTACTTGCATCACAACAACCCCCACGGTAGATTTGCCCACCCCAAACTGGCTCGCGACTGACCGGTAGCTGTCAGGCGTTGCAAGCTTCCAGAGGGCTATGGCCACTCGCTTCTGGACAGTCAGGGCTGGTCGCATCCGGGTGTCATTGCGCTTCAGGGCAGGGGACAGCAACTCACAAAGTTCAAGGAAAGTTCCCTTCCGCATGCGGAAGTTTCGCAGCCACTGTGATTCATCCCAGACCTGCAGCACTATGCGGTCCCACCACTCAGTGCTTGTTTCCCGTGCCCAGAATCGCCGTTTCACAGCATCAACATGACCCATTGCCACCGTGATGTCCTCGGCGCTGGGTCCCCTGCTTTCTGAGAGGTCTGTGCTACTCTCAGACTTCAGGTCATCACCGCGTTGACGTAGCCTCCTCGCCTGACTTTTCTGCATCTGCCTCAGGGCAACCTGTATGATAAGCTGCGAGGCGTTGAGAGCGGCCACAACTGCAGCGATGGTTGCAGTGGGCTCCATGCTCACAGTGCTGTGGCGTCCGCGCTGTCAATGACTTGAAAAGTGCGCGAAATGATTTCCCGCCGGCGCTTTCAGGGAGGGAGGGAGGGCGGGAGTGATGGACGGATGACGACAGTTACCCAAAAGCACCCTGGCCCCTTTTTTTTTTACCCAGAAGGCATTTGCGGCTCCACCCAGAATTCCAATGGGCGGCGGGGACTCCGGGAACTGTGGGATAGCTGCCCTCAGTGCACCGCTTCCAATGTCGACGCTTTCCCCGTTAGTGTGGACTCACAAAGTCGAATTACTGTCCTTAGTGTGGACACACACGTTCGACTTTGCAATATCGATTCCAAATATTCGATTTAAGTAAAATCGAACTACTCTCGTAGTGTAGACAAGGCCTAAGAAAATAATTTCCACATTCAACTCACGGACAATGAAGCCAGACAAAGTGACTCTTATGGACACTGAATGGGAAGATTCAAAACCTCAATTGAAATAAACACGATTTTTAAAGGTTTATTACGAGGGACTTTAACTGAGAGCTTGTTCAGCTGGTCAACGATTTGTGCAATGTTGCAAATATTAATTACAGTAGGAGTGTACAAAATGCAATATATCTTAGCTGAATAATGCATTCCAAGCAAGTACCCATTAGCAATATGATTACGCACCAGAGCACCTCATTAAGTCTTTGACTCTCTGGCATCCATCTAATCAAGACAATTGTGCATCATTGTCATGCTTCTCAACTATGACAACTTGCCAGGCTTGAAAGGGGGTAACTCGTGAAAACATCGAAGGCATCGCTACCAATAACAGGGTAACAAATGTGAAAGGCTCCATATGTTTAAAGGACTTTAAAGAGGGAATGTTTAAAAACATACTGCAATTATTGAAATTCTGGGATGCTGATATTCTCCATGAAGGGGAGACAGACACACACACATCCCTTCAGGAATGGCAGAGTACAAGAGCCAATTTGTTCCCCTCTGTGTACACACATAACTCTTGTTAATCATACTGAGAGTTATGTGCATGCACTAAGAGTGGACTCTAGAGAGTTGGAAACAGATATGCCTTTAATCCTAATAAATGTGTATACCTTGCCTGTGTTTCGCATTATTTAATAAAACAGCACTGTCTAATTTGAGACAATGGAGAGAAGAGCTGGGAAATTTGAAACATATGAAAAACAAAAACAAGATTTCTTCACACAGAATGTGGACAGTCTGTGGAACTTATTGGCACAGGACATCTGAGATATCTACACAGTAAATGCATTTTTTAAATGGCAAAATCATATGATAGAATCGTAGAAAAGTAGAAATATAGGACTGAAAGGGACCCTGAGAAGTGATCAAGTCTAACCCCCTGTACTGAGCAGGATCAAGTAAACCTAGACCATCCTTGACAGGTATTTGTCTAACGCCTTCTTAAAAACCTCCAGTGATGCGGATTCTATTACCTCATTTGGAAGCCTATTCCAGAGCTCAGCTACCCTTATCATTAGGAAGTTTTTCCTAATACCTACCCTAAATCTCTTTTGCAGCAGATTAAGCCAGTTACTTCTTGTCCTCCTTTCAGTGGACATGGAGAATGACTGATCACCATTGTCTTTATAACAGCCCTTAACTCTTACATATAAAATAAATATTGGGTGCTTTTCATTTGCAGAGCTCTTTCCAACCGTTAGCTAATCTAGCTAATAACTAGTTACACAAAAACCCACAGATGCATATTAAAATATGGGTAATCGCATCTCATCTATACAGTTGAAGTTAAATCATGCAGGGTTAGGAAGGAATTTGTCCCTCCCAATATATATCAACAATTGTCTAATAAAACACTGCAATTTGTTACATTCTGGAGCATGTTCTAATGGGAAATGTATTGAGATCTAAATAACATCACTGATTAATACTGATTATGCAGTTCCCACCCACACCTACATCATTTTAAGGCAACACGATTCGTTTTAGTAATGTGCAACATGCGAACATCACTAACACATTCCGCATAAAATGTCAATTTAAAAACCCAACATGTTAATACACACTTCTTCAGGTGTAAAACTATTACCCTGCAACTCTTTCTACTTCATCTTGTTTAAAAAATGTAACCTGAGTTTTATATAAGTAAAACTGGACTTAGAAACTAAATGCGTATCTATTTGAAAATGACGCTCATATAGAAACATCGGACTAAAGTGATATGGAAGAGGAATGAGCCTTAGACACATCGTGCTGTTTGATTCCATCCCTGTTATTAAAAGTAATGTATACAGTGCCATCAATGCATACAGCACTTTACAAAGACAGAACAAGTCTGGCCCTAAGCAGAGAGGGCATTGAGAAGCATTGCCTTGGTGAAAGCAGCATCCCTTTTACTAAACTATTGGAGAGGAGGAAGCCAGCAATAAAGATTAATGTCTTGTCCCAAGTGGATTATTTCAAATCTTCTAAAATCAAATTCATTCCCCTAATGTATTCATGAGGTTTAGAGAGAGATAAACATTGATAGGTGTTGTTCTAACTCTTCAAGCCATGTGTGATCACATGGAAAGCAGGAGCCTTGATACTGCACAAGTTTTAGTCATATCATTGCATCCTTCCTTTGTGCTAGTCTGTATGCTTTAATGTAACAACAGAATCCACACGTCTGTCTTCCTGATCAACCCCCTATAGAGACTGAGAAGCATTTCTTGTTAGGTAAGAAGCTGATGGCACAGCAGGAATATCTCAGAAGTTTCAGTAATATAATAAGCTACTATGTGCTCTGAAATAAAATTTGGAGACTCATCTGGATCTAGTTTCTCAGCAGAATGGATCTTTGTTGGTTTATAACCTATAATTAAATGCCAGTTATACCTTTTACATGGTGTAAAAATTGAAATCTCTTTTGTTGTTGTTGAAGATAAATCACTACAGAAAATGAATAGACTTCATGTGTGTGATTCAGCTGCAGTGCTGCTGTGTCAATGTGGGGAAGCATGAGAGCAATTCACCACTGCTACCCATGTTTGGAACAAAGCTGGCTCATTGCTGGCTGTCCTCAGGCAAAGAGGGACTGTGGATACCTTAGATCACTGTGACTCCTCTAGGCAAACTTTCTGGGGCCCTTGACCCTGGGTTATACTAATGAGAGCAGTTGATAGAGTTATGGTATTATTTAATCCTTTGATCCCTAATCCCTTCAGGATTGCTTATCATAGAATATCAGGGTTGGAAGGGACCTCAGGAGGTCATCTAGTCCAACCCCCTGCTCAAAGCAGGACCAATCCCCAACTAAATCATCTCAGCCAGGGCTTTGTCAAGATTCCACTACCTCCCTAGGTAACCCATTCCAGTGCTTCACCACCCTCCTAGTGAAAACATTTTTCCTAATATCCAACCTAAACCTCCCCCACTGCAACTTGAGACCATTACTCCTTGTTCAGTCATCTGCTACCACTGAGAACAGTCTAGATCCATCCTCTTTGGAACCCCCTTTTAGGTAGTTGAAAGCAGCTATCAAATCCCCCCTCATTCTTCTCTTCTGCAGACTAAAAAAATCTCAGTTCCCTCAGCCTTTCCTCATAGGTCATGTGCTCCAGCCCCCTAATCATTTTTGTTGCCCTCTACTGAACTCTTTCTGATTTTTCCACATCCTTCTTGTAGTGTAGGGCCCAAAACTGGACACAGTACTCCAGATGAGGCCTCACCAATGTCGAATAGAGGGGAATGATCACGTCCCTCGATCTGCTGGCAATGCTCCTACTTATACAGCCCCAAATGCCGTTAGCCTTCTTGGCAACAAGGACACACTGTTGACTCATATCCAGCTTCTCGTCCATTGTAACCCCTAGGTCCTTTTCTGCAGAACTGCTGCCTAGCCACTCGGTCCCTAGTCTGTAGCATTGCACTTGTCTTTGTTGAACCTCATCAGATTTCTTTTGGCCCAATCCTCTAATTTGTCTAGGTCCCTCTGTATCCTATCCCTACACTCTAGCGTATCTACCACTCCTCCCAGTTTAGTGTCATCTGCAAACTTGCAGAGGGTGCAATCCACGCTATCCTCCAGATCATTAATGAAGATATTGAACAAAACTGGCCCCAGGACTGACCCTGGGGGCACTCCGCTTGATACCGGCTGCCAACTAGACATGGAACTATTGATCACTACCCGTTGAGCCCGACGATCTAGCCAGCTTTCTATCCACCTTATAGTCCATTCATCCAGCCCATACTTCTTTAACTTGCTGGCAAGAATACTGTGGGAGACCGTATCAAAAGCTTTGCTAAAGTCAAGGAATAAAACGTCCACTGCTTTCCCCTCATCCACAGAGCCAGTTATCTTATCATAGAAGGCAATTAGATTAGTTAGGCATGACTTGCCCTTGGTGAATCCATGCTAACTGTTCCTGATCACTTTCTTCTCCTTGAAGTGCTTCTAAACTGATTCCTTGAAGACCTGCTCCATGATTTTTCCAGGGACTGAGGTGAGTTAAGATTGGCCTGTAGTCCCCCGGATCCTCCTTCTTGACAAGGGGGTGGGGCTAACTCAGTGAGAACCAGAGTTTAAAAAGCCAGATGAGCTAGTGAACAGGAGCAGCAAACAGGGGAGTGAGTTTTGAGAGGGAGTGAGAGAGCCAGATACAACATTCTCTAAACTTAGACCAATAAACACCTCCTTCAAAACAAAAAAACAAAAAAAAGAAAAAAAAGGAAGAAAAAAAAAAGAAAAACACCAACCCTGCAAGAGTAAAAATAAGGCAGGCAGAAATCTAGCAGCAGAGTGGGAGCGATCTTGTTTATTGCACAGAATGCAGCATGTATGACTACCTGCCTTGTGGGCAGATAGCATGTGTGCACATTCAGTGCAAGCAACTCACAGCCTTCCGAGACTGAATACAGGCTCTTGAGCACAGAGTGGCTAAACTGGAGGAGCTAAAGGAGACAGAGAGGTCCATAGATGAGACTCTCCGGGACACAGTAGAGCAGCTCCACCCCCAGTCTGACAGCTTCTGTGCTGTTGAGCAGGATGAAAGTCTCGGGGAAGGAGAACATCAAGCCGGAGTCGAGGGAAATGATCCCATAGATAAGGACACTTCTTACAGATGTCATGGTATCCTCTCACACTGGAACCCCAGTTCCAGTTATTAGAAAGAGCCAGGTAATAGTAATGAGGGATTCCATTGTTAGAAATATAGCGAATTGGGTTTGTGATGACCAGGAGAACTGCATGGTGAATTGCTGGCAGGGTGTGAAGGTTGTGAACCTCTTGAGACACCTAGACAGACTTAAGTGCAGTGCGGGGGAGGAGCCAGTAGCTGTGGTAGATGTAGGTACCCATGAACTAAGGTCAGGTAGGAGAGAGAGATCCTGGAGGCCAAATTTAGGCTGCTAGGAAAGAGATTAAAGTCCAGGACCTCCATGATAGCATTCTCTGAAATGCTTCTGTAACTCACATACCTCCTGAGTGTGGTGCTCTGTCCCATCTAGTGGCACCGAGACCACTTAAAGAGAGATTATGAGTCCACTCTACAGCTTTAGCTAACAGCCAGTTGGCTTTTGGCTCATGAATTTAGTTCCAGAGGTCTCAGGTTTGATCCCGCCCGCTGCCGACTGGGTCTGTTGGTGTTACAGTCCACACACAGGGCCAGTTAGACAGGGAAAACTGCAGGGTTTCAATTTGTGGATGAGACAATGGTGTTCAGAGGAGGGATTTAGATTCATTAAGAACTAGAAGAACAGGAGTACTTGTGGCACTTAGAGACTAACAAATTTATTAGAGCATAAGCTTTCGTGGACTACAGCCCACTTCTTCGGATGCATCTAATAAATTTGTTAGTCTCTAAGGTGCCACAAGTACTCCTGTTCTTCTTTTTGCAGATACAGACTAACACGGCTGCTACTCTGAAACCTGTCATTAAGAACTAGGGAACCTTTTGGAAAAGGAGGTATCTATATGGAAAAGATGGACTCCTAAACTAAAACACAACCAGATTGATGGCATATCAAATTTAAAAAGTTGTGGAGGAGTTTTTAAACTAAGGGCTGGGGGAAAGCAGAGGAGCACAGGGTTCAGACAGACACATCCCTTAGAGGAAGATTTATTAAAGGGGCTCAGACGCTGTGCATCATTCTTCAAGGGCATGGATAACATCCTCCTATCGATCTTTAATAAGGTCCAGTTTCCTGCAGTGGTACAGACTCATTCCACTCTACTTCATTTGGTAAACAAAACTAATCAGGAAACCTCTTATTCTGGAACATTATAGATTGTCTTCATATACTATATTATCAGCCACCAGCTACTATAATGGCCTAGATACTACTGGACCTACCAAGGGAGTAGTGGGAGCTTCCCCTCCACTGCCGTTTGTCCTCCTTTGAGTGTGTATAAATTCTGAACATGACAAATTGTCGCTGCCAAAACGGACAATGAAAAATTGAAAGTCAAATAACTCCTATTAGTCTGTCAAAGGTTGATGGAACTGGTATACTATTTTCCCATTGTGAAAGTCTACCACTGCTACGAGCTGACAGGAATATGGACTTCTTGTATGACCCATTTATAGTAACCGATGACAATGTGGTTTTACAATGTGCACACTGAAGCACTGTCCATGGTTTACAAAGAGCCCCATGGTACAATTTCTAGATCTCATGGCAAGATACCATTGAGATAGAAGCATTAGAAATGCCTGAACAGGTCAGAAGTTGATTCCCCCCCCCACCCCAGTGGGATAGATAATTATAATAATAATATATGGAGTTATACCTATCTCATAGAACTGGAAGGGACCCTGAAAGGTCATTGAGTCCAGCCCCCTGCCTTCACTAGCAGGACCAAGTACTGATTTTGCCCCAGATCCCTAGGTGGCCCCCTCAGGGATTGAACTCAACCCTGGGTTTGGCAGGCCAAACCACTGAGCTATCCCTCCCCTCCAGTATAGCTCCAATACTGTATTAAGTGTGTAAAACAACCTTTTAGGATGACTATATATTGTATAAAATAACTAATTACAGAAATGAAGAGTGAGAGAGTGTCAGGTTTTGTTTTATTTTCCTACCAACCCTACTTTTTCCCCCATGGTCATGTTGGCTAAGCTTTTCACATATCCCAAACAGTGCAAAAGCAAACTAGATATTCTCCTGGGTCTAAGTATGAGAGAGAACTGCTAGTCACAAGGATTCTTGTGGTATGTTCCATATTGTTCCATGTGTAACAGATTTGGGGCTGCTCTGTAATAATTATGAATACTGTATGTTGACCTGGTTATTGGGATATTTACCATATGAATATGTTGGGGAGGGGGGCTGTCAGGAGGAAAAGAATGGGTCTAGATAGCCACCGCTCAGCAAACACTTCAAAGTTAATAAAACTTAACAACTCTTATCATTTTAACTCCTGTTCCAGCCAACCAAAACTGATTTTAACTAGAAGGGCCAAAGCCCAGGAACACACAAAAGAACTGTGGTGGTTTCAAAAGGAACTCTCTCTATCAAGAGAGGAGTGGTAGTTGCTCATGGGAACCAGACAGAGACACAGAATCCTGCTGAGGGTGCCTGAAGAAGGTAGGCCTGGTCTAAGTTACCAGCAGGGGATGGTAAACCTCTAGGTAAGGTAGACATGAGTGTCCATTGTTTAAAAATCTTCTCTAAAACACCTTTCTTCCTACTGCTAAAATAAACAATACTTACATTTTGAGAAGGCTGCCTGATTATTGTACACCACTGGTCACACTCTCCTGAAGGGAAGACTGTCCGAGACCATTCTTATCCTGCAGGTCTGAGTGGGAGAACTGTGAAATTCCACCTCGGGAGAGGTAAAAGCACAAGGATTGACACCTTAGGGGATACACTCAGAGAGACCAGAGGGGAGAGAGGTGTGGGTGGCTTGGTAACCATGCTAGCATGCTACCCATAATTCCAAAATATACTTTATGTGGCAATATTACATGCATGTATTAGATGCTTCTGCAGTATTACTTTATTTTGCTGTTTGGTATGTTATGCCCATAGTCCAAAAAAGCAAAAGCATATGGTCAATTCAATTTTTCAAGACTCTAATACAGTTTGTTTTCTTTTATTCCACTCGCTGTTTAACTCTCAAACAGCCATCCAACTGAATTCTTTGTTCCTGAAGATACAACATGAGGAAATGGTAAATATAAACACTGATCTTATTACATAGGATACATACATACATACCTATACAGGCCATACCTAGTATTATGTTTGTGCACATGTCTCGATCACTCCTTTTGCCTGCTGGCATAATCAAGTATTAAACACTAATGACTTTTAATTCTTTTGGCCACACTCACACATCCTTTAGAATAGCAAAGATTAACACAAATAGTTACATAGGAGCTCTTAAAAAGACGGAATCCAGTAAGCAAGAGAACATGATCAGTTACTTTACCTACTACACATACACTAATTTTTCAAAGCCTATATAGTTTGCTTATACTTAGGTGATACAGACTTTATGGGCATACAGATAATAGGCTTTCTGGAACCATATAATTATTTAGCAAACTAGGTACTATTACAGAACATAAGATATGAGAACACTTAATATATACATTCCTCCTTACAGAGAGCCAGAGAGAAAGAGAAGGTAATATTGACAAAATTTTATGTGAAAAGTCAGCCACTTCAAACTCACCACTCTCTCTAGCTTTCACCACCAGATCACTTAGCCAAAAACACACACAAACACACACCTCAGAACAAATCTTTTTAATTCTTCACCTGCTACACTGAGGTAATCAAATTCCACAGATACCGGAAGTTTGTAATGTGCTGAAGGTGAAATCCAACACACTTTTGCTTTTGCTAAAGATCCTGGTACCACATCTTCCTCACTATGTGTTACTCCATATCAGTTATCAAAGCAGTATTGCATAGCAGACCGCCTGAATTACATATGGGTTTACATCAGTAGGCTCTTGCCATTCATTATATCCCATACACTTTGTTCAGTGGACAGAAGGTGAATTATAATCTTCCTTGAATTAGTTACTCATGAAGAATATTTCCATTCTAATTAAAAATAATTGTGTATATCAGGGGTCAGCAACCTTTGGCCCACAGCTCGCCAGGGTAAGCCCCCTGGCGGGCCGGGCTGATTTGTTTACCTGCCGCGTCCACAGGTTCGGCCAATCGCGGCTCCCACTGACCGCGGTTCGCCATCCCAGGCCAATGGGGGCAGCGGGAAGCGGCGCGGGCCGAGGGATGTGCTGGCCGCCGCTTCCCGCTGCCCCCATTGGCCTGGAGCGGCAAACCGCGGCAGTGGGAGCTGCGATCGGCTGAACCTACGGACGTAGCAGGTAAACAAACCAGCCTGGCCTGCCAGGGTGCTTACTTTAGCGAGCCGCATGCCAAAGGTTGCCGATCCCTAGTGTATATGAATACCAACATCGATTAAATTGATTGTGGAAGACAACTGGTCTCTCCTGAACACACCTTGTTTGTATGGGTGGGATTTTCAAAACCACTCAGCACTAGACTGGCTTAAATGTGCTCACATTGAAGTCACTGGGAGTCTCATCTCAGATTTCAGTGGGAGCAGAGTTCAACCAATTCCTAGCTCTTTAGAAAAAACCCATTTCTAAAACATTGCATGAGGTTTTAGTGGCACAACTCCATTGACACCCCTATGAATCAAGTCTCTGAAGTCACATGTCTTCCAGTGTTACATGGATTTCTACTGAAATATGCAGAGGCCAAATTGTCCAAGCTGTCATAGTATACTTTAAACGTTGTCACCACTCAAATATCATCTTATGTATTATTTTAATCACTTCATTTCTTACACTCTGTGCACTCCTTAATTCATGAAATGTCCACAATAGTTCTCTTAACAGCAAGACTGTTATGCTATATTTTATTTCTACAAGTCATTAGAGCTGATGGGCGAATAAAATTTCTGCTTCATGGGAAATTCTGGCATTTCAAAATTTGTTTTCATTCTGCATTGGAACAAAGAGTCAAAATGTCTAAATTTACCACAGAACAAACATTCCAAAAAGTTTCTATTCGTAAGCATCAAAACATTTTGTTTCAATAATGTTGAAACATTTCAGTAATGTCAATATATTTTGTTTTGATAGTGATGTAATATTATTGTGGTGACCGGCTTTCCCTCTGGTGAAGAACTGCCACATATAACATATCATATATGCTTGGTGACTCTTTGCCTGGTACCTTTGCTACCACTTCCTGTCTCTTTTCAAATTAGAGTTACCAAGGTTTTAGTCTTTTCTCCCCAAGAACTGGAAACCCAGAGATACAATCTAGCATGTGGCAATTATGATGTAGTGTCACGTCGAGAAGTGGCAGTCAGATGCCTAAATAACTTAGTAGCACATATCAGGCATAGGCTTAGACCTAGTGAAAAGAAAGTAGCTTATTTATTATATTAAGAACAAATACAATGTAACATGGAACTAGAAGCATAAGAAATACAGTAGTTTTAGATACAAAACCCACTAATTTTACATATCTATGTAAATCTACTTTGAGCTTTGAATTATTTACAAATATATATACACGTTGTGCCACGACCTGTCTGTGTCCGACATCACCTCTCAGCACCAATCCTGGCTACCAATATACTGGGATGGTTTTGGGAGTCCATCACTTTCTCTGAGGAATCTATTCCCTTCATAGCCCACCACAATCTACCTATGTGGAAAGCAGCAGTGAGTCCAATGAAGCATATTACCTCATTCATCTTTGTCTCTCTAATATCCTGCGACCATCATGGCTACAAGACTGCATACAACGAAGTTGAAACTAAACATTTTCACCTTATCAAAGCAAAACAATTTGACATTGAAATGAAGTCTTAATATTCTCAAAACAAAATGAGAAAGCCGAAGTGATTCATTTTTACCTTTTCCCCTTTGAAAATTTCATCAGCATCTACGCGTTCCCACAAAATGTTTTTATTTTGATAAAATGCATTTTCTAACAGAAAATTGATCAACTAACTCTGCAAAGAATATTATTTGATGCTGGTGATTTCTTAGAAAGCCCAGCCACAACTCCTCCATTTCATTTCCTTCAGTTTTTCCTTCCCCTTCCTTCAGACAGATGTTCATATAAAAGTATGGTTTTATGCTCTAATCCAAAGCCCACCCATGTCAATAGAAAGACTCATTGATTTCAACAGGCATTGGATCAGTCCCTTAACGTTTAGACTCTGACACCTATTTGTGTTCTTGCAGAGGATCTCTACAAGAACCACTTGTTTCCCTCAAATGGTCAATTAATTAAATAATTTTCCTCTCTTTTTTTTTTTCTTTCTTACCAGGAAGCAGCAGTTTCAAGGACTAATCCTTTTGTCCATGGTATCAAGCCAGTGAAAGTCTTATTAATGATACAATGCTTCTGATTTTTTACCTGAAAACATTTCAGTATGAAATCTGTACTGACCAATTATTTTTGATAAATCACTGAATTGAGGAGACATTAAAAAACATGTTTATGATTTTAAATGATATTTTAAGTAGGATTTTGGTGGTAGAACTAGCCATAAAGCAGGGATTTGAATTGTAATTTTGCGTGAATAACTAGCTGATTCAAACTTACATTTATTAGGACATTTGCACTCTGGGATTCAGAGTTAGACTAATATAATGACAAGTGATTTAAAAGCACTGTGTATAAAATAGACATGAAGAGATGACAGACGATGCCTTGGTTGGCAGGTAAGAAAAACTTTTTGCTATTATTTGTGTCTGCGAAACTTTTTACCTAGATTTTATAGTGATGACTAATTTCAGCAATAATGTTATACTTGATTATGGGTGTTCAAGCTGTTTTGTTCAATTACTTAATTTTTTTAACAAAAGAGATAGAAAGGCAAACTGAACTATTGGATCCTTATGACAACCGCTGAACAATAAATAAAAAATAAATAAAAAAGGAATTATAATTAAAAAACCTCTCTTACATACACAACCAGTATTTTGGGGGGGGGGCAAATTTCCTTGTAGGTATACTTGGGTAACCCTGAGAGGCTATATAGGTTTTCAGATCAAATATAGGTGAGCAGATCCTCGCAGATGACAATGGGGTATCTGTGTGAAACCCTCTCAGCAGGACTCACCATGCAGATCTGATAGCTTTAAGGCCTGACTCAATGCCCACTGAAGTCAGACAGATTCCCATTGACTTTAATGGATGCTGGATCATGCCCTTAGTTGGCAAGAGGTAATAAATCAGCTGTAGACGAGGACAATGTCTAATTAGTAATCAGAGAATGCAGTTTTAAAAGTAAATGTATTTGCCCAAATTAAAATTCACCTTGATACCCTTTTATTTTATTTTCTGCCAAAATTTGAGCAAGTGAGTTCTAGACACATGAATGGTGTAAGAAAATGGATTGTAAGTGTGTCTGCCTCAGTATTTGCAATCTCAAGCATTCAAAAATCATGAACGAGGCCTCATGAGAATGGCTTAAAAATCATGAGATTAATAAAAACAAGTATATTTTGTGTTCTTTTTATGCATGCCTCCCAGTGTTGCGAAGTTTAGGGTTCATGTTTGCAAGTTTTTCTCTGCAACCATGAGGGCTAGACACTTTATTATTTTAATTTAATTGAAAAATGAGATTCTCACGGAATAACATGATTCCAGGAGCTGGGGCTTTAAGAGAAACACCAAAAATTATGAAAGTTGGCATCAAAGTATTCACAAAGAAAATGGTATATTTGTTATGGAGTGGGGGAGGTGGCAGACGAAGACACACTGCTTGACAATACAAGCATACTTGGTTCCCCAAAACACTCACCAGTGCCTTGGCACAGAAGCAAGTACATGAGCCAGACAGTGGTCTGACTTCATCCTTCATAGCAAGCTGTGCATGTTATTGCTTCCTGTAAATGTGATGAGATTAAATTAAAATCATCACCTCGGCAACGAAGCTTAGAATTGCCTCACTTTTCTAGGAATGCTAGACTGAGCAAGATGTGTGTGGGCCAGAAAGAAAAAAAGGTTTCCTTAATCCTGTTGATCTGCTATCTTCTCCAACAGCTCCAATGTCATGCTCATCCAACCAAAGAAGAGAAATAATATCATATGACTTAAGTGGCCAAAGACAGGTGGCCTATACAATAGGCATTTTAACTATACTGTATAGGATAGTCAAAGTAATATGTTTATAATCAAGAAATATAAAGTAAAAAAAAATCAATAGAAAAATGAGTATTTTTTATATCTAAATTTGCTGTATTTATCTATCCACAGTGAAGTGCAAGGCTCTGTGAAGGGTAGGGATTCACCACAGGGGAGTTCATTGCACAACAGGTCCTAAATATAGAGAGGATGAAAGTTCTGGACTTTTGAGCAAAAGCTTGGAACTTAAATCAACTGATAATGTGTAGTGTAGACAAAAACAAACACACACACACACACACACCACCAACACCAAACAAAACAGCATTAAATGTCCTCTAAACTACTGATTCAACATAAAAACAAAGGCTGTGTTACAAAGCAAAAATGCTAGCACCAGGTTTTGAAAACTAATTTCTCAAGGCTTTCCAGGTATGGAAGCATAATGTGCTTTTTGTCTTGTTTTTATTCAGGCACTAGACTGTTAGATGTGTTTGCCATTTTGAGGAGTTTCTACACAAAAGTATTGCAGCACTGTTTCCTTTAGTGTATCAAATAAGAAAGTTTTGACTTTAAATCAATAGAAAAGCTCAGAGTATTAAATACAGAACATAATAGATTATGCAGAAATGATCCTTGAAAAAATTTTACTCACTCAATACAGCAAGATTTTATTTTCTCTAAGACTGCAGGACTTAGCTCATTAAATGTCAATATTTTGGTCTATTACTCCATTTTGTACTGTTGTATTGAGCCTATACATTTGACATGGGTAAATGTGAATAGCTAGATTGTGGGTTTAGTAATAAAAAAAAAATGCAATAAGGTCCTAGATCTTCAGTAAGGAGGGAAGTAGTTGTTCTTTTCACAATCTCAGGAGATTAACCTATGCAGGAACTATGTCACACAGAAGGATTTCATAGTACAGAAAGTCAAAAAAGATAAAAATCGAAAATCAAATTACTACAACTGCCACTAAGCTATTACCCTGTAGATATTAAACACTCACACATTCACATGACTACCACCCTGCTGTAAATCACACTTCCAGACAGTTCATTTAATGAGCAGTGTTTGAGAAGACAATCTGTTTTGGATTAAATTAAATACATCTCTCTCACACACACACACACTTCTAGGCTAATCCAAGCTATTTTTTTAAATCACTAACAACTTGAGCTTTTCAGTTTCAAAAAACAAGTGGGAGCCATGGCTTGCTTTAATATTGTACCCATACAGGGTCTCTACTACAAAGCTGGACTATAGCCAAGCAGCAAGTACTGTAATTAGGATTTAGATGAGAATTTCTACTAATTACAGTATTATAACCATGGATTTATGTTACATTACATATTTTCTAACTTGAAACACACTATGTAAGAGGTAAACAATGCACATAGCCTCCTTCCAACAGTACCTATGTTTGAGTCCTCCTCACCGAGCTGTATTGTAACAAGTATCTGTGTTTTACCACCACCTGCATTTCAAGGGCCCTATCTTAGACTGGCAGATGACACCCTTAGGTGTGAAATTAGCATGTTCTTCCATACATGCACTTTACCCAACCTCCCCCCAAATCTCAATCTCATCCTAACCATCCCCACTTTCAAAAATGTGTCTGAAAAAAACCCTTATCATTATTATTAATCATTTGTATTATGGTAGCTACCAGCAGTCCCAGTCAAGATAGGGACCCCATCTTGTACACACACCACACACACACACAGCAAGAGAGTATCCCTGATGTGAAGAGTTTGGGGCTGTCAATTAATCACAGTTAACTCATGTGATTATCTAAAAAAAATTAATCGCAGCTTTTAATCGCACTATTAAACAATAGAATACCAATTGAAATTTATTAAATATTTTGGATGCTTTTCTACATTTTCAAATATATTGATTTCATTTACAACATAGAATACAAAGTTTATATTATTATATTTGATTACAAATATTTGCACTGTAAAGATGAATTGAAAAATACTATTCCTTTTGTTTATCATCTCATACAAGTACTGTATTGCAATCTCTTTATCGTGAAAGTTCAACTTACAAATGTAGTTTTTTTTGTTATGTAAATGTACTAAAAACCAAAACAGTGTAAAACTTTAGCGCCTACAAGTCCACTCAGTCCTACTTCTTATTCAGCCAATCACTAAGACAAACAAGTTTTTTTACATTTACGGGAGATAATGCTGCCCGCTTCTTATTTACAATGTCACCTGGAAGTGAGAATAGGCGTTCAAATGGCACTTTTGTAGCCGGCATTGCAAGGTATTTATGTGCCAGATATACTAAACGTTTGTATGCCCCTTCATACTTCAGTCACCATTCCAGAGGACATGCTTCCATGCTGATGACGCTTGTTAAAAAAAATAATGTGTTAATTAAATTTGTGACTGAACTCGTTGGGGGAGAATTGTATGTCTCCTGTTCTGTTTTACTCACATTCTGCCATATATTTCATGTTATAGCAGTCTCGGATGATGACCCAGCACATGTTCGTTTTAAGCACACTTTCACTACAGAGCGGACAAAACGCAAAAAAGGTACTAATGTGAGATTTCTAAAGATCGCTACAGCATTCGACCCAAGGTTTAAGAATCTAAAGTGCCTTTCAAAATCTGAGAGGGATGAGGTGTGGACCATGCTTTTGGAAGTCTTAAAAGAGCAACACTCCAATGTGGAACCTACAGAACCTGAACCACCAAAAAAGAAAAATCAACCTTCTGCTGGTGGCATCTGACTCAGATGATGAAAATGAACATGCGTTGGTCCTCACTGCCTTGGATTGTTATCAAGCAGAACCAGTCATCAGCATGGACACATGCCCTCTGGAATGGTGGATGAAGCATGAAGGGACAAATGAATCTTTAGCGCACTTGGCATGTAAGTGTCTTGTGACGCTGGCTACAACATTGCCATGCAAATGCCTGTTCTCACTTCCAGGTGACACTGTAAACAAGAAGTGGACAGCATAATCTCCTGCAAATGTAAACAGACTTGTTTGTCTAAGCGACTGGCTGAACAAGAAGTAGCACTGAGTGGACTGGTAGGCTCTCAAGTTTTACATTATTTTATTTTTGAATGCAGTGTTTTTTGGTTTTTTTTTTTTATATAATTCTACATTTCTAAGTTCAACTTTCACGATAAAGAGATTGAACTACAGGACTTGTATTAGGTGAATTGAAAAATACTATTTCTTTTGTTTTTTACAGTGCAAATATTTGTAATAAAAAGTAAAGTGAGCACTGTACACTTTTATTTCAATTACAACACAGAATACAATATATTTGAAAATGTAGAAAACATCCAAAAATATTTAAATAAATGGTATTCTATTATTTTTAACAGCGTAATTAATCAATTACTTTTTTTAATCGCTTGACAGCCCTAGAGGAGTTTACTATCTAAGGCTCTGATTCAGGAAGGTATTGAAGCATGTGCATCACTTTAAGATCATGAGTAGTCCCACTGAAGACAATGAACCCAGATCTCAAGAGTCGCAATCCAATGTTTTAAATACAAGTTCATCCTTCCTCTCCTAGAGGCATTATTTAATGTGGCCAATTTATATTACCCCACCCAACCCCTTTTCAAATCTTTATTTTTCTATGTTCTTGGTTATATTTTTGTGATATTTGTGTATTATTGT
The DNA here is from genome assembly GCF_013100865.1 of Trachemys scripta elegans. Taxonomy (NCBI): domain Eukaryota; kingdom Metazoa; phylum Chordata; order Testudines; family Emydidae; genus Trachemys; species Trachemys scripta. The sequence continues at coordinate 94,731,453 of NC_048305.1, read as the reverse complement.
GTTATAATTGCCTGTAAATCAGCTTGAAAAGATAGGATGGGTAGAAGACATTTTTATATATTAAATTATTATTTTAGGGGCTACCCAGTATTCCTAGCTATAAAGAACATACAACCATGAAAATGAAAAGTGGCAAATTCAAAAGTAATGAAAGAAAATGCTTTTCACACAACACATAATTTGACTGTGGAACTCATTGCCACATGATGTCATTGAAACCCAGAACTCAGCAAGAATCGAAAAGGGATTGGACATTTATATGGATAATACAAATATGAGAGTTATAATATTAAATACTTTTTAAAAGCGTTTAAGTGTGATGGAAAATCTTGTGCTTAAAAAATGTAGCCACACTCTATTAAGATTTAGGAGAAGACGTCCCTAGGGAGAGGGGATGCAGACAATTCCAATACTGCATACAGTGGGGTTTCTTGCATCCTCTGAAGCATCTAGTTCTGGCTATGGGGCCTGATCTACTATATGGCAATCCTGTATTCCGGCTTCTCTATGGCATAGCCATAAGCTATTTAACAGTGAACTTCAGATTGGTAAGCATGATGGTATAACACTGCCTTCTCTACTAAATGAAGGTCATAAGGAACTGCTGCTATCAGGCAAAAGCCTAGACAGTCCCTACATAGTCTCAGAAGCTACCAAGGACACCATTTCAGAGTCTGATAAATCAAGTTAGAGAGCATCTAAGAATGTTCAGCCAGATGGATCACTTGAACGGCTAAATAGCCTAATCCATCTTTTTGAGAAAAGAGATTGGCTTGTGCAATGACACAGATAATGGACTGTTCCATTGAAATTGTTAGGTCTTTACATTAGGGGGCTGCAGGCACCCACCTTTCTCAATATCTAGGCAAACCTCAATATCTTTGCCTTTGTGTTTACATTTTCACAAGCTTCTTTTCCTTCAAAGAGCCACATATAGAACTGAAACGAGGAAAAGGCCGGTCTTCTCATGCCATTTCCACCACTCAGGAATGGAAACACTGCTGTAAGACCGTATCTGGTGTTTTTGTAGTACTATAAAATCATTCCATGAGGCAGTTTATAAAAGCATCAACAAACAGTAGGGGATGTGAACTTACGCCATGTGGATGGGATAGAGAGAGTTGTTCTTCAAAATTCTATTTTGAAATGATAACTCTTAATTTTGAATTATACCAATAATGCATACTTTACAATACTTGCTACATGGATGGGTATACGGATATCAGTAAAATCAGATTTTTTGTTTGTTTGGGAAGTGGGGAAGTCAGAACAGGAGGATGAGAGGAAAGAGCGTCTAGAAAGGATTCTAGAACAACTAGAAAGGATTCTCATGTTTATAAGGTATATAATACACTCCAATCCAAGCAGAAATCTCTCTCTCTCGGTTTACAGATGTGACATTAGCTCATGATTGATGAGATTCAGTGAATCACTGATCTTCCTAGCCAAGCAGATGGCCTCACAAACTGAGCTGTCAGAGCAGTAAAAAAAGAGTGGTGGAGAATGGAGCTGAAAGCAGAAGGGAAATAAGTAACACTAGAGTAGGAGGGATGGACAGTCTAGTGTCACTCAGTGTAATTTTCTGAAATAAGGCTGCTGGAACTGGTAGGAAAGATTGCTCTGGTGGCAGTTAAGTAGGGGAATGGATGATGCAATAGTAGAAGTTCTCCATGGGGATTGGCAGAAGTGACCCAGGAGGAGAAAGACGCAGTGGTTGTATAGTAAGAATGGGGCAAGGGAGCAGAAGCTTGTGCTGGGCACAGATCCAGGATCCAAAAAAAATAAAATAGCTGAACTTAGCATTAGAATTGTGGGGCTATAGTTCCACCTCTAAGTCCTTGTGACTGCACAAAACTCTGAGCTTTACTCTCATGGTTTCTGAGGACACCAGAACCCCTTGATGGGATTAGAGCTCTGTCATTCACAGCTGCCTGCTATATATTCTGTATGTAAACAAAGGGAATGCATTTAAAGAGCTACCGTAATATATTCAAATATTTGTATATAAATCAAAGTGAGTCTCAAAGCTGTAGGAGTTTGCACAAATGCTTGAATCACGAACAGCTGAGAGGAAACTCCAACTCCTGAACTGAGTAAATTAGCCAAAATACAAACAAAAAACAGAGGAATTATCAGTATCTAAAATAAGTTTTGTTTATCAATGCATGGCTTCTTTGGACAGTCAGGGACTGCATCTAAGTGTTTGTGTGGTGCCTGATACAATGGGACCCCAATCATGACTCGGGTGTAATAACAAATTACTTACTATTCATACAACTTCAATATGAGCTAAGATTGGGCTACTTCTTTGTTGTCATATTGTAAACAAACAGTATTTTTTGGTAAAAGTTTTGTATGAAACTTGATTGTCTGCCAACTTTCAATTCTCTTAATATCATTGTGCTCTCGATTTCAGCAAGGTAGAAAGGTTTAAAAACTGGGCCTATGAATCCTTTTGATCTTCCACAACTTGCTCACAGATCTGTCTACCAGGAAAAGAATCTTCATCAGGAAAGTGTGTTAATAATGTATACACACATTATTAACTGAAGTTATTTTCATTTATTGCCCTGGAGTCATCATTAGTGAAGATTAGACATGCATAAATCAATCTCTTGAATTAGTGAATGTCATCAAATGTCACCTTGTTGTAACTAAACATTTTTAAATCCACTCTTTATTTTTTGTTTTAAAAAACAGATCTTGTTGAGACAGCAATACAGCAATTCCACAACCATTTTTATAGCTGTAGATTTCTAGAAATATTTTAAGAATCCGTTACAGTGAAGATGCAGAATAAGTTACATATCTCAAAGTTACATATCTTGTCTGTTTTGAAAGTTATTTTATACCTATAAAATCTCTGTGGGTTTGAAAAGAACATCAAGAGAGGGACTAATGCACTCCAGACACTCAGAGCTTGTGTCCCCCCCAACAGCATTAGTTATAAAGGAAAGATCTGCAGGAAATCTACATTATACTAGGAAATATTTCCAGGATCTGGCAGAACCTAAGAGACTACCTATAAGTGTGTACACAGAAGCAGATTTTTAAAATTCTTTTTGTACAAGTACCATCAAATACAATCTCAAAGATTATTACTACATACAAAATATTTCAAGCTCTATTTTGATCTCATAAGTGTAGGAGTCCAATCAAGAATTTAATAATGACTGATATTTCTGTATATTGCTTCATTAGTAATGGCTGTCATGACTATACAGTTATTAAAAAAATCAAAACCACTTTTTATTTTAAGCTAAGAGGGGAACTTGTACAATTCACTGGACTGGTGTGTATAGTTATGTCCCTGGTTAGTGGCTGATCCCAGAAACTATGACGACTTACAGCTAAAAGAGTTCTACTGTAACTCTGGTGGTGTTTTTGGTGCAGAAGCCCCATGGGTTGAAGCTCCCACTGATGACTGTGCAGTCTGCAAGTGTGTGACCACACACCTGCTTTTACTAATATTGTTCTGCAGTACATAATCTCAATGCGACCTCAATTATTTCTTAGTTTGGAAAAGCATGCATCAGCTGTGCAAGGTACACCCACTCCTTAAAAGACTCTGCTGCAATCTTATCTTTTGTCATTACTGTAATTTTTAAAATTGCTGGCAGACACCACACAGTATCACTTAGACTAACATTAGTAACTAGATATGAACAAATATTCAGCTTGAATACATGCTAAATTCTTTGTCTCCAACCGTGTTGGATGTTGGAATTCTACCTCCCACAACGTTTCTTAGGAGGACCTCACACCAGCTTCAAAGAGTTATGGAAAAAGTGACAGACCTTCACACATTTGCTCAGCATTGCTGCCCTTCCAGATGATTGTCTGAGGTTGGAGACTAAGGAGGTACAGTACCATCTCTCTCTCACACACACGTCATATTCAATATGTGTGTGTGAAATAGTACTTTAAGACAAACCATTCTAGCATCTGCTTTGGTATCTTCAATAATCAGCTAAGTGAATAGCAAATTAAATTAAGCCAAGCCAGTATTTCTCAGAGCTAAACTGTATCTCAGAGCATGTTTCTCTTATAAGATAAAGGGAGTGGGCTTAGAATACTTGTAGCATCCTGATTGTTCACAGGATCTTATTTACAAACAAATCCACACCCACGGTGGTAGATTTCTCTCTCTTGCCCATGGAACATCCCGTTAGACAGTGGCCTTGTAACAATTTTTGTAGTGGGGGTGCTGAAAGCCACTGAACAAAACTGTAAACCTGTATATGATGGAAAGCACTTCAACCAAGGGGTGCTACTGCACTCCTGTCATTAGATTGGTTTTAAGCAAAGGTGGATGCACCTGGGAAAAAGGAAAAACAAACAGAGTTGGTATTATCCCTTGTAGCAAACTGACACCACAGGAGAAACCGACCACACTAACAAATGGAGACAAGGGTTAACCCCAAGCCCCTTTCCTGATCATGTCGTTCCCATTTCAGACAAAAACTTACTGGTTCTGTCTCTTTATAGGTTTCAGAGTGCACTTTGGCCACACTTGTGTAGCTTGTCATGCCAATAAAGTGCTAGTGAATTGAACCAGTCCTTCAAACGTCTCCCTGTCCCTTCCCTAAGACTCCACTAGAAGGCTACACCTCTTAAGGACCACTGTATGTAGACAGATAACATCATTTGTCAGACACGTTCATACACAAGGCAAAAATTAATTCTCTCCAGTAATAACTGGCTGTCTCATTTGTTGGGACTCCATTACAATTTTTGAAATCATGTTTCTTTAAAAAACAAAACTGCTTGCCTGATCCTCTCTCTCTCTCTCTACATACCGTAGAGGTTATAAGAGGTGGATTTCCTGAGTTATCACCTGCTATAGAAAATTATAGAATAAATGAAGTATTTACATGGGCGCACACAAACACGCAAATGTGCAATGAATGGACCTTTTCAGTCCTGTGCATAGATTCACAGAGGGTGTCTATTGTTATTTTGTGAAGAGTCCGGGAGCAGTTCATTTTAATCCTTGTTAGGATTAATATTTTTTGCCTCCACAACACAAAAAGAAAGGAACAAAAGAACAACTCTCTTTCCTGGGGGACAGTCCCCCAGCAACAGTAAAAGGAATACTTTCCCCCTGCTTAAGCAGCCAACCTAAACAATAAAGGGAAGAAAAACAATGAGGATTTTACTAGCCTGCCAAAGGAAATAGGTGAGATAGGTGCCATCCTTACAAGGCAAAAGATCATTCATGAGCACTTGTGAGTTTACTGGACTAATCATAGGTCATTATACAGGATGCAATGGTACTATTGAGTCCCCAATGAGCAAGGGGTTAACCTCAACTCAGCACCACATGTGACCAGACCCTTCATTGTTCCAAGTCCCACTGGAAGGGTGTGGTATAGTTGGGAAAGAGAACCCAGATTTCCTGACTCCCATTCCTGTGCTTAAAAAAACTCAAGACCATCTTCTCCTCTCTTTAAAGGTCGCTAAAATAATGTACAGGTTAGTCTATTAATGGGTTACTAATTGTGGGACAGTGGCTCCATCAAGAAAACTGTTTTTTTAAAGTAAGGAATGCAGATAATTTATTGAACTGATTATCAAAGCCTTACCACTATGGGTTTTACAGTTATTAAATCACCTGGTTGGCACTATGAGAGATATTTCAGTATCTATTGGGCATCACTATATTAAATGTAAGTAGTTTAATCTAGGATTGTGTTCTACTCCATGGGGAGGGTTACCATAGCAACTTCCAGGACATAAAAACAGCGGGAGGTCCTTAAGGTGAGTCACTTATCAGGGGGTAGCTGTGTTAGTCTGTATCTACAAAAACAACAAGGAGTCTGGTGGCACCTTAAAGACTAACAGGTTTATTTGGGCATAAGCTTTCGTGGGTAAAAACCTCACTTCACTGAGAACAACTGTAGAGAACCCCCCTGGAAAGGTTTGCATACACTGGTTCAGACAGAGTTTTCCAGAGACTGGGGAACAAGGAAAGGCATTTTGGTATAAAAAGGCTGAGTGTGAACTGACTCAGGGCTTTCTTTCTGATCCAGCAAACTGGACAGGCCCTTCTGTCCAAGGGGGGCTTGAAGATGGGTTGGAAAGCCTTTGGCCCATAAGACTGATGGGTGACTCCTGGCTTGTGTAGCGCGTGTTTAAATTGTTTTTATGATATTTCCTCTACAATGCTCTTACCTTAAGAATAAATGTGGTTGCTTAGAAAGAACTATGTGGTAACTTATAGCTGCTCGCAATACACTGTTCCCGGTCCTTGGAGCGAAAGCAGTGTATAGGCACTGGCCGTTTGGGATATCAGAGTGTAAGGCAGGGAGCTGTGCAGTTGTTGTGACCAGGGTCCTTAGTGGGGAGCCAGCTATGGTCACTCAATTTGAGTGAACTGCAAAGAATGGGGCAGACAATCCCCATAAAGTTGGTGGATATTCCAATACTTAGATTTACCAAGCCAGCATAAAACAGCTTCTTTATTACTTTACCGGTTACTCAGAAGTCCAAACAACACAGTTCCCTTAAAGTGATCCAGCCTCAGGCCTCCATCCAGGTACCCAAGTCAACTATGATGATTTCTGAAAATCTTATTTCATCATATAAAAGTAAAGGTTCTACCAATCCCAAAGGATCGGACCCAGTATCTCCCAGGTTATGAAATATTTCAGATCTTACCCAAATATAAGCTACAGCCAATTCTTATTAACTAAACTAAAGTTTCTTTAAAAACAAAAGAGAGTGTATGGTTAAAAGATCAATATACATACAGACATGAGTTCAGTTCATTGAGGTTCAGATTCAGAGCAGAGAGTTCTTTCGGAAATAGTTCATAGGTTATAGTCCAATGTCCAAATCTCATATTCAGGGCATACCAGCATAACTGGGGCCTCAGTCTTGCGATTCAAACTTCCCCTGATGAAGCCTAAGCAGAGCTGAGATGACAGAATCAGGACCCAAAGATCTTTTATACAATTTCATGTCTTTTGACAAGTTGGAGTTCCTCAGGGAACAAAAGGTCATTAGGATGACTTTGAAGTAGTTCCATCATCGGTACTTAGCTATACGAATTAACATAAGGCCATTTGCTTGTTCCTCCACCATTCACAGGACATTTCAAAGGGAGATGAATACCGAGATATCCCGTGTTTACAATTCAGTTAAATGATAGGATGTTCTTTTGACCTCTGAATTATCAGAATACAGTACAGACAGGGACTGTTGATTACATTGTCCACCCTACTCATACATATGTAAATACACAAAACCACAAACATTATCTCCTCACATGTCTTATGAAGGTTATTTATTTTGCAGGATGTTTAACCCTTTCTGGCCATGCGTCACACCTGTCAAGAACCTGACAAAGGCAGTTGTGATCAAGGGTCAGAGCAGGGTCAAACCTGAACCTGAAAGTAGCCTCGGAGTTCATAGCCAAGTTCCAGACCAAGGTTGAGACCAAAGATACCTGGTCAGAAGGGAGTATGAAAAGGGTCCCTGACCAGATTGTTGCCACGGTGACTTCCCCACATACTAAACCAGTTCTTCTGGGCAAGGACCAGTATTTTGTGTACAGTGAATAGATTTCCAACAATTGAGAGCTTAAGAGTCAACTATCCTCTGTTATTTCTTTGCCACCAGTTTTGGAATTTCCAACCCAACACGGAGAACCATAGAACCATTCAAAAAACACAACACATAGGGTTCACAATCTCATACATCCGGTTCTGAACTGAACTGTGTGTGTGTGTGTGTGTGTGTGTGTGTGTGTGTGTGTGTGTGTGTGTACATGCTTATTACATACAAACAAACACATCCCAAATTAAAATACATTCAGGCCATAATTATTTTCTTTTCTTGCTGCAGAGGTACCCCCTCATTTCAACATTGCTGAATAGCCAGCAGCCACCTTTCAGGCAAAACCCATATGGGGTGGTATTTTCACACATCACCTAAGGGACTGAGGCACCCAAATCCCACTGACATTAAATGGGAGTTGGGCACCTAACTCCCTTAGGCTGCTTTGAAAATCCCAGCCTGATACAACATCTGCAGCATGTTTCCATTTCTGACTGCTCTCAACCTCCAATGCAGTGTTTTCTTAGGGCAGGGGTGGCCAACCTGTGCCTGAGAAGGAGCCAGAATTTACCTATGTACATTGCCAAAGAGCCACAGTAATACATCAGCAGCCCCCCCATCAGTTCCCCCCTGCCTGCCAGCAGCCCTGCTAATCAGCACCTCTCCCTCCTTCCCCATGCTTCCTGAGGCATGCAGGAGGCTCTGGGGGGAGGGGGAGGAGCGAGGGCATGGCAGGCTCAGAGAAGGGGGCAGAAAGGAGTGGGGGCCTTGGGGGAAGGGGTGAAGTAGGGCCTGTGGCAGAGTTGGGTTGAGCAGTGAGCACACACGCCTCGCCCTTTCTCCCCCCCCAGCACATTGGAAAGTTGGTGCCTGTAGCTACAGCCCTGGAGTTGGTGCCTATGCAAGGAGCCACATATTGGCCACCCCTGTCTTAGGGCTTGGCCAAACTCCTATTAAGGGTAATGGAAAAATTTCCACTGTCCTTAGTGGCAGCCGGATCAGGCCATTACAGACTACCTGCAAAGTTTTATTCTCTGCACACAACAGAACAATACGTTAACAGCAAAATAATAGTCCAGTTAGTTACTGATGAAAAGAAATTCTTTAGCATTCTTATGGCATCCACATTATTACCAGTCACATTTTGCATGATTAATAGAAATAGCAATGAAATTTAAATAATGGCATAATTGTATTTAAAATATTACAGAAAAGCACACACACAGAATTCACTTGGGTGATGTGCTCCAAGCACCCAAGTAATCTTTGCCCAGATATGAGCAAGCAGCCACAATAGAAAGTCATGCTACAATCACTGTGTCCTCACTGGTGCTGTACTCACTTGTGTGTCACTAGAACTTGTGGGAACATATCCCATGGTTCTTTATGGGGCAGTAAGTTGAACAGCTCTCTGCTCCTTTCCCAGGGAATTGTGGGAGCACTCGTCTGTCCTTCTGGGGACATGGGGGGTGGAATTATGTGGAGGATTGTGAGCATTCAAGTGAGTTAACCCACCCACTTTGCAATGAGGATCTAGGCTATCAGCCTGAGTGAAAGTGGCACCTGAGCCCTAACCCAAACCCCAAGCCAGGCCAGACAGACTGTCCTGAAAGCCTCACTAACCTGGGGTGAGAGGGTTGTGTCTGGACAAGAGAGGAGTGAGGGGCAACATGTCAGTAAGAGCCTGAGTGAATTCTGCAGTGAAGACATGGTCCTAGATATACATTTCAGATATACCATAAGGCTGGGATTCTCAAAGCTGCCTAAAAGATTTGGATGCCCAATTCTCATTACATTTATATGGAAACTGGACATCCAAATCTACTATGTGGCTTTGAAAATCTCAACCTAGACTAACATTCTGACTAAGCAAAGGAACTGAAAGACAAGGCTCTGTAGTAATTGTTGCAAGGGTTCTTTAGGCTATAGACTTGCATTTCCAGACGTGCTATAATACATAAGCAGGGCAGCATGAGTTAAAGACAAAAGCGGCAGGTTCATTGCTGAAATTTCGAGGTTTCAATTTGACATTTTATTGTACTTTTACAATTTGGGTCAAATTCAGTCTTTGCTTACACATATTTTACTTCCATTGAAGTCAATAGGAGCTACTGAAGGACACCTCTGTGCCTTTTATTTTTAACGATAGCACTAAGAAGGGTTTTAAAAGGATCTAAAAGAATGGTTTCCAGACAGCTCCATTTCAGTGTTTGAAAAGGGGACTTTCACAATGAAACAGACTGGAAAAGGAATAATATTTATGCAAAGAGAAAAATCACTTGTTCAGCATTTCCTTTTGTTCTCTCTTCTGTCACTGAAGATAGCAGTGATTTTAATTAGGGGCTTCTTTTGCCACCTAACAGTCCCTTTTCTCTTTAATGAGCCAGAGCAGATATAATTTTACCTCTGTAACAGTCAATTGCCACAGAAAAGCATTGTGATATTATAAATTCAAAATGATGGGTGCAATTTACCACCCTGAAACTCCTAAATCCTACATAAACCCAGAAAATAGAGTTTAAGTGGCCCTGGCCTGGACCCTGGCATAGGGATGAATTTCACCCTATGACTTTAGTGTAGGATGAAACAGGAGAAGATGGGGGTGGGAGAGGAAAATCCCCATTTTAATCACAACAGACTTGATCCAAAGCCCACTGAATTCCACGGCAGCCTTTCCATTAACTTCAACAGGGTTGGATCAGGACCAGCTGGCATTGGTAAGAACCCGAATGGAATAGAACAGGGCCACAGCTCCCAAACTGAAGCTAAATCCTAGGGGTGAAGTAAGTCCCATCCCCATTATAAACAGCATTGCACGATTTTGCCACGTTTTTACTATTATTTTAGAATGGAAAATAATACCTCCCCCTCAACCACTCCCAAACATTAACCCACAACGTGATATTCTGGAGTAAATCATTTTGGAGCTTTCCATTATGGCTCGGTAAGCTGCCTGTATACTGAAGTTCTACGTTTTCACTACATGCATGAGCTTTTAGGCAGCAAAAGCTGGCACTGCCTCGGTCTGTTATTACGCCATGAGAAATCATCAGCTATCGCGGTCTATGATATCATGGGTGTTGAGAGGAGGACTGACTTACATGCTGTGCAAAGCTCTCTCTCCAAGCATCCTCTTCAATTAAGGCCTGATCTGACGCACACAAAAAATCAATGGGAGTCTTTCCATTTACTTCAAATGGGTGCTAGATCAAGCCTTTAAAATTCACGTTTAGTTCACAGGCCAAAGCAGTGATTCGAGGGCACAGATTTAAGTAGGACACCCCGATTTGCTTTAGCTCCATATGTGTTCCTTAAGAGCACCTCTACCCTATTATGACTGCCAAACTGTTCGAGGAAGTCATGCTGCAGTTTTGGTGTCCCCTCTTGGAACATGTTATGTGCCCTACATAGTCTGGGCCCCTACAGCTGGTTGCCTTTCAGCTGTGTGTGGTGGTCCCAATGCATCCCTCACCTCCCACACAGGCCCATTAGAAACTTAGTCTCCCATCCTATGAAAAATTACAGCTCCGCTTAACTTTATGTACTGCAAGTTGTCCCACTGAACTCTGGGAGACCACTCACACTGTGTAAAGGGAAGCAGGTGTGCAAGTCCTTGCAGGATCATAAATTCAAAAATGTTGATTCAGAAAGTTTTGTTGAAGTGCCAACTATTATGTTTCACAAAGTACAGAAAAGAGTAATACAAATACAAAGAGCAGCTGATAAAGCAAATAGAAGGACCTCACTTATCAATATTCGTGGTCCAGAGACCTCCAAGGACTGCCTTGATCTAGTACAAATGAAATCAGTGGGAGTTTTGTCATTTACTGTAATGGTGCAGGATCAGGCCCTTACCAACGCTGTTCACTGCTTAAAAACAAAACAGAGCAAAACAGCAAGAAAACAGTTGATGGGTCAGGAAAGATCCGTCACCAGCATCTCACAGAACTAAGATGTAAAACAGTGGTTTCAGAGTCTTTCATAGCCCTGTTTGAGATTTGCAAAGCTGTCGGGATCAGGTTCAGCAAGGGTCCATATCCTTGTGGAAGTCCCTTCCTCTGACAATCACATTACCTCCTTACTTCTTGAAGGATAATATTTCATTCACTTTTCTGTGTCACTTTATAAATGATGTGTGAAGTGACAGTGTTAGATCCAAGACATCTGGTCTGAATCTCCCTAGGTGGTGCGGTTCACTGGCATAAAAGGTGTTATTCCATCTTGATGGCTAATAGCTTCCCTGCTACTGTTCTTTCTACTCCCTGCTCTACTGTACAGAGATTAATGCAGAATTAACAAACAGCAAATTTGGGTCTACACTAGAGAACTGAAACGTTCTCAGCTGAACAGGCGAGATCGGATGGGTTTAAGCCCAAATGATTCAGTGGGTCCACAATAGCTGTGCTGCTCTGCTTTGGGCTCACCTGAACCAAAACATTTTGGTGAAATGAAAAGTTGAAAAAATTGTGTTTCGGATTGAATGATAAGTTTCATTTGACCCAAAATTAGATGTTTCATTTTAATTTCAAGGTTTTAAAAACTGTTTTAAGGGGTCAGGGGTAAATAAAATTCAGGGAAATTCCAAAATAAATCTTTTCAAAACAAAAGTTTAGTTTCTGAAATGCCAAACCAAAATGTTTCAACATTAAAAAAAATTTCTTCCTAACCAAAATAATTCACCGAAATCAACCTAAATTCACAAATTGTTCCCAGTTCCCTCAGCCTCCCCTCATAGGTCAGATGCTCCAGCTCCCTAATAATTTTTGTTGCCCTCCACTGGACTCTTTCCGATTTTTCCACATCCTTCTTGTAGTGTGAGGCCCAAAACTGGACACAGTACTCCAGAAGAGGGCTCACGAGTGCCGAATAGAGGGGAATTATCACATCCCTCAATCTGCTGGCAATGCTCCTACTTATACATCCCAAAATGTCGTTAGCCTTCTTGGCAACAAGGGCACACTGTTGACTCATATCCAGCTTCTCATCCACTGTAACCCTTAGGTCCTTTTCTGCAGAACTGCTGTCTAGCCACTCGGTCCCTAGTCTGTAGCAGTGCATGGAATTCTTCCGTCCTAAGTGCAGGACTCTGCACTTAGTTGAACCTCATCAGATTTCTTTTGGCCTAATCCTCTAATTTGTCTAGGTCCCTCTGTATCCTATCCCTACCCTCCAATTCATCTATCACTCCTCCCAGTTTAGTGTCATCTGCAAACCTGCAGAGGGTGCAGTCCACACCATCCTCCAGAACATTAATGAAGATATTGAACAAAACCGGCCCCAGGACCGACCCTTGGGGTACTCCGCTTGATACCGAATATCAACTAGATATGGAGTCACTGATCACTACCTATTGAGCCCAATGATCTAGCCAGGTTTCTATCCACCTTATAGTCCATTCATCCAGCCCATACTTTTTTAACTCGCTGACAAGAATACTGTGGGAGACCATATCAAAAGACTTGCTAAAGTCAAGGAAGAACACGTCCACTGCTTTCTCCTCATCCACAGAGCCAGTTTTCTCATCCTAGAAGGCAATTAGGTTAGTCGGGCATGACTTGCCCTTGGTGAATCCATGCTGACTGTTCCTGATCACTTTCCTCTCCTCAAAGAGCTTCAAAATTGATTCCTTGAGGACCTGCTCCATGATTTTTCCAGGGACTGAGGTGAGACTGACTGGCCTGTAGTTCTCCAGATCCTCCTTCTTCTCTTTTTTAAAGATAGGCACTACATTAGCCTTTTTTCCAGTAATCCAGGACCTCCCCCGATCGCCATGAGTTTTCAAAGATAATGGCCAGTGGCTCTGCAATCACATCCACCAACTCCTTTAGCACTCAGACGCAGTGCATCCGGCCCCATGGACTTGTGCCAGTTTTTCTAAATAGTCCTGAACCACTTTTCTCCACAGAGCACTGGTCACCTTCTCCCCATGCTGTGCTGCCCAGTGCACTAGTCTGGGAGCTGACCTTGTTTGTGAAGACAGAGGCAAAAAAAAAACAGTGAGTACATTAGCTTTTTCCACATCCTCTGTCACTAGGTTGCCTTCCCTCTTCAGTAAGGGGCCCACACTTCCCCTGACCTTCTTCTTGTTGCTAACATACCTGTAGAAACCCTTCTTGTTACTCTTAACATCCATTGCTAGCTTCAACTCCAATTGTGATTTGGCCTTCCTGATTTCACTCCTGCATGCCTGAGCAATATTTTTATACTCCTCCCTGGTCATTTGTCCAGTCTTCCACTTCTTGTAAGCTTCTTTTTTGTGTTTAAGATCAGCAAGGATTTCACTGTTAAACCAAGGTGGTCCCCTGACATATTTACTATTCTTTCTACACATTGGGATGGTTTGTTCTTGCAACCTCAATAAGGATTCTTTAAAATACAGTTGCCCTGAATCTGTATTTTTTGGGGAAAAAAGTATTCACATTAAAATTCCCCCCCCCAGGTCTAGTTCTGAGCCATCCATGTCATTATAAACCATTTCAACTGGAGTGCCTTCAGAGTATGTATCTCACATTTCTGGCGTAGCTCCCAGAAAGAAGGAATTCTGGGAAACATCAGAACATCACCTCTGCAGGACTATTTAATCTGTTTGTGCTATATTCCCAGTGACCTCCCTCCATCCATCCATCCCAGCATTAAAACAGTGCAGACTGAAACAACAAGTCCACTCCAAATGGTACTTGTCATGCACAGAAACCAATCAGTATGCCTTTGTGTGTTGACATGAGATATTTTATGAGCATGCCAGGAGACCAAACAATAACATTTCTTTGTAAACATTGACAGAGTTACATCTGTACCTTCTGGGCAAAACTATGCTTTTCAGCTAAGGATATCAAATGATTATACCAGACAGCTAGGAGTTAGAACTTCTAAGTTAGAACTGGGTGAACGTTTTAAGACACACAGGATATTCAACGGATAATGCAGTTTCAGCCAACCCAACACTATTTGCAAAATGTGGTGGGGGTGGTTTGCCCTCTTGCCCTATAATCTTTAACCTAGTGCTTAGGGCACTCATCTGGGATATAGGAGACCCAGGTTCAAATCCCCACTCTGGAACAGACTTGAAATGGACTTTTACAATTCAACAATTTGGAAAAAAAAATTAGATTTGTTTTGACCCAAACCAACCAATTTTCCCCCCAATTCTTCAGAACTTCCATAAAACCAAAAGTATTCACCCAGCTGTATTCTATATTCCGTTTCCAGTTTTGCCACTGACTCACTCGGAGATCTTTAACAAGCCACATGATCTCTGCTGCCTCAGTTTCCCCATAAGTAAAATGGATATAATACTACTAATCTACCTCAGAGATGTTTGGCTTAGTGTTTGGAAAAAATTATGGAATCTTTAAATTAAAAAGTTCTTATAGTAATGAAAATCATATCCTATAGAATACATAAGCTGCTGAATATTACTGTTAAAATTATATATACACCTTGCTAAAAACGTGTGTTACAAAAAATCCTGCAAAATCAGTCTAGACACAAATGAAATTGTAGCCAGAGTTTATATAGAGAAAAACAGTTAAGCATCTGTAATTTATGAAAACCCTGCAATATTTGATAGCTAGTGGTATTTGACTAAAATTTAGTAACTGATGGAAAGTGTAAGTAAATGTAATCCTTAGTTTGTATCTTCAGAGTCACCTATGGTATTTTTATATGATAATATTATCACTGCTTGGCATCAAAATGGTCTCGAGCATTTTCAAGATCCTTTTTAAAAAAATGCTACAGACTCACCAACATATTGCAAAAAGTAACTCAATTTGTTAAGAAAAATGACACCCTTTATTAAAAGGAGCTCACCTGACTTGGTCAAATTCAACAGAAACCACAACATGCCTGAATGCAGACCTTAATATGAGTGCTATGGATGGACCAGGACCAGGACCTGAATCTTATGGGCAAGCCTTTCTTTTTTTTTGTGAGGGTTAGATTTAATTTCCTAGATCGAAACCTACTGCTATGGTTTTGATTTGGACCCAGATCCAAACTTAAAATATTTACCTAAGATGGTGGCCATCCCACAAGAACAAAGTTCATGTAAGATCTGCTATTGGGACTTGAAATCTGGAATAACAGCTAATAAGATTCTAGCACTAATCCCTAGCTGTGATTCAGTGTTTAACCCAAACTCTGAATTCTATTCTAAGCCTAACGTGGCTCTGAAAACCATGACCTTGGCCAATTTCTAATTTATATACCCAGACCATATAACAACAAGTACAGATATTGAGGCTTGATCCTGCACTCTTCATTGAGGCAAAACTCCCATTGAGCTTGGTGGGAGTTTTGCCTAATATACAGAGAAGAATTGGATCATTACTAAGGAACCCTATACTGTAGGTTAAACCATTATCAGATACTGCAACTTGCCTAAGGAGCAAGGACTTGATTCACCCCTAGGACTGCAAATTGCCTGTCCACTCCAAGGAGGACAATGTGTTGTGATTGCCTCCACTTTTATCCTAGTTTAACTTCTGTCAAGGGCTCTGTAAAAGCCCTGCTGACAGACACGGCCCGAGACATGCAGGAACTCAGTACATCCTCTGTGCACCGTGGTTTCATCCTCTGCCAAGCTAGTCCTTACCACTTCCCAGCCTTTGCTAGCTAGTTCCAGGCTCCCCAGGGCAGCAGAGGCAGCTGGAGGCTTAAGGCCAATGTAACCTCCTTTAAGCAGACTTTCTACCACCAGCAGTGAATCAAGCCCAGCATTTCCTCAGCTGTCACCTGGTCTCATTTTCTGTGGCCTCCAAGTAACAAATAGCAAGCCACTCTATGGTAAAATATTGTAAAATAACTAACTAATATGCAGTGATCTAGATCTTTACATTAATACCTCTGTTGCACACAAGGGCCACTCAGAATTTCACAGAGACAGGAGGGGTAGGACACAGATTCCTTTATTCCCCCAAACCAAGCCTATATAAATGGACTAAATCTCCATTTGATGTTAACAGCATGGAGCCTATGTGCCAAAGTTGAGCCATTCTTATTTCACCCAGTATGGAACAGAAGTACGTTAACATTCCCACAGATCTGGTACCACACTGCAATCTAATCTGGTTTACTATTGGTTGACAACTTAATTTTCTGTGTGACCTCACCTAGTTCAGTCTATGGGATATCAATAGGGTTAAGATTTTGTCACGGGTACTTTTGTAAAAGTCATGGACACAGATCACGGGCAATAAACAAAAATTCACGGACGTCCACAACCTGTCCTTGACTTTTACTAAAAATACCCTGGGCCGGGGACTAACCATTGAAGCACTGCTGGGGGCTCACTGCCGGACACTGCTCCAGACCTGCTGCTCTGGTGATGGGGGCTGGTCCTGCTCTGGCCCCGGTGGCTGCTGCTCTAGTCCCAGGGGCTGACCCAGCCTCAGGCCACTGCTCTGGTAGCCCCCATGAGCTGACCTGACCCCAGCCTCTGCTCTGGCAGCGCCAAGGGCTGATCCAGCTACTGCTCTGGTGGCCCCAGCATCCACTGCTCCAGCAGCTCTGGGCCACTGATCCAGTCCTGAGGATCTGCTCCAGCCCCCTGGGTCGCTGCTCCTATGGTGGGCACTGACCGCTGGCCTGGCCGCTCCACTACTCCTTGGCAGGGGCTGCAGTGGGCTGAAGCCAAAGATGTCACAGAGGTCCATTGAAGTCATGGAATCTGTGTCAAATCAAATCCCTCGCTATCAACTACCAAAGATTACTTTCAAGTCATGTTATTTTACTACAGCTCTGTATAAACTCTTAGAGAATCATCAGCAGGCCTCTTCACCAACTTTCTGAACAGATTAGCTCATCTGAAAGCCAGTAAATTCCTATTTGTTCGCAAGCATTTACAGATCAGAAAAGCCTAATCAAAACCTTCCCTATTTTCACATCAGCTCTCTGTTACAGATATTTTACTAATCAGTAAGCCATACATAAAATCAAAATGTGTTTGTTTTCTTACATAAACCTATTGTAGCAATAGAATGTAAAAAGTTAGAGAGCTGATTGACAGACAAGTGGAGGAAGTTGTAATAGCTGGAATGATTTATTTCATAATGTTTTGCGGCAGTGTAAATAACCTTTAATGTCTCTTCTGCCCTAATTTGCATGAGTAATTGACAGCTCATGAGATAGATTTAAAAAAAAATAAAACGCCACATGACAAAACTAAAATTAAGACAACTCAAGAGATTTTGGTCCAAGCACAGAACTTGGGAAAGTGGCTGATATTAGCAGATCTTCCTAGAAACAGCCCACTACATAGATAAATTTTGTTTAGGCCACAATTAGGCAAGAGTGGATTAATTGAGGTATTTTAAACCCATTGAAACTTCATGGGCTTCCAAGTTGCACTGCAATAGTACTGGGTTTGCACTCCACTCAGGAGTGACTGTGGAGTTTACCATGTAAGCAACATATAATGGAAATAGGATGAAATCTATCCCAACTTACAAGGCCCTCCACATCAGTGACCCCCTGTGGAAACCTTCTATGGAACATGTCTGGATCAGCCACACAGGGAATCCTCCACAACCAACACAAATAGACCAGCATGGAGGGCAAAATTGGGGCTGGCCAGCTGAGGGAGGAGCTGTTAGATCCCCAATTAAGCAAATTCACAAAAGAAACTAAATGTTTACTAGCCCTGAATTTTAGAATTTACCAGTGGGGAGCACTGGCTTGGTTGAAGGGCACCTAGAAGAGAGAGTGATTCAGCGTATCTCCAGGTATGCTTCTACTCTGTCATTCCACATTCAACTCAGAGATGTCCTCCTTCAGGAACTCCCAGAGAGGGCAGTAGTGCACCAGTAGAAGTATGGTCCTGTGGTTAGGGCACTAGCCTAGTGCTTGGCAGATCTGGATTCAAGTTTATCTCCACCACAGACTTCTTGTGTCACCTTGGGCATGTCATTTAGTCTCTCGGAGCCTCAGTTTCCCCTCTGTAAAATGAGGATAATGGAAAGGTCTCCTCTAAATGTACTGTGAGAATAAATATCTTAATGTTTGTGAGAGGGTCACACGAGTACCTTCATTAGATGCCAATTGTCGGGTGAATCAAGCCCTACTTGAAATAGCAAACAGTTATATGCATGGAGTGAAAGGCTTCTGCTGTTTTCCATGCAGCCTGAGCAGTTGACCAAGGTAGCAGCAGAATTATACAGAAAGGTGGGTGGAGGGGAGGGAGGAAAGCAGCCAAGGGAAGATAATTGCAAGTACCAGTGCATTAGTTATGTTGCATATATGTAATGTAATTAGTATTAATAAGCTGTCAGTTGGAAGATGTCGTCGTTAAAAGGTAGGCTTCAACACGAGCAAATGAAAACTGAACTCCTACATGCATTAGTCTACATTCATTTATTCTGCTATCTCTGAAGTTCATCTTCAGTGATCCAAGTTTAACAAAAGCACTAGTTCAAGGAGTCAATTCACTAGATCTCTGGTGGTGCTGAAAGCTTTAATTAATCAAAGGAAATTAACATTTTTTAAATTAAAAACAATGAGTCTATTTATTAATTAATCAGAGGACTATTTGGACTCTCCCTTTACTAGCACAAGCAGCACTAATACTGATAACAGACACGTTCAGAAAGGGAAGTGTTTGAATGCTAATTCAGGTGTCCCCAAAAATCGCAATAATTTCATACTGAAATTTTAGAATGAGATTTCGCTCCATAGCCTCATATGGGCCTCATGACAAGAGTTTGCATCTGAAATGCTCAAATACTGTATTCAGATATTATGAGCTCAACATTCATTGGCTGTGACCGTTCTCCAATATTCCTAAAATTCCGCACTTCTGTAGCACTTTTCATCCAGAGATCTCAAAGCCATCTAGAGAAGAGAGAACGTACCATTATCCCCATTTTACACATGGGAAAACAGAGGTGAAGTGACATGCCACACATAGGTCACAAAGCAGCATAGGAGCAGGGCAGTTGGAGACTTGGTCTATGGGAGAATTTTGACCCAGCCCTTCTTCTTGATGTCAAGAAACCTTTTGTCCTCCCTGGTACAAAGCAGGCTAGCAGATTCCCATTACCAGTTTTAACTTAACGAGACATCCTATGGATATTATGTATTCAGCATTATTGTGCATTCAGCACAGAACCGCCCTTGAAGATGCATAACATACATAGTTGTGACATGCACATAAAGCTATCTACTTGTCAGTCATCCATTGCAGGCACTCAAGAGTCTCTTCATTATGAAAAGTGTTGTCCACCAGCTGCCCCTTCAATTCAAAGGAAACAGAAGAGAGTGGGAAAATTCCCTTGTTCATGTCATTTAAAATGGAAATGTTCCTTCCTTGCCATTTAAACCATCTGCCAAATGCAGATGTATGCTGACTGCAACAATTGGTAGATTTCTGCACTACTGACATTGGAATACACCGTAATAACCACACTCTAGTTAATTTTAGACTTTTTAAAAAATATTGAGTGTACAAAAACTAGAACTGATTTAAGTGGATGGTCATGTTTAATTAGTCAATATCAGATCAAATCATGGAGATGATATGTTTCTGAAATGCAAAAGGATGGCAGGATTTCCAAATGTGCAAAACATGCTGTTTTCTGACATCAGCCAATAAAATGAAAGCTAGCACCTTGCAGTCAAATCAGCTGCTAGAACATTCAATAACCATTGTACTGTCACAGATCCTCCTCCTGCAATCTGACCCATATGCCTGCACAGAGTCACAGGGAAGACAAGGGGGCTCTGCAGATGCCTGGGGCATCTAGACTGTATGGAACAGATTAGAGCTTTGGTATGCACCACACTACCCTTTGTCCATTGGTATGTTTAGTAATGTTTACAACTATTATTTGTATTGCAGCAGCAGCAAAGGGCCCCAATTAGAGATCAAGGCCCCATTGTTCTAGGCACCATACAAACACACAATAAAAAGATAATGTCTGCCCCTCAAAGAATTTATAATCTACCAACACAGTACCATTAATTGTAGAACCCACTAGTTTACGGGTATGCCGACATTTTTACAGTAAACCTTGTCCTTCAAGGGCTTCATAACTCATCTATGAAAGTTAATTCCTGAAGGGAACTTAGCCTGGGAACTATATATTTTTTTGTTTTCGTTCTTGCTTCCTTCCTCCCCCAACCACCAAATTAAAACACACACACACATACACACACTTCTGCTGTTTCTAAGTGCAATGAATGCTAAAGAGAAGCCTACTTCCCTTCAAATACCTTCCCATGTGCTTGTAGAATTCAACATTTCAAACAAGACTTTAATAAGTGATAATCCATTATATGTTCAACTCACATTGAGTAGTTGGCAGCAGGCTGCACATGACTGCAAATGAGAGGGGAAGAAGGCCCACAAGATATTGTTGCTGCTAAAATACGTTCCACGTTATGGAAACAGTTGAGACCTCGGCTCCACTTTGCTATACCTGAGACATTTACCTTGACACTTAGCTACTAAAATGCAATAACTACACTTTACACAAGAAAGTTGGCTATATATTGAGGCAAATTCACCTTTGTTCTTAACACTGACTTTGAAATTGTGGTTTGAATTCTGGACCCACTAAAGTCAATGACTTGAATCCAATTGATTTCAATAGAGTCAAGGTTTCATCCTGTATTGTTTTAAGTCTATTTATTGAGGCAGTAGAAAACAATAGTTTTTTCCGGACCATTACAGCTTTATTGGGTCAGCTCTCTAACATTTCCACAAGAAAGTTCTTGTTTTTCTTAAGAAAAATGGACCTAAATATCAACCTATTAAAATTTAAGTTATGGTGCAATAGAGTCAGGAAATCCAAAAGCAAGCTAATTTGGCTGCATTTTTTCCTAAACAGCACAGTACATATAGAATGTAAAACATAATACACCCAGTAACATGACAGATCCACTGATATTACATGGAAAATTCTGAAAAACTCTCTGTTCAGAAATCATTCTGCTGGTAATATTTAGTGGATGTTTCCCTCCTGCCCTTTCTCCCTCTCTCTTTTTTTTTTTTTACACTGCGAAGGACATTTTCACCAAAAATATGATTATTGTTGCTTAGGAATTTGTCCTCTCCAGCTGTGCCTTGCTTGTTTGAAGGTCATAATCTTCAGTTTGTGAAATCATAATTATCTCTCTAGAAAGTTATTGTGATGTCATAAATAGAGGACAATGATGCCTTGAATGAAGGGAGAATCAGCAGGAGAAAATGAACTCTTAAATAACAAAGAACTTGTTTTCCTGAAAAGAGAAATACAGTACAGAAAATATATATCAGCAGAATTATCTCTAAATAGACTATTTTCTATGAGGTGTCAGTGAACCCTTTAGAATAGAATGGTAATTTCCTGTTTTTTGTCAATTTAACACAAACCTTCAAGTTTATTTTACCACAATAGTATAATAGAGCCTTGCTACTTTGCAAGTACACACACCATGGCATTCTTATAGAAAATGAAACCGTCTCTCCGCAATTCTTAGCAAAAACCTAATAGACAAGGTTCATAGCAAGGTCTTACTTTCCCGAGACTTCATTACTGTTAGAGCCCATGCCACAGATATTTACTACTGTATCACCAAGTATTAGAAATAAAATTAAACTACACTTTTCAAAGGGAGTGTTTAATTATCCTGGTTCCTATTTTGTTATTATGTTTGTTTGCTAACTTGATCACAAAAGTCAGTAACTCACAATGAGTGATATCCTATCTCCATTGAGTCAATGGGAGTTTCGCTGTGGGCCCCACACAAAGCCTCTGTTTCATTTAAGCACCACTTAATTCCTGGAAAATAAGTCTTAACGGCGACTTGAGTGATTCACTGACCTTGGTCAGGCTCTCCGCACTGAATTTCACCCAATATGGACAACAAACAAATCAGACACAGGTATTCTGAATGCCAGTATTTGAGTAAAGTCATAAACATTCCACATATCATGTTTAGGAATATAAGTGGATTTCTATTGTCACTATAAATACAGCATGTGTCTCTTGGGCTACTGTGCATGAAATAAAGTAGGTCATAATTTTACTGTATGCAGTGATAAGGTATTAAAGGATTGAGCCATACCATGAATTCATAAAGAATTCTGTTAAAAAAAAAAAAAAGACCTAACAGTGTGATTACATGGTTCTACCATCAATGCTGATTTTAGGTACATTTCTGGCCTGCAATGTAGATGATCAAAACCATCAATATACTGTAACTATTTAGCAACTAAGCAAAAGCCTTTAATGCAAGAGCCGGAATAGCCTGAAACGCCAGAGCAAGGTTGTTCATTGTCACTCAACACGGACACCTACACAAGATTGCCATAATTCAGAGTACAATAGGTGACAGTAATTTCATCTGCACAGAAGTACTATATTTCCAAAACTGTATCACAGCAACAGCCGCCTAAACCTTCTGGCGGCAGACATCAGCAGCAGACAGGAAAATGAAGAGGGGAATTAAAGCACAACAGCTGTAGTGCCACAGGCACCTGGCCCCAGAAATACACTGGGAGAGCAAAGGACACACCCACTCATCTAAATCATTAGCAACAACATATGGTAGGCTGCTGTTTGCCTTTTCTTATTGTGACTGGATTGTTTTCACCATAGGTATAACTAAATTAAGACAAACCCAGTTTTAGACATGTAGAGATCATCATAAGACAGAATTCAAAGATATAAGCGATGTATCAGTATTCTTAAAATCCCCACCCCACTCTTACCATTCCTAAGAGCTCCCTGGAAGCCTGAAACTGATCAAATGTTTTGTCCTTAGCTGTGAGCAGGATTTTTACCAGCACTAAAAAAAAATAATCATATTTGTTTCAATTTAAGTTCTAATGTGTATTATCACTATCATGATCTATATACTTACATAGCCCTCTGTAATGGGGTCAGCACCTGCCTCTCATGCATGCCCCCTTTTCTCTGTCCGATAGTGCCGGCAAACACCGTTCTTTTCATGGGGGGGAGCAGGAGGGAACCCACCTCATGGATGGCCCCCTTTCTCTCGGTTAGGTGTGAGCCTGCTTTTGGCTTTTGTTCTTTCCACCTCCCATGAGCCCCCACTCCCCCCAGTCCAGTGGTTCTCTTGGCTGGTCTTCAGCAGCTCAGCCCTCCGGCTGAGCCACCCACGCTGTCCTCCCTTCCGGGGAATACAGTCCAAGTTCTTTCTCAGCCCTGGTATGGGGCCATAGCTCTAAGGCTTTTTCACCAAGGCACTGCCTTTTTCCAACCACCCAGTGGGGGCCCCATCTTGGTACCGTTTCTGGGCTCAGTCTGCAACCAGACCAGCAGGAACCATCTAGGTACCCTCGCCTGGTCTGGCCAGGTCCTGGGCTCAGCCTGCCCACACTAACCAGCCAAGCACTACTGTTGCTACTCTATCCAGCCAGCCAGGCACCTGGTTTGGCAGCCTTCCCTGGGCTTGGCTTTGTCTGGTGAGCTCTCTGCAGTTAGCTGTCCATGGTCCTGCTGCTCTTCATCTAGCCAGCCAGGCATCCAGTCCTCCCTCATCGAGCTCCACACAGCATCTGAACTCGGCTCTGCTGCTTGTCTTTTATCTGGCCCCTTATTGGCTGCTCCAGCAGCCCCTCTGATTGGCTGCTCTTCTGCAGCCACTCTAGGCTGCTTGGAGGACTTCTCTCTGCTCTATTTTGGGGCAGGGTGCTGCAGGGCCACGAGACCTCCGCATGGGGCCTCCAGACCTAGTCTACCCTGCCACACCTTCATCTGAACAACTCCAGATCCTTAACAGTTTTTTCTCTTCACAATACCTGTTAATTAGAGTATTATCCCCATTTTACAGATGAGGCACAGGGTAGATTAAGTCATTTGACTAAGGTCACACAGGAATTCTGTCTATGAGCCAGGAATTAAACACATCTCTTCTGGCTCCTAATCCAGTCACTTATCCATCAGGACACACTGCCTACATCTCTAAACCTTCTACTAATGGTAGACACAGGAATCCCTTAGCAACTAGAAGAGTCAACACTATCTGCCATCTTTGATCCTTTGGTGAAAGTTGAGCATTTTGCTTCAGTCAGTGGTTCACAAAGCATCTGCTCCCCATTTGTGCAAATATACTATTCCAACATATAGTACGCATCGTTAGTTATCAAGATGATGGGCACTTTATACATACTTATACTAAATTCTGGAGCAAGTAAATGTGCCTTTGTCCACTGTCAAGTCGTGTGTATTTGTTTCTTGAAAAGCGGTTATTTTGATAAATACACATATAAGAACTACATGCACTTTGCAAACAAAATATAAGAAACAGGTAATGTGGGACAGATTTTGGCTGTACAGGCCCTGAGGAATGCCCCATTAGCAGTTTCATACATCACCTTTATAACTATTACAATCATTTAAAGGACACTGTAAATTTACGCATCACATGACAAGCTTAGGCCCGTATCCTGCACACCTCACTCTTGTGAGCAACCCCATCAGCCTCAATGAAATTACTTCCATGAATGATGCAAATAGGACTGAGTTAATAGAATCATGGGGTTCCCAGGGACTGCAAGGTTCATCTAGTCCAGCCCTCTGCCAAGATGCAGGATGTGTTGTGTCTAAACCATCCAAGACAGATGGCTATCCAGCTTCCTTTGGAAAACCTCCAGTGAAGGAGCTTCCACAACCTCCCTAGGTGTCTGTCCCATTGTCCTACTGTTCTTACAGTTAGGAAGTTTTTCCTGAGATCAAATTAAGACATGTTTCTCGCCAGATGAGTTTACAACCTGAAGCTGTGATCTTGTAAAGACCTCTATATAGAAAGACCCACAAAATCAATGGGACTCCCCACAAATACAAGGGGCTGTCTGCATGGTGCTCCTGGCAGGATCAGGGTCTAAGAGACGGATCCTGTAAACTAACTCAGTGAGTAATCCACCAAGAAGTTGCAACTCATGTAATTTAGGTTGTGCAGGATTGGTCTTGGAGTAAGATCAGACAAACACAGGAAGGATGCTAGACAACTGTTCAACTAAAGGAAGGATGAGGGGAGGGACTTACTGATGATGAGAAGACAATATACTGTGGGAATAATTGCTTGGAAATAATGTTGATAGCATGGCATGTACACAGAGAAAGAGATTGAAATATATTCCCCTCTATTTGGCACTGGAGTACTGTGTCCAGTTTTGGTCCCCCCACTACAGAAGGGATGTGGGCAAATTGGAGAGAGTCCAGCAAAGGGCAACAAAAATGATTAGGGGACTAGGGCACATGACTTACGAGGAGAGGCTGAGTGAACTGGGGTTATTTAGTTTGCAGAAGAGAAAAGTGAGGGGGGATTTGATAGTAGCCATCAACTACCTGAAGGGGTTTTCCAAAGAGGATGGAGCTAGGCTGTTCTCAGTGGTGGCAGATGATAGAACAAGAAGCAATAGTGTCAGGTTGCAGTGGGGGAGGTCTAGGTTGGATATTAGGAAACACTATTTCACTAGGAGGGTGGTGAAGCACTGGAATGAGTAACCTAGGGAGGTGGTGCAATTTCCATCCTTAGAGGTTTTTAAGGCCCAGCTTGACAAAGCCCTGGCTGGAATGATTTAGTTGGTGTTGGTCTTGCTTTGAGCAGGGGATTGGACTAACTGACCTCCTAAGGTCTCTTCCAACCCTAATATTCTATAATTCTACAAGTCTATGCTTCCACCACATTCTCAAAATGAAGGATTAAATATTCACACTCCTCTAGCATTTAACCTATTTTTTACCTATCCAGGGGTGACACAAACATCATCCCCCCCATGAGATTTTTAGGCTGGAAATATTAGATATTATCATAATAATGACTCAGCGCAACATCTCATAAGAAATGACACAAGAGTTAGTGGCATGACTGTGCAGTTAACCTTTGTCACCTCTGTATTTAGCTGACTGAGTATATTCCTTAACAAGGCACTTTGATTTATGTAGGAGTCATTTGCCTTCATAATAAATTTATTAAATGATTTTTTTTCTTTCAGATTTGTCATGTGAAACGTGGTAATTGGTGTTTAAACCTGCACTG
Source organism: Trachemys scripta elegans (assembly GCF_013100865.1). Classification (NCBI taxonomy): domain Eukaryota; kingdom Metazoa; phylum Chordata; order Testudines; family Emydidae; genus Trachemys; species Trachemys scripta. The sequence continues at coordinate 94,704,906 of NC_048305.1, read as the reverse complement.
GCATGTCATGAAATGAGCTCAAACAATGTTCCATGTTCTTCGCTCTCCTTATCATAAGGAAGCTCAGTTGTCAGCATGAACACAGAGAGCAAGGATGAAGAGGGAAGGAGAGAAAGTTGCTAAGAATCTGGAGAGATCCTTGAGCGAAGAAGCTAAATAGTGACATTTATAGGAAGTGGATAACATACGCCTTTCACTCTCTTGATGAGGAGAAGTGTAATATAAACTGCATAGCACTATTATACATTATCAGGTTAAAGTGTGCAAAGTTATTTTAGCACTATTATTTCCTTACTGTGTGTTATTCATTATCACCTACTTCAGTAATTTTTAACACTTTTCCCTTTTAACAGCACTCTCGGTCTGTATATATGTTTTGAGGGTGATGAGAGGAAGCTGAATAAAAGATTTTAACTACTAGAAGGTTTGTGACTTAGAACTGTAATGAATAGTCAACCCACCATGTTTTATACCCTATTAGTGGGCATAATGCAAAACCCTAGATGTCAACATCTACACAGTTTGGAGAATTCAACATCTGAACCTAGATGTGAATTTTGCAATTGGTGTATATTCATAAAGGCCTTCCTACTTCCAAACACCCGGAACTGACAACTGTGGGCTACTGGAAATCTAGATCTAGATCCAAACATTGTGTCTTGAGCCTGTCTCTAACTATTACAGAGAGATGAGTTGAGAAACAATTGCCATAGTCTATATTGAAAAGCAAATCCCGTCTGCCATTTTAATCAATCATTATAAATTTATCTTATAGAAGTCAGTTCTCAGTGCTTTAATTTTACCGTTCCCCCCCCGCCCTTTTTTTTTTTTTTTTTTGTTATTATAAGCTATTGTTGGTTGGTGTCAACACTAAAAACAAACAGACTCCAAAATAAGGTACAAATTATAGAAAATAGTATGGATTATTTTCTGCAGACTTTGAAGCTGCAAAATTCTCACAAAAACCAGCAGGAATTCTGCTCCATAAAGGTTTTCAGAATCTGGACCTATAGTGTTGGGGGAAAAAGTTATTCTGGAAAAAAAAATTGTCTTAATGAGTTGACTTCCCCACTTTTAAGCCCAGACCTAATTTGTTTAACAAACTACCAATATATTCTCTTCTCATCTCATTCCTGTTCTATAAGTACAATTTTGCATTAGTTGGTTGGTTGGTTTTCATTCTAACTTGAATAATTTGGGTGGAATAATATTTAGAGTTTAATTACCTATATAAAATTTGCTAGGCTAAATGAATATATTAGAAAAGAAAAATGCATTGGGAAATGTATTTAACCTGAAAAGATTGCCTTACTTGTGCAATAAATTGTAAATCTCCTGCTTAACTAAAAATACTTGAAATGCTAAGATAGGGAAACTCTGAAATATGTTGTGATAGAAAATTTACAACTGATCTTAATAATCATGATAACCTGAACTATAAAGTTCGGTAATTTATGTGTATATTTTAGTTTTTTTTCATGTGTTATATATTTGTAAGCATCTCATTTACATCTTGATTAGATCAACGATCACATAAAGCAGCATTTAGGTCTTGTTAGAATCTGAAATGACAGAAAGGTAACACAGTCAGGAAGTTGTTACATTCTAAAACAAAGACCACCAGATGTTAATGCGTTTGTGTTTTAACTACTGAGCGTTTAAGACTTCTTCAGTTTTCGTGTGGGCAACTGCAGCACTTGATGCTGTATTACATCAGACCTTAATTAAGATAATAGTCTGATTTTCAGAAGTACTCAGCACCTCCAGTTTTCATCAACTTCAATTGAAGACTTGGGTCTTTAATGAATGGATCATTAATATGGACTTTTCTAAATAGGTGCCTTAGCAGCAAAATCTAATGACAGAGGAGACTAAGCAGGCAAAACTGGCATGTAATGGTGCACTCGGAGGAAAACTTATCACAGTAGGTAAAGACCATGAACAAATCTGTTTCCACAGATGGTATTCAGTGCCCTGCCTGCTTTGAGGAGTCTTCATTCTCCTTCGGTTACTCCAAAGCTCAACCTTTAAAATGCGTTTCCTGCTCTCAGATTCCAGCATGTCTATGAACAGCTGTGATCAGGAGGCACACACTGGATACTGAAATGCAAACTATGATTAATATCACAACTATTTATCAGGTGCCCATCACCAGAGGATCTAGATGAAATTTTACACCAGTTAAAGAAGAAAAATTGCATCACAAGCATTAGAAGCCAATACTTTATGACCTTCTACAGCAGCTGAGCAGTCTCCTTGAAGGGGGCCAAGATGATGAATAGCACCCAGCAGATTAAATGTCTGCAGGAACCAGTGGCTACCATTATTTGAAAGGCTGGGAGAAGAGACATATCCTACATCTCACCCTGGATGTGATCAGGCTGGGATTCTGCTATATTTCCAGCAGGATGGAAGTCTGGAGGCAAGTCTCTTTTGCCATGAAGGCCCTGATCCAAAAGCAAATGAAATAAATGAGCATGGAAAGCTCTCCAGGTAGCTTTAGAAGTCCTATGCCCCCTACTTTTATTTTCTCGGAGGGAAGAAAATTATAAACATAATAGTTTGTCTTTCCAAAGGCAAAGTACAGACAGCCACTAAGTAAGCCTCACTACACTTCCGTACGTTAGGTAGAGAAGTATTATGAACCACACTTTACAGAGTGGGGAGAAACAACTAGATGTTGTATTATATTCTATGTAGGTTCTTATAGTATCTGAGTGCCTTCCAGTAGTGCTTAAAACACATCTGTCACATGTTGTTCATTCCCTCATCCTCTCTCAGGGGAGGAGTGTGTGCAGTGGAATGTCTTGTTTTGATAGGGGTTTTTATATATGAAGTACGTTGTGATGTATTTCTGATATAGGAGGCAAGGTCAAAGAAAAATACCTAAATGCCAGCAGCCACATCTTAAGTCAACAGCAGAGTCTAGAACGCTGGCTCCCAACTCTATAGCCAGTCAGTTCCCTAGACCATGCTACTTACTCTTTGTTCCCGATTGTACTATTCCTCAGTGGAAGCATGCATAGGAAACTGCATTGGAGATGAAAGATAATATTTTACTAGCAGGTCTAACTGTAACTCAGAAACTGCACATTTTCTATTTCATGTCAAACTCTCTAGCCATTAGGATTTTTTTAATATATTTTTAATTTGCTGGCCTAGTGGATGAGGCATTGGACTGGGATTCAGGTGATCTGGTTTCAATTCCCAGCTCTGCCACAGACTTCCTCTGTGACTTTGGGTAAGACGCAATCTCTCAGTGCCTTAGCTCCATATTTGCACAATGGAAATAACAATAACACTTCCCTTTCTCCTGTACTTTGTCTATCTTGCCTATTTAGATTGGAAGCGCTTTCTTTCATTGTTTGTACAGCATCTAGCACAATCTTTGGTGGGCCCTCTGGGCACTAACGTAAGACAAATTAATAATAATTTCATCAAAATATGTTAATAAAATATTGCATTTATTTTCAGCACCATTTCAGCTGATAGCTAATTATTAGAGCTGGTTGAAATTTTCCAAATTTTTAATTTTTCAATGAAAAATAATATTTTTACGCAAGTTTTCATTGAAAATTCATCCCCGTTGATGGTCCGCAACACAGCTGACTCAAAAATTGTGACATTTTGACAAAAAAAATTTGGGTTTCTTTTTAAAATATGCTCCCATTTTTCTACCAGGAGTACTAATTTTATGTTGAGCCTGGATAAGCATTCCCTAAGGTCAATGGCTCACCAGTTTCAATTCTATTCTATATAAGTTTTTATACCCACCTCATGACCATAGTATTTGAGTACCTTCCAGTGATGTACTAAGCAACTGTCACATGTAGTTCATTCTCTCTCATCTTCATCACTCCCTCCCCAGGAGTGGCAGGGAGGGAAATTGTTCGTGAAATGTGGCGTTTTGTTTTGGTAGGGTTTATTTTGAAATGTACATGTTGGTCTGTGTTTATGTTAGAGAAGGCAGGTTGAAGAAGTGTACCTTGCACTTGGAGTGGAAGCTGGTAAGGTTGGGAATGGTCCTTGGTTCTTGTGCAGTTCATTTCACAGTCTCCGACTGCCCTCCGAGAAAGCTGTCCCTCCACAGATGAGATTTACCCTGATGGTAGAAAGTTCCAGTGTGCCCGAGGAGTGGCGTTGTCAAGCACAGTCTTCATCCTGGAGATTTAGGGGATCTTTTAACTATGCTGGGCTCATGCCATTGAGCACCTTGAAGATAAAGACCAAGACCTTTAACTTGACTCAATTATGTACTGGAAACCGGAGTGCAGAGGATATGTTTGATGTGCTTGCAGTAGCCAGTGTTGCTTAAGACACGTGCTGCATTTGTCACATTGTGCACTGCTTCTTACACAGTGAGCTATTAGAAAACTGCCTAAAATGTCCAATAGATATGTACTGAGCTAATCTGTTCAAGAGAATTGGCCTGGTAGGCATGGGGAAAAAATACCCTACACTTCTACTTGCAGAGGTGCTTGGAGGGAGAGCAGAATAGTCAAAGTCTGGCCAGTGGATCTAAGAAGAGTTTTGTTCGAAGTCAGAAGCTTTTTTCCCTGATAAAACCTCTTAAATCAACATACAGCTTAATCTCAGATTCTTTCCTATTGTGGTTTAGATATAGTGTAAGAAGACAGACACTGGCAGAGATTTACAATATTTAATCTCCAGCACACCATTTATCCAGCATTCATAATGATGTGAAATTATATATACATATATGTATATATAAATAAACAGATGTTACATGACTACTGGCTGCTTTGTAAATTCTTAGGACAAATTTTACCCATCAGGAATTTGTTTCTCTGAAGCTCTGCCATCTGCTTAGCCACAGTCGTTATACCCATAATTCCTTCTACGCTCGTTTCAAAATAAAAGGTTCTTTAAAAAAATATCAATACCTCTAACAAGCTTCAATTTAATTAAGAGGATGACAGGTACAGATAAAAGATAGGAGTTTATTTCTTATCATAATGATGTTTCTGCCTAGGCTACTGCACTGCTGTTATTACTGATACCCACACATCCTCTCCTACAAAAATATCTACATAATGCGGACTAGGGTCAGCAGCATGATACACATTAGCACCTGAGCAAAGGGGAGGACATGTCACTTTGAGCCACAAGACAGTGAACCGATGGCACTGGAATTCACACCACAAAATTGCCTTTTCTGGCAAGACCCTCCCACACTTGACAGTCGTAGTTAGTGATTGTATCTTGGCCACTGTAGGAGAGACAGGGGAGAATTAAAACGTGTGGAGAAAGCTATGTGTAACCCCCGGGGAGTGTATATTACAGTTTTCTCTCTGAGCTGATCTACGGAGGATATGAGCGGTTACAGTCCCCAACTACAGAGCTTTAGCTCAAGATGTAGCAGCTCATCCTTTTAGTTTAAGTCCCTGGTTCAATTCCCGGTGTGCCAGCCAAGATGAGGTCTGTCACATAAGTGGGGATTCATCGGGATTCAAATTGCTGCCTTATGAAATATACTCACAAGACCAAACAGCCAATGTCAGTCGGGTTTATCAATATGATATAGGGAAAAGGTTCTATATGATACCAGTCTCCGAAGAGCAGTCCTGAGCAGCAACGTTACATTCATCTTATGCCGAAGGCGTGCTCCCCGAAGTTACATCCTTAAAGCCTTAAAGGTATGATATACATCCTTAAAGCCCTACTTGTTTACCAGTAAAAGGTATGATATACACCACCTGAAACTGGATTCAATTAATCAGCTTTTTACCTGGTTTGTTTCTGACACCGTGGTGTATCCCTTTATCTTTTGTTCTGAACCCACACATTCCAGGTCATGATGAAGCCTTATCTTTATTCTGGGTACATGCACAGCAGGTACTATGGGGCATGAAGACACCTCCCACACCTGTACCAGCATAAATAGGTATGTGAAGGTAATTCCCTGTCCATTGCTACAAGGAAACAAATACATATCCTGATACTGACAGCTTTCCTATCTACATAACATCAGCTAGTGCAAAGTGCTTTGGGATTCTCAGCATAAGATTATAATCAAGGTACAGGCCAATTTGGGCTATACAACTGCTAAATTAATGCTTAATAATATGTATACTTAAATGCTTGGAATATATACTGTGAGTAGTATTATCAGCATAATACATATGTATGCTAGCCAGCGTATTTAAGTCAACAGCATCTATAAAGGCACAAACAATTATGCATGAATGTTTTATTTAACCACTGTGTATGCATTCTGAGATCTAGCCAGTATGCTTTATAAATCTCTAGAACTAAATAAACAATGTTACCAAATGACTTTCTATGCAGAAGTATTTATAAAACCCTAGCTGTGGTTTAAAATGTGCATATATACAAAAATCTCTAAATGAGATACTTTATAACTCAATGTTTAAACACACACACACACACACACAAAAAATATCTATAAGTGAGATAGCAACTACATACTCCACATACACCTTTAGCTACATCCTGTGATGCTGGCATATTGTAAGGTAATATTTGATCATCTGCATTGTAAGCCTCTAATTGTGTAAATCACCAGACAAGAGAGAGAGAGAGACTAATTAGTGTGAAATGCTGGCCTCCAACAGAAGGTAGTATGGTTTCAGAGGGGTAGTCGTGTTAGTCTGTATCAGCAAAAACAACGAGGAGTCCTTGTGGCACCTTAGAGACTAACAAATTTATTATGCCCAAATAAATGTGTTAGTCTCTACGGTGCCACAAGGACGCCTCGGTGTTTTTTTTTTTTAGAAGGTAGTATGTCCTGTCCCACAAGGAAAGCACATCAATACCAGAGCCAGATAAACTATTGTGGAACATCAAAGCAAACAAAAAACTCATTGCTGATTGCTCTCCCTCTTCCCCCAAACGATGAGGAGACATGCAAGTGAATTCCTTCCATCAGCTAAATATTCCATTAGAAGCAGAAGGGGAGAAGGGATAAATAAAAACCTAACAAGGTGGAACTACATCAGGGGTGGGCAAACTTTTTGGCCCGAGGGCCACATCGGGGTATGGAAATTGTATGGCGCGCCATGAATGTTCACGAAATTTGGGGTTGGGGTGCAGGAGCAGGTGAGGGCTCTGGCTAGGAGTGTGGGCTCTGGAGTGGGGCTGGGGGTGAGGAGTTGGGGATACAGGAAGGTGCTCCGGGATGGGACCAAGGGGTTTGGAGGACGGGAGAGGGATCAGGGCTGGGGCAGGGGGTTGGGGCATGGGAGAGGGTCAGGGTGCAGGCTCTGGGCAGCACTTACCTCAAGCAGATCCCAGAAGCAGCGGTATATCCCCCCTCCAGCTCCTACGCGGAGGTGTGGCCAGGGAGCTCTGCGTGCTGCCCCGTCCGCCGGCGCTGCCCCTGCTGCTTCCATTGGCCGCGGTTCTCGGCCAATAGGAGCTGTGGGGGCCGTGCTTGGGGTGAGGGCAGAGTGTGGAGTCCCCTGGCTGCCCCTACATGTAGGAGCCAGAGAGTGGAAATGCTGCAGTTTCCAGGAGCCACGCGGAGAGGGGCAAGCCCCTGACGCCACTCCCCGGTGGGAGCTTGAGGGCCGGATTAAAACATCTGGAGGGCTGGATGCAGCCCTCAGTCTGTAGTTTGCCCACTCCTGAACTACATCTTTGTGCTGGTTGGACTCTGAGGACAAGAATTACTGAGCATAAGCAAAAAAATCCCCAGTGCTTAGCCTGAGGTAGCCCTAAAGGGCATATCAAGCTTGCTTATTATAGAAGCTTCTATTACTTTTTGAAAGTTAAGATTGGAACTCATTTGTTTACCTGCTTTAACCTTGTAATTAATTCTCATTTCCTTTTCCTATATAATCAATCTTTAGACAGTTTATTATAAAATTGGCTACAAACATCTTTGGTATGAGAGCTCACGTGCAATTGACCTGAGATAAATAAATAAATTAATGGAGATATCCTATCTCCTAGAACTGGAAGGGACCTTGAAAGGTCATCGAGTCCAGCCCCCTGCCTTCACTAACAGGACCAAGTACTGATTTTGCCCCAGATCCTTAAGTGGTCCCCTGAAGGATTGAACTCACAACCCTGGGTTTAGCAGGCCAATGCTCAAACCACTGAGCTATCCCTCCACCCCTCCAGATAAGTGACTAGTTCGTGGGATTGGGAGTAACCTGAATATTGCTGTGATCATTGGTGTAAGGGACCATCTATCACAAAGGTATGCTTACCTGGGTGGCAAGACAAATCAGAATACCCCAGGGGACCATCTGTGTCCTGGGGCTGTTATAATGTCTGAGGAGTTTAGACTTTGATAATTGGTTGGGGAAATCTTAGTATAGAACTCACAGCCATTCTGGGGTTTGTGCCCTGTTTCCTAACAGTCTGCCCTGAGGTTGGTACACCCTTCAAGCTTTCAACTGATATAAAACAAAACACTGAACTCCCAAGTGTCAATGCTCAATTTAAAAGTTATAATAGGTATTTTATATTTCAGTCAAGACTACCTGGCCTGGGGTATTTATCAGAGAAATAAAGAGGCCAAAGCAGCCAAAAATTTCTTAAAATGAGGCATGCCACTGAGTGAAATAAAACACTAGATGCTACTTGTACATACATTTCTCTCTCTTCTTTTCCATATACCATATGCACACACACTTCTCTTGAATATGGATTCTCTTTTCATTTTATGAAATTGAGCAGCAAGATCCCAAAATTACATTAAAGCACAGTTGCCAAATCTAAACAACATTATGGCCCTTAATTCTGCATTTATTTCCATCCACTTCTGTCTTTCCTTCTAAGGCCCTGTTTCTCCAACTGGCTCTGCAGAGAGCCCATGAACTTCATTGTACCTCTGAGTGGGTGCAAGGGTCTGCTCACACAAACCACTTGTGGGAATGGGGCCCAAATTCAGAACACACCTCCTGCTTGGATCCTGGGACAATTTCCCCCTTTTAGCCCCTTTCTCAGCCTCTGTGCAGACCTGACCCAGAGTGAGCAGAGCCAGTTCAGCATCAACAAAACTCTTCTCAGAACAGTAGTTCCCATTAAGGGAAGTAAACACAAACACGATATACGATATTTATGGATATACTGCAATCTGGTAAATTACCGAAGGTATTATTCATATAGAACCTTTTGTTCTAGAAAGATCCCTAACTGTCATTTTCCTTGCTGTGCACTGCAATACCATCTATCTTGTTTCACAGCCAGAAGTGCCTCTCTATCCTTTTGTCTTCCTTTCCTCAGCAGCTCAACTATTTTTTTGAGACACACAGGGTAAGTGTCAACAGGTGTGATGGAGCGTAAAAAGGTATGTGTGCCTGTGTTTCCATAAAAGACCGTATGAGCATGACGTATGGACAGGGAAGGCATAATTCCCAGCCAAGAACACTGGAACATCTGTCTGCCTTCAGCTTGTTCACCTATGGTAAAGGCTACATACCATCACTAATCCAGCTGTGGAAGGCATTAACATTTAAAAATAAAAAACAATAGCTTTTGGGGCTACACAAGGCAAGATTTTTACTTCTTTGAATTAAGGAGAATGATCCATGTTTGAAATATAAAAAGCAAAAAAAAAAAAAAAAGTTCCTCCCACTCTTTGACCTTGCACAGGAGATCTTGCAGATCAGATCAATTATAACATGGCTGAGTTTCATGTGAATAGCCCAGCATTGCTCAGAAACCTGTTCCACATGATAACTGCAATTGCTGTGTTTTGATTGTATACATTTTGGGCAATATCAAGCCACTGATTTTTTTAAACCAGATTTCCCATTAATTTCATCGAGGAAGGGACCTAAAAGTCAAGTCAAAAGGCCATTGTCACTCGAGCTGGGCAAAAATTTTTGGACAAATAGTTTATTCACACACACACACACACACACACACACACACACACACAAAAAACGCAGTTTCAGGTCAACAAACTTCAGGAAATCAACATGAATTCGCTAAATTGTTTCAGCCAAATAAATGTTTCAGATTCACAAAACCAGAGGAGGAGAGAATCTGAATATTAAATATATTAATTGGAGCAGGAATTGGAACCAACGTATCCCCCCTGCCAGCTGAGTGCCCTGACCACCACAGAATCATCCTCACTGACTTTGTCTGTTTCAATTAATATGTAATTCTTTATGCAAAGTGGAACAACTTCAGAAGGAGAGATTGAGGGTGATCCACTGCAGAATACCTTACTGCGCAGTAGCTGAGCACTCGCCTGCATCATGGAAAACCCACGTACAAGTGCCTGCCTCCTCTGATCCAGGAAGAGTGGGGATTTGAACTCTTGCCTCCCACACTCTAACCATGAGGCTTTTGGGTGGTAGGGGACCTCCTCCAGGTTTGTGAAAAGTGTTTCCAAATTTCCTTCACTTTTAATAATAAATAAAATGCAACAATAAACCATTAAAATGCTCAAAATCAAAATGAAATGTTTTGTATGACTCAAACCCATTTTTTGTTTGTGTTTTGCTGAAAAAATAAAATTGTTTTGGGTCAATCAAACCAATTTTGTTTTCGGTTTATTCAGCAAGCCAACCAACCGATAATTCGCACAGCTGTAATTGTCACTCGCACACACTTACAATCGCCTACAGTACCAAAGACAACAATTTTTCACATATTCCTGCAATATTTTCCTATAGGTACCAGAACAACCCACATTCAGTACTTTCCATTCTCAAGAACTATCATGAGTTTAAGTGGGATATTCAAAAAAACCTCAGTGTTAGCCAGTGGTCAAACTCCCATTGAATTCAATAAAAGCAGAGCTAGGCCAATGCTGAGAACTTGTGGAAATCTCACCTTTATGTTTGTTATCCTATTGCCACACTGGCCCAAGCCCAGAGATCGGCTCTCCTAGTAGTTTATTCTTTCCCTGGATGGAGGAAAGCCGAGAAGGGGTCTTTCTGGAGACGCTGGTCCAGGCATTCTGCTGCTAATTAATGGACAAAGCTACGGTGCTGTAATAACTTCCTACTATTTTCAGTGCTGGCACTGTAATACCTTTAAACAATCTTTCTGGCTAATTCCAGCAGTCTCAGTTCTACAGTCCCTTAAAATTCCAGCCTCACTTCACTTAAATAAAATGTGCCACTAGTGTAGCTCAGTAATGAGTATGTGAGAAACAGACAGACAATTACATTTCCTTACTATTGAAGCTACAATGTGTGGGAAGAAAATAAAAAATGAATGAAATAGTTACATTTCCCCAGATGCCTTTTGAAGACAAGAGATGGATGGGGTGGAAACAGTTTATGAGGGTTAGTACAAAAGAATCATGCTGGGCTGTTTTTATTTTATTTTTTAACATATGACTGTGTTTACATGCTTCAGCACTTCTTGTTGATTTCATAAAATACCTGGTATGACCCAAAGCCCTCAGACCAAATTCCCCTGAGCTTTGAGTGTCCAAAATCCAGACTCAGACTTCAAGGTTTGGCCTCTTCTCTAAAATATATCTGCTTTCTCCTGTTGATTCCCAAATGATGAATTGATTGTGAATTGAATTCAGCTATCCAGTTCATGTCCCTCAAAAACTATTCATCTGGAAACTGTATAACAGTTCTTTTATTCCCTCTGTCCCAGTGAACTCGCCCATTTAATTGGTAATATGAAATTATTTGTGATGTGTGTGGCGCCTCAGTGTCCACATCCAGCGGTGCAGGTGCTGAAGGTGGAAACCGTGTACAGTATTTGTGGTGTTGTTACTACTTCAAGCCAGGGGGTGCAGCAGCACCTCTTGTCCCAGCACCTATGTCCACATCCTTAATTCCACCCACTGGTAAAAGCTGGAAATTTAGACCTATATGGGAGAGAAGTAGGTCTATAATTTCTTCATTCTCTGGACCTCTTTCTAAGGGAAAGCCATCTTCTTGAACCATCTGTTCATCCAGTCCTCCTCTGTGTGGTTCTCAGAATGCTTCATTTGGAAGCATGGACCACTGATGTGTAATAGACACAACTAGTTTGAGAACTTCTGCGATATGTAATGAAAAGCTTTCCAGGCTGAAAAATGGATGGAAATACAAGTAGTGGGATTTCTTGATAGCCGTTTCTAAAAATTCTGAAGTTGAAGATGTCTTGGGAGCAAGCAGGTCCCTAGCAGCATGAAAAATGTTAACACAAATGTTGCACAAACACAGGGCTCTTCAATGGCCACAGTTATTCACTCCAGATGTCCTTCTTTCTAGCTGCAAAAAGGTTAGGGTAGTAATAACCTAGCTATTCTTTTCACAGGCAGCATTTCTGTGAGAAATAAAAGCTCAGTGAAAACCTCCACTCACTGTACAACAGTGGTAAAAAAGGCAAACAAAAGTGAAGATGTACAAAGAATGGGATAGAAAATAACAGTGAAAAGTAGTACAATGCCATTATATAAGTCCACCTCACCCAGAATACTTGGTTCAGTTCTTGTCACCCTCTCTGAAAAAAAATATACCAGAAATAAAAGGGGTTCAGGGATGAGCAACCAAAATTATTACAGGCAAAGAAAGATATGTGGGGACAGACTTGAATAGACTGTTTAGTTTAGAAAGGAGACAAATAAGAGGGGACAGGACCAAGGTATATACAAAAATGAATGGTCTAGAGAAAGTAAATTGAGTTCTCCAATCTACCCTCCTTCCATACAAAAACTGGAGAAAGACAATGAGATTTAAAGGCAACAAATTTAAAACTGATAATAGGAAATGCTTTTTAACAGAATAAAACAAAACAACCTCACAACATTAACCTGTGGAACTCGCTGACATTTGATATGACTCAAGAATTTAGTAGAATTCAATAAAGGATAGGCATCTATGTTGGACAATGAGACCATCCACAGTTACGTTGATTATATCTCTTTAAAAAAAAATCTTAACTCTCATGCTACAGGAGATAAACAACCAGTAACAGACAAGGGTTAGAAATAAATTTCCTCTATTGGAAGGTTATTCCACCACTGTCCACTACAGAGTTTCCTGCAACCTATTTTGAAGCACCGGGTGCTGGCCACCATCAGAGACAGGATACTGGACTAGATGGACCACAGATCTGATCCAGTCTGGCAATTCCTATTTGACTATATAAAAACATATTAAAGTCCTCTATTTCTGTGTTATGTCCCAATTAAGTTGTTAATTCCTCAGGACAGGAGGAATACCTCAGTTAATACCTCACTTATTTGTTCAGCAAAGCACTAAGCTCTTCTGTGGCACTGCATAAAGTAGTAAATTAACTGCAATAAGTCATATGCTTTCCCATTAACATTAGATCATCCATGTCTGGATTTCTGGGTTTGACAGAATTCTAGCCACGGCAGAATCAAGTTGCTAGCCCATAAGTTGCCAGTAATATCTTTGATCTTAGGATGAACTCCTTAGAGAAAAACCCAACTTTTGTGGTAGATTTTCACTTTAGGCACAGCCCTAAGCAAGGGATGGTGTATTTGTTTCACAACCCTAAGAGAATCCTCAGCAGGCATTTGGTCTCAGAGATACCAATGGGACCACTTGTGGAGTACAGTACTACTTAGCATCAGTAAGAGTGGCAGAGTCTCACTCCAAATAATTCACCAGCAACACAACTTTATACAGGAAAAATCTGAAAGCTGGCAAAACTCCATTTTCCCCCCATATCCACATCTACAAGCAAAGTTGAGAGTCAGCAGTGAACAGGGAAGAAGGGGTTAAGGATCTTAAGATCCTCTCTGTTTTGGTGCATTAATAAAAAAAAGAAGAAAGAAAGAAATTCTGTGACATTCCCACATCAGCGGTACAATGCTCCGTGAATCAAACTATCTAGTTTTATTCCAGACATGCTCTCCTTTAGCAAGCAATTCAAGGCCATACATTCCAAGACTTGATACAAATTTGAAAACAAGACTCAGAGTAGGTTTCATTTTATTGTTTGAAGAAGTTAAATGGGGTGAACAGTAGAGTCTCACAGTAGGAAACGATAGACTTCACTGCCTTGAAACTAATTTGTCAGACATCTACCAGCATTACCTTCAGTGGGAAACAGAGTGCTACAGTACGCAGGTAAGAGACGTTTTTAAATACAGAAAACTGCATTAACATATAATTAACGGTAGGCGTTAAACACAAAACATCATACAAAATTAGAGGAACGCATTCCCAATGGGGGGGGCTTTAGGACATTATTTACTGCTTGCTTAGCTCATTGCCACTGTGCTAAGGTATTATAGCCCTCAGGGCATGTAAAATCATTAACCACTTTTGAGCCTCTTTTGACCATTGCATCTTACTCTGTAAACTCCCTTTATTCTGTGGGGTTAACCCAGAGCCTTAGCATTATTGCTATAATTGAAATCAAGGCTAATGGAGAGCTCTTAAAAAGGAAGAGCCACACAGGAGGCTACTACGATGTAAAATTCCCCAAGCTAAGTTTGGTCTCATTTATTAAAACACTTGCCTAGAGCACACCTGAGGGAAAGGTACCTATATCTCTTCATGCCATCTATATACATGACCTCTAGAGGTCCTCTGCCACTGCTTCCATCATTTACAGCTCCAGAGAGACGGTACAGCTGTCTGTGACCTCCAAATTCCTGTACGGTCCTAAGGGAAGACTCCAAATAGGAACCTCTGGGAAGCAGTCTGCCTTCCAAGGGTGACTCCTAGATGTATTTTGCTGCTCCATGAGAATTTGATGTAGTTCACCCCTATCTACAATTGCCAGGAAATTATGTCAGCCCCTTGCTAGCAAAAATGAGCCCTTAACACTTATAACAAGTTAATGTGAGTGTGGAGCGCTGCCTCTGCTGGGTATAATCAGAACTGCTCACTTGTGTGTCACAGGCTCTGTAGTGCTATCAATTACAGGAGAGTCTTCTTTAGTACAAATAATAGGAACTTGTGCTTTTAAAGCAGACAGATCTGAGTTCTATCCTTACGGTTACCAGAGAGTTCTGAACGGGCTCTGTATGCAACATTGGGAAGTGCTAGATGGGAACAGGCTGTTTCTGCTGACATAGCTGGAACTCAACAGGGACCATAAGGCAGAACTCTTAGAGACTGCAGTAAACCTGCAGGTCTGGGAGATTCTGCAAAGCAATCACCAGCTGTGACTTCTAGCAGCAGACTTTGAACTTTCACTCAAAAATTCTGGTGGCTTCTTGGATCCTCATACGACTTGGATTCTTTCAGGCCCAAGGGATACTCTACTGAGCGCATACATTTGTTTTCAAGTCAGCAGGACTTTGCAAGCTAAATCTAAAATGGTACAACAGCACTAAAAATCGGAGTACTCGGTTTCCTCGGACGCTCTGATCTGCCGTCTAAGTTACTCACGCAATCTAGGCCACTCTTGTGGCTATAACCCTCTCTCCTCGCTTCTTCTATGCTACGTGCAACTGCAGTCCTCATTAGGCTTCTTTCTGTCATTCTGAAAAGCACTCTCAGCTTCCATGTTCTACTCCAGTTCTTTCCCAGCTTCCCTCTTCCACACCTATTAGCTCTCAGCTTCCTCTTTCATGCTCTGCTACCTGGGAAACCTCAGATACAGTGGGATTTTATTTTAAAGCTAAAAAAAGATAATCTGCCCAGTAGGACTCCATCAGCTGCCTTGAAATGAAACCTCAGCTCTTCAGATCATTCCCATCCTTCGTTTGCTCCCTCACTTAGAAACACGGGACTTTACACCAATTAAAATACTCTGTGCCAAGCAGCAATAACGATCCATATCCCACAGTTCCTCATGCCAATTTGAGATGCCCTTTTATTTGTTCCATCTTATTCTGGGTATTTCATTATCTCCTCTGAATGCTCTAGGCACAAATACAGGAACATATTGCCTTAATATTTAAGTTTATATCCCCTTCTGTAATACAAACGGAATAACGCTAGATCTCCTTAAGGACAGATATTGGCTTAATACATTTAGAGACCATTATGATCATGTAGTCTGATCTATGTAACAGAGGCCATGGAATCTCAGCCAGCAATACCTGCTACAAGCCCAGAATAAGACCAACTGAGTTAGAGAGTTTTTAAAAATCAAAATGTCCAAACCTGATTGGCCGTGCACAGGTGCACAAGAGGGATGTGGGAGAAGAGAAGCTTGCACAGCAGCAAGTCACAATATCACTTGGGAGTGAACCTACTGCCACATGCTAGCACCACCAGATGTTCTAGAACCCCAGAAGGAGTGGGGGAGGGTGGGGCCACGGTCTCACGCCTCTCTCCCCATACCAGCCAGTAGAGCTCATCAGTTATGGACAGGAGAATATACCATTGCAGCAGGCACTTTTCTAGGGCCCCCAAGAAGAATTCAGCAGCACTAGCTGGATTTCTGCCTGTTGCAGCCCTTCTTCCTTCAGCTCATTTCAGGCACTTTCATCCATCGATCTTAAAGCCTTTCACAGAGGAGGGAAGTTTCATTATCTTCATTTTACAGATGAGGAAACTGAGGCACCGAGAGGTGAGGTGATCTGCACAAATTCATGCAGCAGGTCACTAGTGGAGCTAGGACCTGAACTGAAGTGTCCTGAGACATTTTCCTATGCTTTAAACATATGACCACCCTTTCTATCCTTCACGTATCCTCCACTGAAGGCAAGGGCTGTAAGGCACAATGGTTTGTGCTGGGGGGGCCATCATCGCAGTATGTGAGTACCTTCTGTTGATAAAGAACCACTGTGGCATCAAATCAAATACAGACCCCTTCAAACAAACCCCCACAGATCCTGTTGCAAAGACGGTCAGTAATATTGAAGAGCTGGCTTTGGGCCTGGACTATGCTGATGTTTATTACAGTGGTACCTAAGGACCCACCAAGAATGGGGCCCCATTGTGCTCCACAGTCCCTGCCTTGGAGACCTTACAGACAAAATAAACAAAGATGGGATGCGGGGAGGGTTAGAAGACACAGGCAGAGGGAACAATATGATGGCAGCAATTCCTTTATTTGGTGGGTTTGGTTCAGAGGAAAGAAAATTGAAGGGAGATGGTACACTGAAGGGAAGAAGGTAAGGGGGTTAGGGTAGGGGAAGGGGGCAGACATGGAAGGAAGTGGAGATGAAGCGATGGGGTGGGAGAAAGAGGGATGGAGCAAACAGCCAATCAGCACAGAGCAAAGAAAGTCCAGTCAAAACCGTAGAATGTCAGAAGGTCCCAGCTTTGGCTGCTCCTGCTGGCTAGAGTATGTGGCTGGTTCTTCTCCAGGTCTTCTAGGTCGAGACCTTTCAACAAACTGAATGGGAACCCCTACTGACTAGCCCTCCTCTGCGTGCGGGCATGATTTGGCCAACCTAGCTGATTCACAATTGGTAGCTTCTAGCCATAACATGACTATCTCAGTCACAGTCTGTAAGTGCATACATGGGGAACAGAAATCTGATAGCAGAAGGCTTCTCAAGCAATCAGAGAAAGGTATAACAAGATCAGGTGGTTGGAAGTCATAGCTAGACCAACTTCAGAGTGGAACTAAGGCTTCGTTTTTAACAGCAAAGGTAATTAACCATTGGAACAAAGCACCAAGGGTTGTGATGGATTCTCCATCATTGGCAATTTTTGAATCAAGATTGGATGTTTTTTCTAAAAGAGCTGCTGTAGCTCGAACAGGAAGTAATCCAGGGAAATTCTACGGCCTGTGCTATACAGGAAGTCAGTCTAGATTATCACAATGGTCCCTTCTGACCTCAATCTATGAATCTTTGAATTTAGTGCATGCCAGGGACTAAGTGCATAATTTGATTTTCAAATGCTTTCAAATGAAGCCATTCCCCCACCAACTCCACAGCCAAAAGGTTTCCAAATATGTTTGGAAAAACAATAATTTCTAAAGGAAATCCTATTATTTGACCACCAAGTTAAATCCTGATAAAATTTTAAACACGGACAAACTTTCAAACAGTCCAAATGGGTTTCTGTAACAGAAACCCACTGAGAGCCCCTTCACTTTTTAATCATGAAATAAATAAATTAAATAATCATTTAATTATTTAGCCTGCAGTAAAGAAGCACCTTGTGCTCCTGTAATATCCAGAGACAGCTTACCAACTGCTGTTTATTTGGATCAAAGACAAGTACTACATATGTTCACAATTTGAACATTTTCTTAAACAATGTGCTCAGAAAAGGAAACAAACGTAGTTTCAAAACAGGGCGGTTGAGAACAAAACTGAAAGTCCTAAATGTGTTTCTGCTCAGCCAGGGGCTCTCAAACTTTTGCATAGTCCATGCTATGTCTGAGGGGATTATTTTGTGGACACCTCTGCACCATTTCTGGTTGAGCCGACTATCTCCTCTCCCATTGGCAATTGAAGGGACCACCTCCATCCACTTGTAATTTCTACTAGCTTTTACCTTGTTCCTTGTAATTTAAAAGTCACTAAAGTTCTTATGACATTTGTGAAGTGTTGTGCAGTAACACGCTTAAGCCATGGGGATTCTTCCATTCTCCCAAAGACACAACAGCGAACAGCATCATCTTCCATTTGCTTTCAGCACCACATGAGCTGCAAATGATCAACCCATAAAACAGCCCATGAAAGCAAAGATTCTTTTTCTCTGCTTGTGTGGCCAGAGAAGAGAGGAGTTTCATGTGATGGTGAATGAGAGCTCTAAAGTGGATATATATGACAGAATGAAAGACTTGTAGCTTTCCTAATAGCCAATGTTGCTAATTAAAACTGTTTTGGAAGAACGGAGACTAGCACATTATTCACCCAGCTATATGCTATAAATAAGAGACGCAAACTGACGTGAATAGCTTTCATATGTCAGCTGAATAAATAGATTTGATTGTGCCTTTTAAAATAGCATATCCAGACATACAAGGTAGAGAACTGAGAATTGCTAGGATATTCTCCTTTATCAAACAGCAATTATTTATTATACCATATGCGCTATGCAGTATCATTTCTCTCTTGTTTTCCAATTTATTTTTTTCATCTTAAATCAGGGCTGTTTATTCTCTTTCACAGGATGTGTTCAGTTGAGGATCTAGGCAACAATGCAGCAGTGTATGAGACATCTACGTTATTGAGACCGGTGATATCAAATGTACCTACCAAAGAGTATCATAGGATGTAATAACAGGTCTGGAGGAAAATAGACTAGACTACAGAAAAATAGATACACTGATTTCTTTCTTTTCAGCAGCAATTACAAAGGGCACTCAAAATGCAACATGCTATTACAGAGAATATTCACAGGATATATATGGTCAGCAAATGCTCATTAAAAAAACCCAAAGCTAAAACCCTTGAGAACATCTGCTGACATTAGCAGTCCTGTTATCCTCAGTGAACACCCCAAAAATGATTTTTACCATCAGCAACAAGTTTACAAAGTTATTTGTTTTAAATAGAATTACCTCCGTCCTGTATGAAAAATTCCTTCCAACCATGAAGACTAGATCCCACTCACAGCCACCATGTCTTGCTCACTGTTTAAAACAAAACAAATGAACACCAATTAGAAAATGACATTTACTAATCCAGAATTCTGATGAACTTGAAGTCATACACATACCCTAGTACAAAATCAAGATTTAGGGTCAACTATCACATAGGAGGTTGCAGGAGGCTAATCGAGTTCTATAGGCATATCAATTATCAGAGGGGTAGCAGTGTTAGTCTGAATCTGTAAAAAGCAACAGAGGGTCCTGTGACACCTTTAAGGCTAACAGAAATATTGGGAGCATAAGCTTTCGTGGGTAAGAACCTCACTTCTTCAGATGCAAGTAAGTGCATCTGAAGAAGTGAGGTTCTTACCCACGAAAAGCTTATGCTCCCAATACTTCTGTTAGTCTTAAAGGTGCCACAAGACATATCAATGTTACCATATACCTAAGATAAGAATACTGCAATTGCAATATTCTTAAGAAATACAGTGTATAAATAACTATACCTTATTTAAGAGTGCAAAAATATTTGGCTAGAATTTGCCCTTAATATAGTGTTTGCCCTTTCCCCCCCCCCCCATTTCCTTCTGTAACTAAACAACAGTATTCACAGTATTCCCTAGGCCAGTGGTTCTCAACATTGTTCCATACCAGGACTCCTCCCTTTGCCCCTCCAAACCCTCCTTCCCTCTAACCCGGACTCCTCTTCCATTTAGCAACATAGTAAGGGCTTTGTGGATGCGATCCCCTGACCTTTGTTTGGGTTCTCCACACTGAAAAACCATGCCCTAGGGATTCCCTATATTTCAGCAGGCCCACCACAGGCTTTGCCTTCTGTCCTCTGCCAAGGGAGAAAGAGCTGGTTGGAAGGCCAGTGAAATGAGCATAAGGAGCTGCAGACAGGGCCTATCTGAGCTCTGTCTCTCTCTTCTCCCTCCCCAAAACTGTGTTCCACTGTCTCCTCTGCCCCCTCCACTGGTCATAAGTGCTTGGAGAATAGGAGCAACAAAAGGCCGCAAGAGCAAACGCTCCCCTGTCACTGATTCAGAGAGCTGGTGCTCTTCGTTCTGGTTCAGAGAGCTCATTGCTTAGAGAAGCACTGACCCAGGCTATGCAGAACCTTTCGCCAGAGCAAGATGGCAGGTAACTAAGGCCTGGTCTACTTAGAAAAGTTGCACTGCTTTAATTATAGCAGTGACATTAAAGCAATCCAATCAACCGAGTGGGGATGGAGTTATACATGTGTTTATATTGTTACCGCTTAGTCTTACGGGAAGGGGAATAAGATATACCAGGATAAGGCACTTTTAGAACAGTATAACTGTGTCCACACTAGGTGTTGTACTCATATAACTACCTCATGATAAAAAAAAAAAAAAAAAAAAAAAAAAAAACTCACACTGAGAGTTATGCTGGTACCAAAACGGTGTGAAGAACAGATCTAGGTACAGGGAATATCACAAATACTGTTGCATGCTGGGAGTTTTCATTGAATTTCAGTGAGAGTTGGGGAGCTAATTAGGCTCCTTTGAAATGCACAGCCATAACATCACCTAGGCTGTGTCTATACTTGAGGCTTCTGCCTGCATAGCTATGTCAGTTAGGACTTGGATTTTTACTGACAAAGCTTTGTCAGCAAAAGCACCGAAGGGAGGTGCAATTTTGCCGGTGTAATTTATGTCGCTTGGGGAAACTGGAGTAAGCTGTGCCAGCCAAAGTTCAGTTTTGCTGCTAGAGCTGCATCAAAGCCTTTTAGTGCAGCATCGCGCCAGCTGCAGTGGCTAAATTGTGAATTTGTTAGATCAGCCTCTGTCCATGTTCAGTTTAATGCGACAGTGCTAAATGCCATACTTCTTCCTGTCTTGGTCCTCCTGATAGACTCAGGCTGGTGAAGCTGCAACCTTCATGCATTTATTTCATCAGCTGTAAATTAGCAGGTTTTCGCTGTAGCGGAATTATGTTTGCCAATAAAAAGGAAAATTCTACGCTAGGCTGAAAGAGTTTGCTGGCTAAGTATTGATTTTGAAGTCTTGGCTGCACTGACCGGATACTAACGTTCTTGTTTACCTCTCTCTTCTGTTTCTGACTTCTTGGCTATGAATTTAAATAACATTTAAGCCACTTTTACTTGGGCATAAACTTCTATTTTACAATAAATCCTAACCAGGCAATAGCAATATAAATCAATGTTAAGGGCAGATCCAGGGCTTCGTGCGCCATCCCACAGGTGGGGAAAGACTGCTGTACACATGCCATGAGCAGAACACAGATGAGGGGCAGACTGATTCCTCCCCCTGCGAGGAGGAACTGGAGGCTGCACAAAGAAGCAAGGGCATACAGACATCAGTTCCTGTGGAGCCCCAAGGTCTATAATACAGATCAGGGAAATGGTGTCTCCCCATGGAGGGCCTTCACCCTTCTCACCAGCAAGTGGTCTTTGGTCCCCTCCCACACCCGCACCTCCCACACCCTTTGAAGGGGGCAGAAGGTGTGGTGGGACAGTAAATAATGCTCAGTGTGGCATAAACTGCTTTCTGGCTATCTGAAATGTATTGATAGGAAAGCCGGTCACAAGAGTAACAGCTCCAGGGATCTATCTCCCCCCAGACCTGACAGAACTCCCTCAAAACCTGTGGAACCCCAACCTCTTTTACAGAGAAGTTTCCTGCTGCTTTGGGGTCCTATGTTCCTTTATCCTCTCCCATGTTCATCTCCACATCTGGCCATTCACCTCCACATTATTTCAATGGAAGCTATAAGAATCAAAGAGAAGGTTCTGGTCCTTTAAGTGCAAGCTGAAATTATTTCTTAAAAACACAACCTTTGGGGAGTGAGAGCAGCCACAGAAAAGAAGCAGAGGATGGTAAGGACAGAGGGAATCAAATTCCAACAGTTTTGTTTTTCAAAGTGATTCTAAGAATGATATTGTGATGAGGTTCAATGTTTATTGTCTCTCAAGGAATCTATATTACATATGCTCCATTTATAATGTTGCCCTTCTCCCCACCAACTTCTAGTTCTGCAGGCTCAACTTTGGATCTAAAAGACAAGCTGTAGACCTTCTGGCTTTCATACCACCACCAGTAATACGAAGATTCTACAATCAGAATTTACTTAACATTTCTGTTGCTAAAACAAAAGCCACAGTAGAATGTAGCTCAATCCTACAGATGTGTGTATACTTAAGTATAAACCTTATTTTCTTTGCTAAAGCAAGCAGATGTGACTGAATACACAAAGGGGACAAGATGTCATTTTAAAACAAAGTCACTTTGCTTGCCAGACCTGTACTTGAAATTAAGAGCTTTGAGAACCCTGGACAGAGATGTTCTCTGACTGCCAGTCAGTGATGTCATACCCGGGTCAATTACAAAAAAAGTAATGGCTGTATTTACCTTTAAAAAGAAATAATTCTCTCTCTGAAATTGCAATAAGCCACTCCAGACATCCCATTTTCAAGGGATTACACTGCACTTTTCAGGTAGTTAAAAGTTGCTGAGCCTTTTGACCTTGTGCCTCCAAACATTACTGGAGGCATTATCACACAGGAATGCACTGCTTGTCATGTGTGTTATTGCTTAAATAAAGGTCGGCCATTCAGCAATCTGATCTGCTGACATCAGGTTCATCTGGCATGAACTGTTACAAGAAAATAACATATATGTAATAAATTACACTATTAATTAGTTTATTATTTCATCTAGGAAATGGGATACATAAATAAAATTAAGAAACACTAGGGAAAATGTATGTCAGGCTGGAATAAAGGCATTTCTCAGGTCATTGCCTTAAACATAGACATTTCATGCTAGGATAATACTTGCATAAGAAAAGTAAATCTTTGAACATTACAAATCTGAAGTCACTAGAGCTAATCATCACACCAGATGAGACCCTGGTTTGCTTTATCATAATAGTGTTCAACGTATAATGAAAATTAGGCAAGGTGAAAATTGATACCAAGAGCTCTTTTTAACAGCTAAGAAGTTAACACTATTAAATTGGAAATCAATATACATTCCAAGTATTGATCAACAGAGCAGAGGTCTTTGGGATCTTGCCTCCGTGGAATGAATACCTTACAATCATTAGAGACATTGTACCTCTACAAATATTTGTACATCTGCATGCGCTTATCTTGCATGATTAAATACAGACTGCTTCTGTTCTTCCTCTTTATCCTCTAGGGAAATGTATCATCAAAATTATTGTACAGTAGTCATTACTCTATCTTCACTTAAAACCTGCCCTACATATTATTTTGGGCTGAAAAAATGTTGCTTTCTATAGTATTTCCTAGATATAGTCTTAATCATTACATTTAAAAGATTGCTATACGACAACTTACACTGCATTAGAGAGAAATAAAGTGGAAGCCCCAACCTAAATGTTACAATTCTTACTCGGCTTTTGTTCCACAAATCATAACAATGCAACATTTCAATTCCTTAAAAGCTTTCCCTCACTAATTATGGAGACTCGGGGTTTTAGCCTCCTGCTCAGAAAGGGACACCTAGTGGCTTCTGTCTGATTTAGCTGGATAGTAGGGAAAGTAGGTGGCAAACAGAAGAAAGCTAGAAGGCAGCCTGCAATCAATTCAGAGGTAGGTAGGTGCCTTAAATCAATTTTATAGGGACCACACTCAGCTGCAAAAGCCAGGCTGGTAAACAAAAAGATAAAATATATTTTGTCATCTTTGTTTTACATTTTTGTTTAGGACAAAGAAAGAACAACAGATAGGAAGCGGAAGCAAGGTCTAGTGGTTAAGCGAGTCAGATGATCTGGCCTTGATTCCCAGCTCTGCCAATGATTTGCTGTGTGACCATGGGCAACTGATTAGACTACTCTCTGCCTAGTTTACCCCATGTGTAAACTGGGGATAATAATGCTTTGCTCACAGTGATGCCTAAGGCTAGATTAATTAAGGTTTATAAAGTGTTTTGAGATCCTTGACTAGAATAATGCCAACTATTATTATGATTTTAAAAGAAGTGATGAATAGTGTATATAAAAAGATTTATAACAACTTCCCTTCTGAGCTTCTGGGAAAAGATTGTTAATATTAATCTGAAACTAAGGGTACAATCATTCTTGGAACACAGAACCCTAATAGCGAGGACAGAAGGAATTCTTGAAGGACACCATAGCGAAGCAAGATTCACCGGTGCGGCGCCTCCTGCTGGTTATCCTGGGAATTAGCTTTTGTCCAGCCCAGAGAGCCCTCTGCAGGCCAGTGTCTCACCTGCCACTGGCCCCATGTCCCTCCCGGACCCCGGTGCCCTTTACCTTGGGGTGCTGCCCCAGCAGTACCCCACTATGCTCTGGGTCTCTCCTGCCAAGGGAACCCCAACCCTCTCACCCACCTTGCCTCAGTGGCTACTGCCAGTCGTCATCTAGTCCCCGCTCACTGGGGCAAACTGCAGTCTGTCATGATTACTCATCACTGGCAAGGGGGATGGACCAGCTGCCTCTGCCTAACCCCAGGGTACACCTTTGCAACCCCAGTACCTCTGTAGGCCTTCACCAAAGCCTGCAGCCTGGGGGGTTACCAGGCTGGAGCTCCCCAGCTCCCTTGTCCTATTCCCCAGCACTGCTCCAGTTTCAGGTACCGTATATTCCTCGGCAGCTAGGCCCTCTCCCTCCAGGGCTGGAGAGAGACTCCTCCAGCTTCTGGCCCCGAGCCCTCTTATCAGGGCCAGCTGGGCCCTAATTGAGCTGGCCCCAGCTGTGGCTGCTACTCCAATCAGCCTAGCTTGACTGCTTTTCCCCTGTTCTCCAGGAGTGGGGCAGTTGCCCCACTACACACACACATATTATGATTGATGAATATGCCTAGAGTAATATAAGGCCCACTGCAGATGCTCCATGTGCTAAATTCCTACTGGCTTCTTGAATAAATAAAGGCTGCAGGAATTAACCCATAGAGTCATTAATAAACAGAATGTGCAACGTCCACTAGTTATAACTCCGCATCTTTGCAAAGGACGTGGAGGAAGGAAGGCAACGTGAGGAGGAAGATGCTGAGCTTGAGCTAATCACTTGGTCACTGGGACCAGGAAGTGCCCTGCACCTGACATATGATAAGAGGTAGAGGTCAAGGTCGAGATCAGTTGCTTCCTTTTCCTTGATTTCATCACTGGACTTAAGGCATACAAATTAGTCTTCATTTTTTTTTCCCTTTTAACCACTAATAATTTGTATGAGAAGACACTGGACACCAGCGAATGTTCCAGGACTGTCCTGATGAATCTTTTTAAAGGGCCTCCTATAAAGGAAGGGACTGTGCTGATTAGCCAGGCAGCACCCTAGAGGGGCAAATGAATGCATGTAAACCTCACAGCTGGAAAGATATCCAACGCTATATAATAGCAGTTCTTCAATGCCAAAAATGACACTCATTCTTTTCCAGCAAAGTACACTCTTAATTATAACGGGGTTTTCATGGCAGATCCTGTTTGGAGCGTGGTATTTTCTGTGTCCTTTTGCCCTATGCTGCCATTTTACGTGTATAAAAAGCTTCAGACATGCAATCAGCTGCAAAGATGGGCAGCATCAATAGAGATCTCACCCAAGGGGATTCTACCCTGGGATCAGGGATGTGTGAAGATCTCCAGTTGCAGGGCTCCAGATGCTCAGGGACAATTGTAGGTAAGTCAGGGTTATGGCCAGTGGACCCACGCACTACACAAATACATTGAGCTAAAACTTCCATATGAGAGGGAGCAGAAGGATGTCATCAAGCCTGCCATCCTAATGTAATAGCAGTCCCAAGCCCCCTTCCGCATGTAGCAAAGAAATTGTGTGGCTTTACTCCATTCCCAGAATTTGGCCCCCAAACCTGCCCTGAGATTCTTATACAGCCAATAGGTCTGTACATAAATGTTTTTGTTTTGTTTTGGTGGATCTAGTAGTGGGAAAAAGTAGTCTCCCTAAATCATACAGGGCAACCCAACAATCCAAAGAACTACAAACAGCCTGAAACCCAATTGGTGTCTTTAAGTAGCATTTTAATTCTTTGACTTAGTGAGAACATTTAATATAGTTTGTTTGTTTTCTACAACACTGATGCTGCTGGGTGTTCGCTTCTGCT
The DNA here is from genome assembly GCF_013100865.1 of Trachemys scripta elegans. NCBI lineage: Eukaryota > Metazoa > Chordata > Testudines > Emydidae > Trachemys > Trachemys scripta. Next base: position 94,678,490 of record NC_048305.1, on the reverse strand, counting down.
TTAAATACCAATATTATCTGTGCCTAGCGTATACACAGATCAGGCCTACCTACTGCAAAAGGACTAAAACAAGCAAAATTACATTTAAAAAATATTTATGCCTCAACTGAAAAGTTCTTCTAGAAGACGGTGCATGGAAATATATTTGAAACAACATGAAGACAATGGTCATGGTCAGCATTCCAGGACACTTATTCAAATGGAGACTGGACTATAAAATGGTTCTGTACCCGTTATTTTTCAGATAAATTTTGGCATTCAGAAGTTAAAACTTCCTTACTTTAAAATACATCATACATTAGATTATTAGTAACAATTTTACTAATTTTAGCTGTTTAAGACAACTTTACTTTTCATATGCTGTGTATTTCTAGCTCCCTACTGTATGTTCCACTCCATGCATCTGATGAAGTGGGTTTTAGCCCATGAAAGTTTATGCCCAAATAAATGTGTTAGTCTATAAAGTGCCACAAGGACTCCTTGTTGTTTTTGCTGATACAGATTAACATGGCTACCACTCTCAAACCTGTTACTTAGAACTTGCCATTTTACTGTTATGAACTTCTACCGGTGGAATGAAATCCAGGCTGATCACAGCACAGCTTATAAGGGGACAAATATTTTCATATTTATCTGCTAACACAGCACAGCTTTCCCCAAGAATTTCTTGCACATTATCAGTGTTACAGTATCATTTATTATGCAATCCATGTAGAACGGGGTGGGCAAACTATAGCCCCTCAGGGCTTTGGATCCAGCCCCCGGGATTGCCCCCCCATGGCGCAGTGGGGCCCGCACCGGTCTCAGAAGCAGCCGGCACCACGTCCCTGCGGCCCGGCACCACATCCCTGTGGCCCGCCCCGGGGGGGGGGGGGGGGAGCAAGAGGGAGGAACAGAGGGCTCTGTGCATTGCACTTGCCTTCAGGCACCGCCCCCACAGCTCCCATTAGCCAGGAATGGGGAACCGCAGCCAATGGGAGCTTTGGGGGAAGTACCTGGAGGCGCGGCAAGGGCAGCGCTTCCGGGAGTGGTGCAGGGACAGGGACAGGGCAGGCATGCAGGGAGCCTGCCCTGACCCCGGGGCACGCCGCTGCCACCCCGGAGCTGCTTTAGGTAAGCAGCGCCGGGCCAGAGCCTGAACGTCTCCTGCACTCTGCCCCCCAACTGCCTGCCCTAAGCCCCGTGCCTGCACCTCGCACCCCTCCTGCACCCCAACCCCCTGTCCTGAGCTCCCTGCTGCACCCCTGTGCACCTCAACCCCCTGCCCTGAGCCCCCTGCCACACCCTGCACCCCTGCTGCACCCTGCACCTCTGTGCAACCCAACCCCCTGCCCTGAGCCCCCTGCCACACCCCGGACCCCTCCTGCACCCCAACTCCCTGCCGAACCTGCTCATACACCCCGCCCCCCTCCTGCACCCCAACTCCCACACCCTGCACCCCTCCTGTACCCCAACTCCCTGCCAAGCCCCCTTGTAGACCCCGCACCCCTCCTGCACCCAACCCCCTGCCCTGAGCTCCCTGCTGCACCCCTGTGCACCCCAACCCCCTGTCCTGAGCTCCCTGCCACACCCCTCCTGCACCCCTGCCCNNGCACCCCAACCCCCTGTCCTGAGCTCCCTGCCACACCCCTCCTGCACCCCTGCCCTGAGCCCCCTGCTGCACCCCAACTCCCTGCCCTGAGCCCCTCATACACCCTGCACCCCTCCTGCACCCAACCCCCTGCCCTGAACCCCCTTGTACAACCCGCACCCCAACCCCTTGCCCTGAGCCCCCTCCTGCAATCTGCACCCCTCCTGCACCCCTGCCCTGAGCCCCCTGCCACACCCCGCACCCCTCATGCACCCCAACCCCCTGCCCTGAGCCCCCTGCCATGCATACAATTTCCCCACCCAGATGTGGCCCTCGGCCCAAAAAGTTTTCCCACCCCTGATGTAGGATTCAAGGTCCTGTCTATATTTGGGAAATTTTTCAAATAAAACTGGTTATATAACGTGGTGTTGAAACAGTAGAAGTAGCACTGTGTACATGAGACCAGCCATCGTAACGCCAATGGAGCAACTGAGATAGCAACAATTGGAAAGTTTTAGAAAGGCAAAAATCCTGGGCTCTTGCACCAAGCCAGGAGATCTGGTTTCCGTTCCACCGTTTTGCTGTGTGACCTTGTGAGGAGATTAATGTATTCATGTTTATAAAGTGCTATAAGATCCTGCTACAGATGTGCAAAGTAGGCTTCTTAATGATAACAGCACTCTCTTTTTAGCAGTGGAACAGCACACATTCATTTCTCAGAAAAAGTGGTGGTGCATAGTCTGCTTCATGGGTGACGTGCACTAATGGAACCATTATCAAGGAATAATGTGCTGCCATTAGCACATGTAGCTGTGAAATAACATGGTTTTTTTTTAAACACATTGGGCCTAATTCTCCTCTTATCTTCACTGATGCTCCGCCATTACATTTAATGAAGTTACTCATCATTTGCGCCTTTGAAAGCCAGAGACGACTCATTCCTGAGTAATGTCACCCAATGCCAGAAACGGCAGTGGGGCAGGAAGTTGTGACATCGCTATCGCCCAGGGATAGCTTCCAAAACAGGGCTCTATAAATGTTTAGAAAAGGTAGTTGTGAATTAGTTCCATGCAAATATGATTGGTTTTTACTATAATTTAGATTGTGAATTGCTATTTGTTAAGTTTTATTGCAACAAATCTTGTATATGGGGAGGCCTATTTTCATCTCATTTATACTGGGGTAAATGAGGAGTATCTCCAAATAAATGAATGAAGCTGTACTATAATTAGTAGAAGTACTGAGGAGTGTGTCACTGGGTACTCACTCACCACAGGTGTGCCTCCTCCTGGCTGTTCTGGGGATTAGCTCTCTTCCAGGTCCGAGTCCGACACCTGCCCATGAAGGATCTCCCCCCTATTGTCCTCTCTCTCTCTCACCCTGTGGCCCCTCTCACAACAGGAGGTGCAGCTTCCTCTTTGTGACTCAGCCCTCCAGATGGGTCACTGTGTGGTTTATCCTTCCAAGATATAGCGTTTCACTGGATTCATTGTCCAGGCAATACGACTGCATCAGATCCTGGGCCTGTCCACACTCCAGGTTCCAGCCCAGGGATCCTATAACATGCAGCCAAGGTCTGCTCAGTCCCTGACCTTGCTCCTCTCTTCCTGGGCTGCTTCCTACCCATCTCTCACAGGCTCTCTTTTCCACCCTTCTCTCTTCCGAGTATGCCCTTCCCTCAGGGCCAGGCTCCTTCTCTTTCTCTGGTTCCCCCCCATGCCCCCTTTCTAATACACAGAGGATAGCTACAGACTTCCTCACTACAGCCATTTCTCTTGCCAGCTTCCTGGCTTTATACTAGCCCAGCCCATACCTGCTCAGCTGGGCTCCATCTTCCAGTCAGGGATTGCTTCTTCAGCCTAATGCCCTCAAGTACGGCCCATCACACTAATCAGCCCTTTCCCCAGCCCCTCCAGAGCTGGTGTGGGGTGAACACCCCATCACAAAGTGCCCGTTGTGCTAGACACTGTGAAAACACATAGCAAGAGACAGTGCTTGCCCCTCTCTGTGCCCTCTAAACACAGAAGATAGACAAAGGTTGGGAGGGGAAACAGAGGCACAGAGAGATGAAGTGAGGTCACACAGCAGCTTGGCGGCAGAGCGTGGAGTAGAACCAATGGCTATAAGGCCAGCATCAGGCTTTTGGAATAACAACATGATGAGAGCATCACCTTCGGTTATTTTCAGCAGAACACTTTTACACTCACACACTGATCAAACACTCAGACCGGCCCTGATTCTGCTCACATACACATCACACCAGCATTAGTCCAGTGACTGTATGGAGTCACTCCTGACTGACAACAGTATCAGAAGAGTATCAGGCCCACAGGGAAAATCCACATTGTCAAATAGGCAGGACCGGCTTTGGGGCGGCACAATTGCAGGGGTGGCATTCTGGGAAGTTTTTTTTTTTTTTTTCCTTCGGCAGTTGCGCTCTCGGAGGGTTTTTTTTTTGCTTGGGGCGGCAAAAAATCTAGAGCCGGCCCTGCAAATAATGAGAGAACATTGGATGAAACTGAATTCTTGCTGATTATATGTTTAATGACCACTTGTGATTATTTTATATTGACATTTCTGTGCAGTATATATATATTTATGTTGGTTTCAACCTACAGCTGGGGGATGGAGGGGGTGAAGGGGGGGAGATAGGACTTCTTGCAACAATTGTAATTTGACATTATAACTTTTAAAAAAAATCTTTCGGTAAAGGTATAATTGTTTTTTAACTTAAAGATTCTTTCATTTAAACTTAAATGTAGGGGCAACACAAAGGCCCATTCCAATGTGGGACAATTATTGTCAATGTATAATGGAAACCTTGCTTGCCAGAAAATAATCCTTTAGCACTTGTGAAATGTGCATGCAGAATTCCAAACCATAGTACAAGTCACCACTCACTAACAGCTATCACGCCACAATATTTGAGATGACGCTGTTATTTCTTATGCTAAGTTTAGGGAAACACTAGAATATCTCTCACACCTCTGCGTGGTAACTGTTAATAAGTTTTAGCTCTTTAATAGTGATCAGAATATGAATTAATTTGTTTAGATCATATCACTTTCCAAGAGGAGAAGTCAACGATTTCATAGGATTAGCTGGAGTTGGCCACTCTGAAGAGGCCCCACTAGATGTAGTCAGAAAATGAGGATTTCTTCCACAGAAAATGTAGAGGAAAACACATACCCGCACACACACAAATCATTTTCCTCAAAGCTTTGCATGGGAAATTTAGACTTTTTAGCAAAAATTCAAAATACAAAATATTTCTGTTTTGGAAATGCCACTGCAGTGCCTCATGCAAGTTGTAGTTCAGTTGCCCCATGTTCCTATTCTTCTCTATAGACCAGACTCCCTGTTGTGCTACTTCTCCCACAATGCACCATGCCCTCCCATTTTGGTGAGGGGAATTGGTGCATCACAGGAGATGAAATCCACGAGGGGAACCCAGTCTACGGACATGAGGCAACTGAATTACAGCTCCTATGAGGCATATACTAATCAAAATATTCTGTTTTTCGGCTAAAATGTTCAGCTTGTTGACAAAAAAAAGAAGACATTGTCTGTGAAAAGCAGGCACGTCTCACACAATTTGTTTAGCCGAAAGCCACATTTTCCACTGAAAAGCACTTCGATAAACATTTTCAACCAGCTGCCATCCATTCAGGAGAGGCCAAGCCAGGCCAACAGATAGGAGACAATAACCCAGCAAAGAACCAGATTTTTGAGCTATAATAAAAAATTCTTGATTCGACCTTGGAAGAAACAGGTCTTCAGAGATTAGTGGGAGGTACAAGGCCAGGCTTGAATAAGCCTTGAGAAAGTAATTTCCTTTATAGCATTTCCTGGCACATCACTTCACCATTCTGGCTCTGATTCTGATCTCACTTATATCTGTCTTTCACCAGTATATTTTCACTAACATGAAGTACTCCTGGTTTACACTGCTATAAGGGAGAATCCAGGCCCCCCGTGTCTCATTTTCAACGTCTGTAAAAAAGAAGAAATATTTACCTACCTCACAGGGGTGTTGTGAGGATTGATGTTTGTACAGTAATTTGAAAATATAAAGCGCCAAGGCATGAAAGTGCTAAATATTATTATTAGCATGTGTTTTGATACTCCAAAAAGGCATTCTTTTTAAGCTCTTCTATTTCTTTGACACTGGTAACTGCCTTCCAATGTGGCTCAAAATCCCCACTAGAAAATAAACATCAGAATAATGAGCTTTCCTTATTTAATTCACCAAATCGGCACAATAAGCTCATGTTTAAACAAAAAATAAAAAGGGAACTTGCCGTTGTGCCAGAACAGCAGCACAATCAATTTTAATTAGCATTGCTCATTGTGGGAAATGATAAGGTATCAGTCATAGTAATTGGTGGTGTTGACAATTAGTCAAAGTCATTAACATCTCAAGACCTAGGACGAAAAAAGGCTTGCTGAATTTTAAAGATTTGGATAGGGAAAAGCTTACTATGAAATTCCTTAATTTTTGCATAGCCTGAACACATTGCTTGGATTTATTATCTGCTAGTTTTCCTCCAGAGCACAAGAGCTATAACACAACATATCCAAACATGACCAGCACTTGATCAGTGGGGCTTTCCATTTAAATTTGCTGTAAGCCAGGTGGCTTTTAACACATTGCCCTTCCATCTCCTCATGTAGCTTAGCTGGTGGACATGGCTATGTCCCCACTTATAGATCATTCCTTTTGTCTCCATTCACCCTTATGCGAGATTCACTTTCCAAACCAAGCCAGATCTGGTTAGTCACTTGCAGGACTAAGTGGATCAGAAATTGCTCCCAGCTGATAGAAATGCCTTCAGTAAATGAACTGGAACAATTCCACATCCAATATGCTCCCATGCTGGAAAATAAGCTTTTTATGTGCATAGACCTAGAGGTGGAAGTCATCCGTACAGCTACATAAATATAAGCAACTGCTGCTTTCAGATAGTTCCAGGACCGCATCTCTTCAGGGTCAACATTAGCAATTGCTTAGGTTTATTAGAAGCTCAGATGTAATTCAAAACTCATAATAACATCACCAAACAAAACAATGTTAAACAAAAATATTTAGGTCTATATGCTGGTCTCATTTCTATCCCTCCTAACCCCCTGGCCTTTGCCTATATGGGCTTATCTTCTCTGAAATAGATAGTATACTTGAGCTGGCCTCACTTCAGTGAGAGTGACCACACTGCAAACTACATTCAAATGTCACAGAGTGATTGAATTAACAGCTAGGTGCAATGTCCGCAGTGCAGCTTCAACCAACCTTTACCCCATCACAACCCATTTAACTTGAGCTAGAGATTTGTGTGTGGGGGCCAGGGTTGGGTTAGGAGCAAAACTCAAGTTATAGCTCGAGCTAACACTGCAGTGAAGACATGCTCTCTAAATTCACTATGTAACTACCTGCAGACATAGAACTTGCATTTGAAATGATGGCCCATGGTTATGTTATGCAACAGAGTACAGCACAGAGAGACAACTGGTATTGCTAGCCCTTGTGATGCTCGCCAGAGGTACATAGGGTTGCAAGGCACCTCACCACAACTTGGCCTTAGCATGAATCAGTCTGCTGTGGATCAACTCCCCGACACCACCAGCCTCTGGCAACTGACTTCCAGACCACCACACGCCTCGCTCCTCTTGCACAAGTTAGATACACACCATCCCCCGAGCCCTCCGAGTGTACCCTGTAGCATCCAGTGAACGCTCACAGAATCCCAAAGGAACAGCTCACACCAACTTGTAAAATCCAGCTGAGGACCACCACTTTGCTTAACACTACAGCACTTAGCAATAGATATGTAATGAAAACAAGAAGTTTCTTATCAAAGAACAGAGATTCAAATGACGGCGAGTAAGAATATTGGAAACAAACGGTTACATACAAACCAAAATCATGACACGCTTTCTAGAGTCTACACTTAACTAACAGGTAATGTTCTGTCTAAAAAAGTTTCTCTCGTCCAAAGTTGTCTCTAGGGTTTTCAACCAAGCCTGGCTAAGACCTGTTTTTCATGAGGAAAACTCGCTGTCGATTTACTTCCTCAGAGAAGGGCGGTGAAGTGGCTTAGCCTCCAAATATGATACAGCAAATCTTTGACATGCATTTCCAGATAAGGTCCCCCTACCCGCCTCTCTGTTTTTCTCTTCCCATTAGTTTCTTTCTTTGAAGTTCTCACAATACTTAATTTGCATTTGGTTCAGACTGGTGAGCGGCGACCAATTATGAACCACACAATGCTTAATTTACATGTAAATGGCCACAAAAATATACATTTCTTGTGTGTCAGAAAGCCTGTTTTTCACCTTTGCTGGTGACCAGTCCCTAGGCACAGACTTTAAGAACATATTTTAAGTATATATACATAACTCCTTACATAGTAACTGCACATGCATTTTACAAGGATATTGGTAAGACATAAGTGCGGCCATACTGGGTCAGACCAAAGGTCCATCTAGCCCAGTGTCCTGTTTTCCCAGAGAAGCCAATGCCAGGTGCCCCAGAGGGAATGAACAGAACAGGTAATCATCAAGTGATCCATTCCCTGTCGCCCATTCCCAGCTTCTGGCAAACAGAGGCTCGGGACACAATCCCTGTCCAGATGCTGACCGGAGTGACACAGGGCTTTTATTAAAGACCTCACATGACATGCGTTTGGTGAGCTGGAATGCTAATACCAGAGTCAGGAGATTCCTGTAACCTCTATGCACGCCCTCTATGCCCCTTGCCAGCTGGCACAAAGAGATTCCTGGGTCACAGTGCTTAAGAGATTTGGATGATTTTACATGTCAGTGGTCAAGTAAAGCCATAAGATTTTTGTACAGATAAAAACAGCAAAAAGGTGGATGGCTGCTATTATCCACATTTTTCAGATGGGAACAAGTAAGACACACAGGAAGTGAGTGTATGAGTCCAGGAGTTTCTTGTCTACTGAAATGAAATATTAGTGTAATATCCCTGATCAGTGAAGGACTTTGATCCACTGATGAGTGGTGGTGCACTTAATGCCTTTGTCCTGCTTTCAGATTAGTTAAGCAAGCTGTCATGTATACTGACAAAGGTTCTGCTAAATTAAGGGAACTTCTGATCACTCTAAATGGCTGAGAATTTTTAGGTGCCACATGAATCTGTTCATATTTTTTTCCCAGGGAAACCTCAGTTAAATTTCAATTTATTCCCCCTCACCCCCATCTTCCCCTTCATTTACTGCCAATTTTGATGCATAACAAAATGACAAACACTTTTCTGGTGCTGCCATGTTTCAAAAATAGCTCAGCTGCCTTGCATAACATGTGACTCATTTATTCTTTTATCCAGTTGAATGTATTGCTACAACTCCAAATCAGGCAAAAATGACAAGATCTCTTCTTTTGACATAGATACTTGCTACAAAGACACGGACATTTTTCCTCACGTTTATGACACCTGCCAATCACCATCACTAAGCACATATAATTATGTTGTTATAAAGACCATGTAAATATCTCTAATGACACAATGGGAGAAATCCCGCTTGCCTGCCTCCCTCACCAAGCAGCACTATTGCCATAAGTGCCAAAGTACAACACTCCCCAGCAAAACAATTCAGATTAAAAGCAAAGAAACTCTGACTTAAATTCCCACCTCAAGACACCCCCTCAGGCAAAAAACCTGAATAAGCAGAGAGGCCTTGCAACTGAGCTCCTAAAGATAAACAACATTTCCAAGGTCAATTTCCTATGACCTTCAGTGCTCATCATTTTCTGCCCAGCTTCATAGATTATCATTTGAAATGGATTTATACCTTCCCTTTATGGCATTACTTTGCACTTCATTTAAAAGTGTGGGTTTGGATTTGTTTCTCTGCTTCATACACACAAGCTGTAACAAGACCACAAGGCTCAGCTGGGTTTCAATTGACTAAAATGACTATTCAGTAACGCAGCATGTTATAAACTCCAAACCAAATCAAGGGGAGTCAGGCACACCATTTTTTCCTTCTCTTCCCCACTGTTAGTGATATTGTTTTTGACACAATATCTTGTCTTTTTTATGTTGTGGAGCTTTGATTTTCAAGAAAATGTTTTAATAGCCTCTAACAGAAAACAAAAAGTTGTATTTAGTGCTTTTCCAAGATTTGAGATTCCTCTTGCAGACCGGTAGCACGCTCACTTTAGATAAGATTAAAGCTGACAGAGATGAAACAGTGCTGGCCCACATCCTTGGGCTTGCTCCAGGGCCTCTAATCTGCATTTCATCACGATGTGAGCACATGTTCCCATTATTGGTACACTCATCTGCATCACTCTGAATGTTAATCACACGCTAACCCAATTTCCTCAACGAATTTATTACTTACTGTTCATTAAAGTTCATGAAACCTAATGTGAGCCCGAAATAAGCAGAACAACCTTAACAAGTAGTTCTTAGCTACAGAGAAACTCAGACTCGGTAATATAAGCCCAAGGGTCTAATGCTTAAAATGTATATATCAAAATCTTTCATATATTCCTTTTGTGCATGTATGTGTGTGTATGTGGGTGTGGGGGGGGGGGGTGGCAGGGCTGGGGATTGAAAGACTATAATAGTATTACAGTTGGCATTCTTGATAGGGTCCTGATTAGCCAATCAAAAGTCCTTGCTTTAACTTTTAAACTTTTTGCTTCAGTGAATTGACAGGGAGCATACTGAAGGGTGAAGCCAGAAAGGATATTTTGTCCTGCTTTCCCTCAGGAATTATTTATTCCCGGTGGCCCTGATCCTGCCACCACCAGGGCCGGCTCCAGACACCAGCTTGTCAAGCAGGTGCTTGGGGCAGCCGCTCCAAAGAGGGGCGGCACGTCCAGGTATTTGGTGGCAATTCGGCCGACGGTCCCTCACTCTGCCTGGGAGCAAAGGACCTCCCACCGAATTGCTGCCGCAGATCGCGATCGCGGCTTTTTTTGTTTGTTTGTTTGTTTGTTTTGGCTGCTTGGGGTGGCCAAAACCCTGGAGCCGGCCCTGGCCACCACTTACACACATGCTTAACATTAAACATGTAAGTAGTCCCATTGATTTCAATGAGACTGCTATCGCGCTTAGGAGTTAAGCACAGGCATAAGCTAGGGGACTGTGTCTTATGAATAAGGAGATAATACAAAACAGAACTAAAGAAATGGGAGTTATTTAGAGAGCATCAAACTTGAATAGATTTATTCTATGGTATTTTAGATCACGTTAGCCATGTTCTCATATCTTCTGTGACCAAATACATATGCTCGATGATTACTCAAGTGGAAGAGTTTTTGGAAAGATGTGATGCAGGAAGATCAGCCTTAGGCTACGTCTACACTGGGGGGGGGAGATTGATTTCAGATATGCAAATTCAGCTACGGGAATAGCGTAGCTGAATTCGACATATCTGATCCGACTTACCCCGCTGTGAAGATGGCGGCAAATCGATCGCTGCGGCTCCCCCGTCGACAGCACTTACTCCTACCTGGGCTGGTGGAGTATGAACGTTGATTCGGGGATCAATTATCGCGTCCTGACGAGACGCGATAAATCGATCCCCGAGAGATCGATTTTCTACTGCCGATCCGGGCGGGTAGTGAAGACCAGCCCTAATAATGGGAACCCACCTGCCTTCATTACTAGAAATCTGCCTGCTGCACAATCACAATAAATGACAAAGGTTAACATAACAACAGCATCTGTGCGGTATCCATGACAAGTCTGACTGAGAAGAACACACTCTGGAAAGTACATACAGTAACTCCTCACTTAAAGTCGTCCCAGTTAACGTTGTTTCATTGTTACGTTGCTGATCAATTAGGGAACATGCTTGTTTAAAGTTGTGAAATGCTCCCGTATAATGTTGTTTGGCAGCCACCTGCTTTGTCTACTGCTTGCAGGAAGAGCAGCCCGTTGCAGCTAGCTGGTGGGGGCTTGGAAACGGGGTGGACTGGCAGCTCCCCTATCATAGGGTTACCATATTTCAACAATCAAAAAAGAGGACGGGAGGAGCCCCGCCCTAGCCCCGCCCCCGTCCTGCCCTAGCCCCGCCCCTGACCCTTCCACTCCCTCCCACTTCCTGCCCCCTCAGAACCCGCAACCCTCCCCCCCCACTCCTTGTCCCCTGACTGCCCCCTCCTGGGACCCCTGCCCCTAACTGCCCCCCAGGACTCCACCCCCTACCTAAGCCTCCCTGCTCCTTGTCCCCTGACTGCCCCCTCCTGAGACCTTCCCCACGTCCTAACTGGCCCCCTAGGACCCTACCCCATACCTGTCCCCTGACTGCCCCAACCCTTATCCACACCCCCACCCCCTGACAGCCCCCCCCAGAACTCCTGACCCATCTAAACCCCTCTGCTCCCTATCCCCTGACTGTCCCCTCCTGGGGCCCCTGCTCCTAACTGCCCTCCAGAACTCCAACCCCTACCTAAGCCTCCCTGTGCCTTGTCCCCTAACTGCCCCCTCCTGAGACCCCCCACCTGTACTCTGACTGCCCAAAACCTTACACCCCCAACCCCCAGACAGCCCCCCCGAACTCCTGACCCATCCAACACTCCCCCTGCTCCCTGTCTCTTGACTACCCCCCTCCAGAACCTCCCTGCCGCTTCTCTGACCCCCGGCCCCCTTACTGTGCTGCAGAGCAGCACGCTCAGCAGCGGGGGAGGGGAGCAGGGTCGGAGCTCCAGACTGCCGGAGGCGAACGGCCGGCCGGCGATCTGCGAATGCAGGGCGGCGGGGGGGGGGGGCGAGGGCGGAAGGAGAGAGAGGAGGGGAGTGGTCTCAAGTTGCAGGGGAGAGGAGGGGGAAGTGGAGGAAGGGCTCAGGCTGCCGGAGCCCCGTGCGAGTGGCACGATCCGTCCGACTGCCCTGTAAGCCACGCACGCTCTGCATGGGGGGGAAATCCGGACATTGACAAATTCCCCCCAGACGCTATTTTTAACTCAAAAAAGCCGGACATGTCCGGGGGAATCCGGATGAATGGTAACCCTACCCTATCAGCTCCCCCTATCAGCTCCCTGCTCCCCTAAGTTCCCTGTGCAGCAGCTGCCCAGCAGGCTAGCAATTGCAGCTGTCCCTCCCCCGACTGCCATGTGCTACTCCTGCCCTCTGCCTTGGAACTGCTCCCCGAGACTCCTGCTTGCTGTGCGGGGGGGGGGGGGAGGAAAGGAAGAGAGGGGCTAATGTCAGGGTGTGCCCTCCCCCCGCTCCTGCACCCCACTTACCCCATCTTCCATAGAGCAGGGGGGACACACCAGGGATCAGGATGGAGGGAGCTTGCAGCAGCTGCGGTCTCAGCAAGCTGATCTAATTAACAAGGCAGTGTACTTAAAGGGGAAATGCGCATATCTCCCTCCATTCCTGCTGCCTTGTAGAGTGAGAGAGTTAACCCTTGAGGGCTCAGCCAATTGCTAGTTCATCATTTAGCAGTAAGGGAAATATCCCACCCTCTGACTCCTCCACCTCAACCAAGCTTCACAATCATCATCACTGTGTACCAGTATTAAATTGTTTGTTTAAAACTTATACGGTGTGTGTGTGTGTATATAGATATAGATATAGATATATAGATATATATAACATAGTCTTTTGTCTGGGGAAAAAAAATTCCCTGGAACCTAACCCCCTCATTTACATTAATTCTTATGGGGAAATTGGATTTGCTTAACATCATTTCGCTTAAAGTCACATTTTTCAGGAACATAACTACAACGTTAAGTGAGGAGTTACTGTACTTTTTGATGCAACAATTGCCATTGAAGGTGTCCTAACTCTCTTGACACTATGTAAGAATCACCATTGGAAAGCTACATGAAACAACATTACATTTCAAGGGAAATACTAGCACAAAAATGGGTTTGGAAACAGCATTTCAGGCAGGGAAAACTGTGACTGACAAGTTTTTTGTGCCTAAGAGATTTCACAGGATGCAAGGTTTTCAGGCAGGCACTTAAGCGCATGTTTAATTTTAAATGCCTGAGTAGCTCCACTGCAGTCAACAGCACTACTGACATGCTTAAAATTAAGTGAATGCTTAAATGTACTGCTGAATCGGGTCCCAAAGCAGTTGCATTTGATTCTCTCTCTTTGGAAGGAGGCAATGAAATTTATTCTAATCAATAGTTACAATAATCATTGGTGTCTACCTCTCTAATGAACACTGTGAATTTTAAATCATTGAATTTCTTACAACGATCCCTCAAAATCTTGTGAGTACACCTCTACAACCCTGTTGAGGGGTTGAGTCCCCAGTGTAAAGTGCTAAAACACTCCAAAAGATTTTATGATTGAAATATTCAATCAGATAATACTAGTGCCAGGATAATGAAGCCTTTGGAGGATTTGTTTAATCAAGGGTAAAATAATTTTAAAAGAAGTTTTAAAGGAAGCAAACATGTCTGGGGAAAAAAAAATACCGACTTCTTGCCAAAGAGGATTATTTCTACAAACCAGAAAACGACACCTGTTGGCAGTTTAATGCTAATGTGAAGTCTGTTTCTAGGCTAAAAATTATGCATCAAGAAAATATAAATATAATTTTTATTCACAGCTGTGTAAATGAAAACACATCTGGTAAGAAAAGGAGTTACAGATGTCTATTATCCATTATTCAAAATTTCCACAGCCACTGAATTAATCTATGTTGAAATTAGAAATTTACTATTTTTTTAAATTAAATCAATTTGCCTTTTTGGGCTAATTAAATAATACAAAACCATAGAGAGGAAGGACAATTTTGTGATTGAGGCGCTGGACTAGGACTCGAGAGATCATGACTCAATTCTTGATTCTGCCACAGGTTTCCTAAGTGATCCCGAACTTACTCCCTCTGGGCCTCAGCTCTCCATCTGCAAAAAGGGGCGAGTAATACCTCCGCTCTCCCACTCTGTCTTGTCTATTAGATTGTAAACTCTTCAGGGAAGGGGCTCTCTCTTATTATGTGAACATAGAGTGCCTACCACAATGGGGCCTCAATCTGAGCTGGAGTTTGTTGGTATGACAACCATCACCACCCATGACCTTTAGCATATACCATTAGTAAAGCCTATTGGTGGAGCATATAGCCATCATTTTGTGTGGCACAGGATATTATGCAAGGAGTGTAAAACAGGGATTAGGACTAAACAACTGGGATTCAAGACTTCTGGCTGGGATGATTGAACCTTGGCAGTTCTTTGTGAAAAGAGGAAGAGAGACAGAGAAAGGAGTCACTATTGTTCGTAATATCTGTCTCTTAGGGAATGAAGAAAATCTTTAATTAATATGATTCAAATCTAAAAGGGATTTCCCCCCCCTGAAAAGTACTCTCTGTTTGCAAGGCAAATCCCAAAGCTTAAGTCTTAGAGTCAGCACAGAGTACTGTATTGTACACCAACACTGCCCACCGTACACCATCCCTTGGTATTTTGAATTCTGTACAAGACATGATTAGACACAACAGGTTATGCTTTGGGCATATTTTCTTCCTTTTTCTATGTTGTTCTATAAAGCGTGGTATTATAGAACATTGTATTTTCACAGTCAGGGGAGAAATTCTGATTCCATTTAAGTTATGGGAGTTTTGCTATTGAATTCACTGGCATCAGGATTTCACCCCAGATCTTTATTGTTGGGACTGTAGAATGTGTGAGATTTACGTAAAAGTGATCAAAAAATAGGTTTATTTATCTTGGAAAGGAGATCATGTAGAGGGAACTTAATGGGATTATTTTAGAGTATAGTAAAAACTGAGTAGTACCTCCCCTCCCCTTTTATTGTCACATCAGAGTGCAAAAAGGTGACTTGAAATGAATGGAAGGGACAATTAACACACAAAGAAAATACTTCTTCACATAGTACGTAGCCTAGACACCATCATGATGGGTTTCTAGATATCAAGGTGATGATCACCTTAGAAATCCATGGAGAGATACACACCTTATAGAATATGTTGATGTTATTGGATTTTCAACTGGCCTTGATAACTTTATAACCCATAAGAATATTTATAACTAACATAGTTTATAGGAGTAATACAGTGTTTTAGGGCACAAGCAGGAATAAAGAAGCAATTTAGCACACACACACCCCTTCCATGTATAGCACTGTAAAATTGCCAGATGCATCACAGGAGATTTTTACCTTCCTCTGAAGCACCAGGAGTTGCCCATTGTCAAAGGCAAGTTTACAGGACTTGATGGGCCAATGATTTCTTGCAGTCTGTAAAACCCTATGTTCTGCTTCTCTGTTAACATTAATATCCTTCAAACAAATAACCTACTGGGATGTTTTCTCTGTTCAATGTTTTAACGTTCATTAAGAGCTCTTATGGCCTCTATGTCTCTAAATGCATTTATTCAGAAGTAAACTACCTGAGTTCATTTGGTCACATTTTCAAAAAGTTGCAGTACATTTTTATTGCCTGTTTTACATTAGATAAGCATGAAATCTAATGGTTACTGCTGGATACAACACCACAATTTTACTATAGTAATTAGCCAATGCTTGTACAGTGATTTGAAGCTGTAAACTTCAGTACTAGCTGTAGGCTACATACTATGTGAAGAAGTTTACAGCTCAGTATTATTTGGTACATCCTGTGTAAAATGTTCTAACCTTCTGAATGCTACACACAAAATGAGTTGTTATTCTGTGTGTAAGATGAATTGTATTAACCACATTTTCATCACAGAAGCATAGGACTGGAAGGGACCTCGAGAGGTCATCTAGTCCAATCCCCTACACTCATGGCAGGACTAAGTATTATCTAGACTGTCCCTGATAGGTGTTTGTCTAACCTGCTCTTAAATACCTCCAATGATGGAGATTCCACAACCTCCCTAGGCAATTTATTCCAGTACTTAACCACCCTGACAGTTAGGAAGTTTTTCCTAATGTCCAACCTAAACCACCCTTGCTGCAGTTTAAGCACATTGCTTCTTGTCCTATCCTCAGAGGTTAAGTAGAAAAATTCTTCTCCTCCTCCTTGTAACAACCTTTTATATACTTGAAAACTGTTATGTCCCCTCTCAGTCTTCTTTTTTCCAGACTAAACAAACCCAATTTTTTCAATCTTCCCTCATAGGTCATGTTTTCTAGACTTTTAATCACTTTTGTTGCTTTTCTCTGGACTTTCTCCAATTTGTCCACATCTTCTCTGAAATGTGGTGCCCAGAACTGGACACAATACTACAGTTGATGCCTATTCAGCACAGAGAAGAGCAGGACAATTACTTCTCGTGTCTTGCTTACAACACTCCTGCTAATACATCCCAGAATGATGTTCGCTTTTTTTGTAACAGTGTTACACTGTTGACTTATATTTAGCTTGTCGTCCACAATGACCCCCAGATTCCTTTCTGCTGGACTCCTTCCTTCCTTCCTTCCTTCCTTCCTTCCAGTCATCTCCCATTTTATATGTGTGCAACTGATTGTTCCCTCCTAAATGGAGTAATTTGCATTTGTCCTTATTGAATTTCATCCTATTTACTTCAGACCATTTCTCCAGTTTGTCCAGATCATTTTGAATTTTAATACTATCCTGCAAAGCACTTGCAACCTCTCCCAGCATGGTATCGTCCACAAACTTTATAAACATACTCTCTATACCATTATCTAAATAATTGATGAAAATATTAAATAGAACCAGACCCAGAACTGATCCCTGCGGGACCTTACTCATTATGCCCTTCCAGCGTGACTGTGAACCACTGATAACTACTCTCTGGGAATGATTTTCCAACCAGTTTTGCACTCACCATATAGTAGCTCCATCTATGTTGCATTTACCTAGGTTTGTTTATGAGAACGTCATGTGAGACAGCATCAAAAGCTTTACTAAAGTCAAGATATACCATGTCTACCACTTCCCCCCATCCACAAGGCTTGTTACCCTGCCAAAGAAAGCTATCAGGTTGGTTTGACACGATTTGTTCTTGACAAATGCATGCTGACTGTTACTTATCATGGGGTGTGGGGAGGTTGGGTATGTGTGGGGGTGCTGGAGTCAGGGCTGGGGTCGTGGGGGAGTGCAGGGGTCAGGGCAGGGGGCTAGTGGTGTGTGAGGGGGTACAGGGGTCAGGGCAGAGGGCTGGGGGATATGTGTGGTGCAGGGGTCACGGCAGAGGGCTGGGTGTGTGTGAGTGGGGTGCAGAGATCAGGGCAGGGGCTTGGAGAGGGTGTGGGTAGGGTGGGGATCGGGGTGAGAGTTGGGACTCCTGGGCTCCGCGAAGGGGCTGGTGTCTGACGCTTGGGGGATGAGTGCTGGGAGTGAGGACTCTGGATTCCTAGATTTCCAGCTGGGCTCTAGTTGTTCAGGGGTGGGAGCAGACAGAGACTAGGGCTCCGGACTCCTGGGTTCTGCCCTCAATGCCGGAGGGGAGCAGGGTCCAGTGACCTGGGGTGGGGAAAGAGGTGCGACCCAGCTGTTCCCAGGGTCCAGCAGGCGGCAAGCCGCAGACCCTGGGCTTGGGTTGTGGGACGCAACCGGCACCGGGGCTCCAACCCCGGAACAGCCTGCCTGAGTCCAGGGAGCGGGGCTGGCCATGCTTGGGGCGGGCGGGCGCATGGCGCAGCTGGGACCCAGGACCCTTCCCCACTTACAGGCCTCGCAGGCGCTGCAACTCCTGGGGGCCGGGTCTCTCTTCATGTCCTGGCCACCGGCCCCACTCAGCCCATTGCCGGCCTGGGTTCGGCAGCGGGCTGAGCGGGGCTGGTGGCTGGGACCCCGGCAGGCAGCAGTGTGCCATAGGTTGCCGACCCCTGCTCTAGCTAGTTTGATCTCATTTTGTGCCTTGGCCTTTCTAATTTTGTCCCTACATACTTGTGTTATTTGTTTATATTTATCTTTTTCATCATTTTTCACCTTTACACTGGCACAGCATTGGTCTAACTTCTATAACAAATATTAGTTTCACAAAAAATTGCCTGAAATCTGAAGCCCCGGGAAGGACTAATAAATGGACAACAAAATAAACATGGGCTAAAGCAGAATACGCCATTTGTTGGACACCCTTTTGTTGGGCAGTCGTTTTTCTGTTCAGAAAAGCTTCTCTCAAACCAAAAACATGAAAGGGAAGGGGGAGAGTAAAGTATGAGGAATAAAATGGAAGAATTATAGGAATAAAAACAAAAACATGGGAATATTATAATAAATCAAAGTCTGAGTCATTTTATCATAGAGTGAACACATTAAAGACGGTAGAGTTGGCAAGCAGAGTGAGAAGAGAGTTAAATGAAACCCTCAGCTCTGGATTCAGCCTTTCTGGCTCAGCTCTGCTTTATATATATGGTCTGGTAATATTTATAGAAAGGCTACATGACACAGTAAAGCTGTGTGTGATCAAAGCAACCTGCTAAGAGGACTCATAGATTCATAGATTCATAGATTATAGGACTGGAAGGGACCTCGAGAGGTCATCGAGTCCAGGCCCCTGCCCGCATGGCAGGACCAAATACTGCCTAGACCATCCCTAATAGACATTTATCTAACCTACTCTTAAATATCTCCAGAGACGGAGATTCCACAACCTCCCTAGGCAATTTGTTCCAGTGTTTAACCACCCTGACAGTTAGGAACTTTTTCCTAATGTCCAACCTAGACCTCCCTTGCTGCAGTTTAAACCCATTGTTTCTGGTTCTATCCTTAGAGGCTAAGGTGAACAAGTTCTCTCCCTCCTCCTTATGACACCCTTTTAGATACCTGAAAACTGCTATCATGTCCCCCTCTCAGTCTTCTCTTTTCCAAACTAAACAAACCCAGTTCTTTCAGCCTTCCTTCATAGGTCATGTTCTCAAGACCTTTAATCATTCTTGTTGCTCTTCTTTGGACCCTTTCCAATTTCTCCACATCTTTTTTAAAATGCGGCGCCCAGAACTGGACACAATACTCCAGCTGAGGCCTAACCAGAGCAGAGTAGAGCGGAAGAATGACTTCTCGTGTCTTGCTCACAACACACCTGTTAATGCATCCCAGAATCATGTTTGCTTTTTTTGCAACAGCATCACACTGTTGACTCATATTTAGCTTGTGGTGCACTATAACCCCTAGATCCCTTTCTGCCGTACTCCTTCCTAGACAGTCTTTTCCCATTCTGTATGTGTGAAATTGATTTTTCCTTCCTAAGTGGAGCACTTTGCATTTGTCTTTGTTAAACTTCATCCTGTTTACCTCAGCCCATTTCTCCAATTTGTCCAGATCATTTTGAATTATGACCCTGTCCTCCAAAGTAGTTGCAATCCCTCCCAGTTTGGTATCATCCGCAAACTTAATAAGCGTACTTTCTATGCCAATATCTAAGTCGTTGATGAAGATATTGAACAGAGCCGGTCCCAAAACAGACCCCTGCGGTACCCCACTCGTTATGCCTTTCCAGCAGGATTGGGAACCATTAACAACAACTCTCTGAGTACGGTTATCCAGCCAGTTATGCACCCACCTTATAGTAGCCCCATCTAATTTGTATTTGCCTAGTTTATCGATAAGAATATCATGCGAGACCGTATCAAATGCCTTACTAAAGTCTAGGTATACCACATCCACCGCTTCACCCTTATCCACAAGGCTTGTTATCCTATCAAAGAAAGCTATCAGATTGGTTTGACATGATTTGTTCTTCACAAATCCATGCTGGCTGTTCCCTATCACCTTACCACCTTCCACAGGACATGTGTTTGCCTTTGCATCCACCAAGATCTCAGGGAGAACTACCAAAAGGAACTCCTAAAACTAGTGTCTTGGAAGGTGTGGGAGGATTGAAACCGGTTTCCTTAAAACTTGGATCTTGCCACCCAGTGAGGCAATGAAACAACAGTAAGCACCATATACTCTTTTGCTCCACTCTAGACTCAAATGGCTGATAACATGCCCCAGGTCTTTACATACTTCAGGCTGGAGGTAAGCACATCCAGGACAGTACACTAAAAAGGCTACACCTACACTAGGAGCTAGGGATGTGACTCCCAGCTCACAAAGACATACTCATGCTAGCTCTCATTGATCTAGCATGTGAAAAATACTAATGTAGCCACTAGAGTTGCCACCTGTCCAGATTTTCCCAGCATGATCCCTTGTCTGAGGTAGCTGTTCTGGGAAATCTGTAACAGTGGCCAGCACAAACTACCAGCTGTCCAGTTTCATGGGCTCAGGATCATCCCAGAAGTCCTGGGTTTTTTTGTACCTCAGAGGAGGCAACCCCAGTAGCCATGGTACCATGGGCAGCCGCAGCACAGGCTAGCCACGTTATAGCTCATGCTGCCGTGCATGCGACAGCAGCTACACAACCGTTTTGTGCGCCAGCCCGTTGAGAGCCTGAGTGAGTATGTCTACATGAGCCGGGAATCACACGCACAGCTCCAAGACATATACAAAATGGCAGAAGGAATAGGAAGATCTAAAAAACCTAGGTGTATAATACGTTATGGAATTGAGGAGTGTTTGTGTGTGTGTGTGTGTGTGTGTGACAAAACTAATTATATAGGTAAGTAAGTCAATAAAACTAGGATCGCCACATAGAGGAATTGCTGGTAAGATCCAGCATTTGAAAATGGAAATCATTTATTTTATGGAAACCATCCAAAATAGGAACACAACCACAGCTGGGTTCTCGCTGATATTATACTGACTAGCAATGGCTGTGGGTAGCCTATATGCAAAAGCTCTGGTGTCTGTGCGGGCTCATCCCAAGCCACTTGAAGGAAGACAAGTGAGGAACAGGACAGCCAGAATGGGGAGAGTCCTGAAAGCTTCTGTGAACTGTGGAGTGAAAGCTGTGAAGGCAGCATCTGGGGAATTTGAAAGAATGACAGCGATAAATGTAACTGTCCAAAACACCGTGTGACAGAATTCAACTCCCGCTCTCTGCTTCTCTTTGGAAAAGAATCTCCATTGTTATGATCACTGTGGTCTTTAAGTTATTCACTCAGAAGGAGCCAGCCCTGGCTTTTTCATATTGATAACACACCCTAGAAAAAAAACACAGTTGACTGTAGGCCCTTTCTTGAAAGGTCACACAAGCTCCATTGAGAGATGCTAACAAGATGTTGTTCAAATAGAATCAAAAGAATGACACAGTTTACAGAGGATGGAAAGGATTTATTTTTACAATCACAGTGAATGTACAGATCATTGTACACAATCTCTTTGGTGGCTTCACTCCAATCCCTAAGGGGCACTTTCTACATCCAAATAAACCCCTCTGTGTAGCTCAATACAATTGGGTCTCTCTTTGTCCAAGAAAGGTTGAATCTGGAACAGCAGCAATGTTGCAGGGTAGGACTGAGGTGAATTGGCTGAGCTCCATGGGAAAGCTTACAGAGTAGTTGTTCCCACCATGCCTGGCTCTATCACTTATTTATTTATAGTACAGTAGTTTGCAAAGGGCCCCAGTCATGATTGGGACTCCCTTGTGTTCCATAAAACATAGAATAAAAAATGTTCTTACCTCAAGGAGCTTACAGTCTAAAATGGGGCTGGCAGCCTGGGCACCACACCTGCCTCACCAGATCATTTTATTTAACCTGTCCATTGGTGGCCGGTGAAAATATTTGTGGGCCTGGATGGGCCATGGCCCAACTGATTAGTACTCAGGCCTCTCTACATCTTAGCACCAGGCGGGGGCGGCTCTATGTTTTGTGCCGCTCCAAGCACGGCAGTCAGGAGGCCTTCGGCGGCACGCCTGCGGGCAATCCACTGGTCACACGGATTTGCGGGTGATCTGCCGGTCCCGTGCCTTCGGCGTGCCCGCCGCCAAATTGCCGCCAAAGCCGCAGGACCAGCGGACCTCCCGCAAGCATGCCACCGAAGGCCACCTGACTGCCGCCCTCACAGCGACCGACAGGACGCCCCAGGCACGTGCTTGCTGCACTGGTGCCTGGAGCCGCCCCTGGCACCAGGTACAGTGCTTCAAGTGAGGGGAGTTATGGGGGGTTTAGAGTGGAACAGAACCTGGGTCTGGGAACAGAAGTCCAAGCTCCAGCTGGCAACACCATTAACCCAACCACCTCTCCATCACTCACATGGGATGGGTTCCACCCCATGCTACCCCGCTCTGGTTAATGCCTTCCCATTGGCTCTCATCTCCCATTGCCAGTCTGATTGTGGCCAGCTCCCCTCCCTCTCCAGCCCTTGGGAGAATCAGGGCACAGTTCTAACAATGGGGAGGTATTAGCCAGAGCTGGGGATGGAGTTGCAGCCTGTGCTGCTGGGGAAGCAGAATTAAGCTGAGAGAGATGAGGCAGCAGCCACTTTACTAAGGCAGTGAACTGGCTCAATCTTAAATGTTCTCCCTCTGTCTGGCCTGCAAAAGAGTTTTTGTGGATTTTGTGGTCCTCTATCACTTCAAGTTGCCAATCCCTGAAGCAGAGACAAGATAGAACAGGTGGATGCAGAGGGAAGGTGGAAGACAAGGGTACATAAGGTTGCAGAAGCAAAGG
The DNA here is from genome assembly GCF_013100865.1 of Trachemys scripta elegans. Classification (NCBI taxonomy): domain Eukaryota; kingdom Metazoa; phylum Chordata; order Testudines; family Emydidae; genus Trachemys; species Trachemys scripta. Next base: position 94,655,514 of record NC_048305.1, on the reverse strand, counting down.
AACATAAGATAGCTTATGTTCTTAGCTAAGCATGCAGCTGGGAGGTTTTCAAGGTGGTTTGTTGTTTTCAGCCAAAAAAGACAGGTGGGCAAGAGATACTAATGAATCACTAACAGGCCGCAGGTCTATCCATTAACCCTCAGCAGCTTCCCCTGGACATCATGGCAGAGTGTAGCCCAGTGGGCTAGTTTGCTTTCATTATATTTACTGCTTTGCATTCTATTCTGCTTTGCATTCTATTCAGCAGGAATGCAAGAAACTTACAGGCCTGTATCCCGTAAGACATTAGCTTCAGCAAATTAGCATAAGGTTTGAGACCTATGATTGTTGAACAGATAAACAGCGCAATGGAAAAACCCCAAGTATTTGGGGAGCTGAAAATAGAGTTTAAGGGGAAGTTATAACAACAATAATAATTATTAATGGATAATAATAATAACAATAATTAATAATTAAAGTTCTGACCACAGATAAATAATACAACCACAGAAGTGTTCTGATAACAAACTGATGTACGTAACAGGTACGTGATAGATATCTTTGTATACGTCTCTTATAGGTTTGATTATTTGTTTTATTTTAATAGGTTTATATTAGGGTATATTTTGGCTGTAACACAAGGGACCTGCAGGCCACATTCTGTATGGTGAGCTAAGGCAAAGTTAGCATACATATGTCTGGGACCTTTCACCTAGATAAATGGAGCTAAAACGTAGGGTCTGTGTATGACTGCGACCTTTAACATAGAGGATGCGTTAAAGCAGGTTAGCACATGGGCTTTTTTAAGTTCATACCCTTTTAAAATTAACAGGTACACCACAGCTTAGAACTTGGAAAGAGCCAAAATAACCAGTTAGGACCAAGGCCGGCTCCAGGGTTTTGGCCGCCCCAAGCAGCCGGAAAAAAAAAAAAAAAAAAAAAGCTGCGATCGCGATCAGCAGCGGCAATTCGGCGGGATGTCCTTCGCTCCGAGCGGAGTGAGGGACTATCCGCTGAATTGCCGCCGAATACCTGGACGTGCCGCCCCTCTCCAGAGCGGCCGCCCCAAGCATCTGCTTGCCAGGCTGGTGCCTGGAGCCGGCCCTGGTTAGGACAGAAATAACAAATGTGATATCTAACCACAAAGGGGCCATGGTAACGAACTGACATATATAATAAGTTGAGCTCATTGATATACTAACCGATAGGAAAAGGACACTCCAACATCAGTGAGGTGAGGAAATACAAATAAGGAGAAGGGGAAAATCCCCTACTGAATATGCATCAAACATAACGGTGTCAATCTAACATATTATTAAAATCGCATCCCTGCCTAGGGACAGTGGAAAAGAGAGATGTAGCCCTTGGGAGGTGCCAGAATGATGGCGACTGGCGATGATGAGGATGGTGATGGTGACGAGGAAGATGATGGCTAACATTTCAGGTTGTTCTACAGGAGATGGTGTGAGTACATGGATGTATAGATGTACATTCTGTAATATCTCTATCGATCTTACTAAGTTGGGGTGTTTGTGACTGTGCTCAATGTATTATTAAACTATATTTGTAAATATAAAAGAGTTCCTATATTGTGACTGTTGCAACTGTGCACATCAGGGTTCTCAAATATTATAGGGTGACCAGATGTCCCAATTTTATAGGGACAGTCCCGATTTTGGGGGCTTTTTCTTACATAGGCATCCCCACCCCTGTTCTGACTTTTTATACTTGCTATCTGATCACCCTACAACTATGAAATAATTTAAATAATACTGGGCCTGATCTTGGGGCAAGAACCTGTCAACCCTCAAAGTGATAACTGGGGATTCTTAAGTAATCAATATAATTAATACATAATCTAAGATCAGGCTACACACAGGTGGATCTTAAGGAAGGATTTGAAGGTGGACAGAATAGTGACTATACAAAATGATTTGAGGAGCATAAGGAGCTGTGATGAGGAAGGTGCTTTTGGGAGAAGTGTCTGAGTCTGGGTAGCTGCCATCATTGCAAAAGTAAAAGGGGTACATCGTCCCAGTGGGTTAAATCTGGATAAGTGGGGGGATTTAAATTATGGAGGGCATAGAAGCTAAGGACCAGAAGTTTGTGTCTGATATGGTGGAGATGGGTGGGTCTAACATGATCAAAATGATAAGATAGGAAGGCGATTCTAGCAGCAATATTTTGAATGGACTTAAGAGGACAAGAAGACAATGATCAAGGTGTGTTAGCCTTTCTTTCATATACACCAAATGCACATAAAATAAAATCAAAAATATTGTAAGACTAAAAACACTAGCATTAACATTTTAGACTGTAAGCAGTCTTTTATGGTGACTCTGCTCTTTTTCCATGGCTATTACAGATAAAGAAATTTTGCTTGCAAGAGCTGTGAAATAGGTTCAGCTACAGTATTGGAACATAAATAGCTTTATGCCATTCCATCAAGTTTACTGCTGCACTTCTGTTTCATTAATCCACCAGAGAAGCTTTACTGGATTCCCCATACAAACACATTTGCTGAACAAATCACGTGCACAAAAAAGGCATCTGGTTACAAATTAAATAGGTAGCATCTGACCAGAGAAACTGTGTACAGGTGTTCAAAATAGATGATACAAGCAGAAATCTTTACTGAGGAAAGAGGACTATAAACACAATTAATATGTTAAAATCTTTGCAGATTTTTATAAGGTTTTGTCTAAGTCCCGGAAGAGTAATAGGCTGTAAGAAAAGCCATGTACATGATGGAAAGAGAAACTGCACATCTTATACGTCTTTAAATCTTATTATGCTAGGTAGCACATCCGTAATCAAGCACAATCCCCAGTAGAAGTGATCTGAATAGTAGTGATATTGATAAATTATATTCTGTCCACATTGCTAGGGTGCTTGTAATGTGCTAAAATGCCTGGAGGATCAATGAGCTACTCTTATAATGTATAGAGAGAAATCTTGTTGTGTCTGTCTAGAGACAGTTTCTCTTCTAATGGAGTGTGGTTGGAGGGTCTCTGTTTAATTCATGTATTTAACTCTTGATCTCCATCACTTCACAGTGTTTCTGTGCTAACTGCAATATATAGAAGCCATTAGGCAATAGGACTAAGATTGACTTTTCTTCCTTCAAGAATTACACAGAAGGAATGGGAATAACTCAGGCTCATTAACGTATGTGAAAGAGTTCACATGGCTGGCAGTAGCAAAAGAGAGTCCAGCAGCCAGCAGAGAGGTTTAATTTTAAACCTTAGGTAAAGGCAACAAAAGGAATATCTATATTTCACACTGTGGCATCTCTGAGTGTCCACTAGGCAGCTAAGCTAAGGTCATCTACATGATGACAACCTATAGTCCTGTGTGTTTAATAAAAAGATAACAGGAATTTTAATTATTATTGGTCGTATTTATAACAGTAGTGCTAGAGACCAACCAAGAATGGGGCCCACTGTGCTAGGCACTGCAGGAACAAGAGTAGTAGACCATAGCGTAATGAACTAATGTTTAGTGTGTTTCTGCCCTCTGCTGGAAGGAATCAGCATTGCTCAAGTTTGTGCCATCAGCCCTACACTAACCGTCGTTCTCCTTTAGCTCAAGGGATAGGGCATTGTACTTCTGGATCCTGAGGACTTGCACTCCATCTCCACTATCCCTGTGATGTTCTGGTTGTGCAGCACAGCAACAACCATGATGTCACCTAGGTAGCCAGGGATATATTACCATATATTCTATATTGTCACATAAAAATGTTATGTTGCAGCTAAGATAGAATTTGCAATTCAAACCATCATCACTGATGAACAGCAAATGTTCATGGAAATCCAACTGCTAAGTTAAAATATAAAATTCCCACAACCCGCTTGCACACCCCATTCACTAAGATGCATCCACAGACTGGCATATATAAATTATAAATTAATGGAGATATCCTATCTCCTAGAACTGGAAGGGACCTTGAAAGGTCATTGAGTGCAGCCCCCTGCCTTCACTAGCAGGACCAAGTACTGATTTTGTCCCAGATCCCTAGGTGGCCCCCTCAAGGACTGAACTCACAGCCCTGGGTTTAGCAGGCCAATGCTCAAACCACTGAGCTATGCAGGTGAGAAGCGTGAGCAGGTCCTGGCACAGGAAAAACTGGGTCCTGCAACCAGGAGGGAACAGTGAAGCTAAAGGTTGATGAGTTTACTTGTTCCTGTGATGACTTAAAACTCCTGAAGAGTAAATGTCCTAATGAGATGCAGGTGTTCCCTTTGAAGGCAAACACCCTCATCAGTCCCTAACTTCACATGTTCCCTCACTCTCATCAGCATTTCCTGGTCAGTCAATCAGAGATCCTCACTGCCTAACCCTCAGACACTCCAAACAATAACAAAAACCCCAACCAGCTCTCATTAGTCTCCTGCCTCCACCCACTTTCCATCCTGACACATTCGGCTCTTCCTACATGTTCCATCTTGGCTCCCCTCACCCACCAAAACAATCTATCACCCCCATACCTGCCCAGCCCCCTGGCTCCTCTCACTGCCCTGCCAATACTCCATCTCCTCCAGGCCTAGATACACGGGGGGGAAGAGAGGGGAGTTAATTGCTCCACTTGAAGTGATGAGCAGGGAAGAATGATGATTGAGCCCACATTCATTCCCTGGGCTGCTCAGGAGGTGGAGGGATTGTAAAAGGAAAAGTGTAAAGTTACAGTCCAGCCCTGAACAGTTAGAAACACCAACACCTTCCACTCTTCCCATTCCCCTAGCTCACTGGAACACCCAGCAACAGCTAGGGACCAGGGCAAATCCTTAAGGGGAGTAGAGTGGGGCAGTGGGAGGTCAAGTGCTGGAGGAGGAGGACTGAAAGCACTAGCACTTCCTTGGGTTCTCCAGCCAACAGACATGCAATGCCTCACTGAAGGTAGGGATCTGGTGCGAGGAGACACAGCACAAGCAGTGCAGTTGGGGATCTCTTCTTCTAGAGCAGGGGTCCCCAACGCAGGCGCCATGGTGCCCGCCGGGGCGTCTAAGTGTGCCCGGGTACTGACCGGCGGACAAGCATCCGCTGAAATGCCGCTGAATTTCAGCGGCATTTCGGCAGCGACGCCTCTGGATGACGCCGCTTCTCGGCGGCATTTCGGCGGATGCTCATCCACCGCCACGGTCTTCCATGGCTTGTCGTCTGGCGCCCGCCAGACGAAAAAGGTTGGGGACCACTGTTCTAGAGTATCACATCTCTGCTCAAGAGTGGCAATCTGCAGAGACAATTTAATGAGGGAGGATTCACAATTTTATTCTCACTTTATGCCTTCTGCATCATATATATTTGAAAGGCAGGACATATAATGAATCTTTTCTATTTAAACTCCAGAAAATTAGCATTCTGCCTCCCACCCCCAAATATTTTACACATTTTGATCAACCTTGACATTACGCAAGGTCTGGGTGGGCACACCTCAGAGACACAGGGAGGGGAGAAAAAGGAGTGTAACAGGCACACGTGATTATGTTACAAATATTCTCCTAGCTAGAAACTTTGAAAAATGTCAGTTATCAAGGAGCATATGTTAGGTCTGCCCCTGAATAGTCACAGAACACTACATTTACAAACAGAGAAAACCAATTTTAAAATCGCTCAGTGCATTTGCATGCAGTGTCTGTAGAATGTCTTAAAATCAAGATTAATATGCACATTTTAACATCAGGGCCCCAGATGATAGGAAGAAGGAGGGCAGACTACACACCCAATGAGCTGTGTAGAAAATCAAGCAACAAATGGATGCTGGATAGATTTACATAAGCAGTAAAGACTGAAAAATGGCACACAGTCTCCCTAGTAAAAGGAATATGATGTTAATGTTGTGCTGGGAAGGCAAAATTTTCTAGATTTACTGTTATTCACAGCAAGGTTCGACAAAACCAGCTGAAATTAGTTCCAAATCTTACACCTCCACAACTGCCAAAGATAATAATCACAAGTGTTTGTCACATTAGCCCAAAAGGAAAGCACTGTCTAATCTCTCAAACCCCACAAGAATTACAACCCTTGAACCTTTGGGATTCTTTGGCTTTTTTCCCCTCTGTTGGCAAAAAAGCTAAATTCAGAGACTGAAACAGGAAAAATAGAGACCCCTAGATAGCTTTTCAGTTCCATCAGTTGTTTCCATGATGAAGAATTTTTAGAAGCAAAGATTATAACGGTCAAAGGCCTCGTTGATGTCTTCCTCGCTGACACAAAATACATTATTCATTCTCAGTAAGAGGTGTCTATAGAGACAGGACTAGAGGGCTGTGGCTTTTGAAGCTTAATGCTTCAGTTTTTCAAGTAAATGGAACTGTAGGGTGATCAGCCACTCTCCAAAAACCCTTCAGTATCCCAATGATATATGCCCCCAAATTTTCTCTCAGGTTTCCTAACCTTTTTAATGAGAGAAAAGGTCTCAGTTGTAGAAGTATTCAGTGCCCTCTATTGCCATCTGCTAGTTTAAAATATATATTATATATAAATAAATGCATTAAAAAATCAATAGCTTTCTCTCCTGCTAGCCTGTTATCAGGTCAGTGCAAGAGGCTGAGAGATCAGTATACCATGGTAAGAAATATTTCTCTGCACTTAGCCCACTGTAATTCAATCTCGGTAAAGAATGAAAACCCAGAATGCTGTCATGAGGCAAATATACTACTAAGAAATCCTAATATTCCTCCTGTTTCACAACGTTCAGCTGAAGGGTGGGTGGAAAGATAAGAGCTACAATTTTTCTAGTGTTAAAAGGGTGAAGTATTTTATTCCTATTTTTTTCTACCAGTGTATTTCCTCCAGTGAACATCATCCTGAAAGCGTTACGTAGATCAATGGATAAAGACCTTGAGTGTGATCCTGCGACAAAACTCCCAGTGTATTCAAGGTCAGGCACCAAGCATATTACAACACAAAGTATCCTTTTTTACTTTATTGAGTGGGTTAAATGCAGCTAGTAAACTATGAAATGTATAGCACAGTCAGAAACTTCTCACTAGGACTGGCTGAAAATTTTCTATCAAAACTTTTTTTTAATGGAAAATTGGGTTTTCAACTATGTGAAAATGTTCACAAAAAGTGTCAGCTTTCCACAGAAAATGGTTCTTCCCCCTCAAAAAAGATATATTTTGGCTTTTAAACCATTTCAATGAAGATATCCTGGCTTGATGCCTCATGTGTGTTATCATTCAGTTGCATCGTATCCTCATTCTGCAACGCGGGCCGGGCTACCCAGCTGGATTAAATCACCCGTGATGCCAACTTTTTCCTCACTTTGACTAAGACCCCAATGCATCATGAGCGATGTAGTCCAAAACAGAGAACCCAGCATATAGAGAAGAAGTGGAACATGAGCCACCACCATAGCATTTCTGAAACAAAATAATTTGGTTTTCATCTGAAATATTTAGGGTATTGATTTATTCGGTGAAAAGCTGGAATATTCTGCAGAAAAAAAGGCTATTTTCCAACAACCACTCTACTTTTCACCATCTAATATTCTGAGTAATCTATGCCTCAGACTTGTCCTTTCTATCTAGCAAATACAGTGACAGCCTTCTGTAACTTCAACATTTCCTCCATCACATGAATTCATTCAGAGGCGTCAAGTGCCAAACTAGCATAGCTTTCGAGTGCAATCGAGTTCCTTGGCTGTGATAGAGAACTTTATTATGAATAGCGATTCGTTTCCAAGCATCCCTTCGTAAACAGCACAAATGTCTTAAATAAAGGGAATTGTTATTGATCTCTGGGTATCCTAAACTCAGTAAAATACTGCAAGAGAATTGTTTTCTAATGAAACAGTCATTTAAATGCCATTAATTTTATACCTGTCATTCCTGTTTTACTACACTTGATCCCTAAATTGAGGACTTCAATGCCTTTTCTGCCATTTTGGGATTTTGATTCACATTTGAAGGCTTGGAAGTGGCTTTTTTTTTTTTTTTTTAGACCATTACATTATTGTTGGGACTGCCAGTGGCTACAGGTAGTTTGCAAATTTCATATTACATATCAAATGAGGGAGGAAATCTTAATAATTGTCACCTATACAAGCACAATCTTTCTTCTCACCCCCAATATTATTTCAAAAATATTTTCAGCTGTCAGATATAGTGCCAACATGCAGCAGCTGCATTGGCAGAGATACATAACTGTTATATTTTTGGTGACCTGAAATGCATTTCAAGATGGGATTTTTATAACTTTTTATAAAACTGACCACAAAAAATAAAGTTTAATAAATCATAAAAACCCCCAACAACCCTATGTTAAAGAATTTGGTTTTAACAAAAGTGAGATTTATTAGCTACTGATGCCCTGCCCCTTTTGCAGGGTACTATATTGCAGAATTAACAGCGTGAAATTGCACAGGTTTCTTCTCTTAGAGGGAGGAGCTTGGAAGGTATAACTGGGCCATTGATACTGACAGTGAATGGATATTTCCCTTCAGCTTATGCCAGAGATCCCGCTGCTTCAAAAATTCAAGGGCCGCGTTCAAATTGCAACACAGAAAATGTTGTGTCATCCCCTCAGAATGGTGTACATTACAGGGTAAAAACCTAAATGTGTGCCACCAACCGAGGCAGTAGCTGATCTAGAACAAGAATAGTCACCTTACTTGGTTCAAACTGGGGGCCTAAACCTACATTTCTTGAGAAATATATTAAAGACTGTGAGGCACTAGGTAATAGGCACCATATAAGTATGATAATTAGATAAGCCCCTTCATTTTCAGTTTAAATTTGGATTTAGTTGGGGATTGGTCCTGCTTTGAGCAGGGGGTTGGACTAGATGACCTCCTGAGGTCCCTTCCAACCCTGATATTCTATGATTCTATGAATGCATCCTAAATGTGTTACATTATCAAGACAGTACGGGGTATCTAAAAATGGAGTGTTAGCCTTATAGATGAATTGCATGGCTTGTGTCATAACCTTAACATACTAAAATGTATTTTTATTTTTCACATGCAAGAACCCCCCCTTAATTGTCTATATACAGAATTGAAATAGCTCATTGTGCTGTTGAATTCTTCATTTAAATGGTTTGTGTCTTTATTGGATAATCTCTTACATGTGCTTCATTATATCAATAGCAGTAGGAAATTATTGATTTTTCTAAAGCCATTAAGTTCAATTAGCTTTACAATTCAAATGGAAAAAGATGGTAAATTACCTTCACTTGATAAAAACAGTAAGAAAAAAAGGCTAATACCCTAATTTGTGAAGTATGCAAGTTAAGTGGTAGAGGTAAAACAAACAAATGCATATTAGCATAACAGCTCTAATCAGCACCATCCGGCATTTAAAACTGGCATCATTATGCTTAGTGGACTGTGTAGTAATAAGTAGTTGTGATGTTGTTTACCCACTTAATCTTGTGAATATATTAAAGCAGAATAAATAATAAGCAATGGGAAAAAAGGGTAGAAAAACATTTGAGACAAATTAAGCTGCCACTCATTTTAGGCATAAACATACACTATAGGTCTGTCGGAAAAGAGTTAATTCTAAATTTCAATCTCAGACTCAAAGTTATAATGTATTTAAAGGGTTCTCTCCTAGCTAACATCTATGTAATACTATGCTAATTCTGTTAGTCTGCCTATCCTCTCACAGGCACCATTGCCCCCTACTGGACTGGATGTCAGATTTGACAAGTTCATCTGATAATGTTGCCTACTATTGCCTTTAATCTCCAAAGGTATTAATCCCAATAGCATTACTTTAGTAGTATTACACAGCATGAAAATATCACAGGTTACTGCTCTTACAACATGATAAGGGGAGGTGGAATATTTTCCTATAACAAAATATGTGCAATAATCAACTAGTCTCTTCTCATCTCTCCCCTGCTTCTAAGCCCACTCCACAAACTGCCATTGGCCATTTCTACAGTGGCAAAAAGAGGAGTTGTTCCATTCCATTGATGGTATTAGTAGTGAAAGCTGTAGTATAGACTGTGCTCAGGAAGTGGTAAAAATGCATGAGCCCTGCCTATACCACAATGGCACTAATCAGGCCCCCAATTCAGCAAAACTCTTAAGCACATTTACCTTTAAGCATGGGTAGCCCCAGTGAAGTCACGTGGGGTCCAAGTGCATATAATTTTGCAGAATTAGAGGTGGAGAATATCCACGTACTAATTTTCACAAACCAGTTCTGCCATTAAAAACAGTAAATTTGACATCAATGAATTGCCATCCATAATAAGTGTTGGTCTTTTACAAATAGAGAAAGCTGATAATCAGAACGGTATTTACATTCAAAAGACAATGTACCATTGTAACTGTAAAAATATCACCTCAAACCTGAAAGTTTGATATGGAATCACCATAAGTGACAGCATTTTACATATTTTTCTTTTTTACATTTCAGGAAAATAGCCACGTGTTATCCAATTGCTAAATCCAACTCTCAGTTTGTAGGGAAGTGCGCCTTAGTGGTGAACAGAAGTGCTGGACTGGCGTTGTAAGAGATATAAGCAAGTTTCTTGACATGAATGTCTTAGTGTAGCTTCTATAAGACCGATGCTTATAAAATTTGTGCCATCGGAATGAAGACCCCTGGTTCTTAAGATTTAAAAAAAAAAATCTATTAAAGCAGAGGGTAGTGTATAGTCATTCATCCCCACCTAATGAAGTGGATTTTACTTATTTTATAGAACGTTTTTGCTGCGCTTCTCTAATACCACATAAAATCTCAAACTAGAGATTACAATGATGACAAATACAATAAAACTGAGAATGCTGTGAACAAAATAAGCCCTTCTTCAATAAGATTTGTGGTTGTATTGGGCAAAGCTTAATTTGACATTTAAAGAAGTTTACTGTGAAACATGGTGAATTCTAATGTTTAATTTCAATTATTATTCCTAGAAGATTACAGCAGTGCCAAGTCACCCACTACAGCTTTTAACTATTTTTTCCTATTAAAAATATAGTTTCTTCTTTTTAGTTTTACCGTGGGGCTGAAAAGAATTCTGTAACGAGCTTTGCTTTGTCATCTCTAATGTAGATTTAGATGCAACTGAGTGGCCTTTTTAAAATTTGACTTATGGCTTTCATACCATCACTGAATATACAATACCAAAGGGGTCTATAAAACCCAAGTTTATGAAATTGCAGTGTGACATTAGAAAACACGAGGAAATGTGTTGCCTAATCAATCCTGCAAGACTCCAAGCGTCCTCAACATCTATGTTGAAGGTACTCAGTGCCTCACAAGGGGCATTCAGTAGCTAGCAGGATTGGGATAATGATTTGTAAGTCCCCAGGAAAGCTCTTGTGCTATGAAGTCCTTGTGCTGAATGCTATTCCAGTTCCCAACTGTGGACATAGTATTGATTTCTTTAGTGACAGCAATCAGTACATAATGAGAGAACAACAAAGCAACCGTCCATCCAGACACAAACCCACAATCAGATATAATCTGGAGGTTCAGTGCTGATTTAATTTCTACTGACCCAGCTATTTGGTTTAGCTTGGTGTTTTGTTTAGGGATTAGAGTTCAGTTGAGGTTCAACAGTAATACTTAGCATTATTATAGTGTTCATCTTCAAGGCATTTTGCAAACAGCAAGAAAACCACTCTCCCCCTCCCATCACCTCATGAAAGAGTTGCAACTTCCAATACGGCATTTTTTCTCACTTATCTTGCTCAATGTCACCCTCGCTTCACTCTATACCTCACCTCTCAAGCCTTTTCTCCCCATTAGTCGCATTAGTCTCCCCCTGTCACTGCATATCCAGCCTCAAGAAACTTTATTGTTTAACATGCAAAAGAGATGCCCTGGTTTTCCAACAGGAGAGTGTGAAGTGTGAACTGAGAAAGGATGTGTTCCAACAGGAGACTTTGGAAGAAGTTGAGAAGATGTGGTTAGCTTATTTTATTTTATGTGACAGTTTAGAAGGAAAAGAAGCCTCTGCCTATAGAATTCTAGGCCATCAACATTTTCCATGTAGTCAGAGTAGAGAAAAGTCTCAATTGTCTTTTCAGGCAAAGAGACCATGAAAAAAGAGACAGGGAAAGATGAACTGTGACAGAACACGCCCCATTTCTCTCCTCCATACATTCATTTTACTGACAGATTTGAAAAAGTGAGAATCATAAAATAAAATTAAGATATCTCTGCTAGATATGGATACATTCATTAATGTTGTGAGGTGCGCATCACAACAGAAAAATCTATACATGGATGAAAATTATTGGCCCCATTTTACAGATGGAGAAACAGGTAAAAAGAGTTAAGTGCCTTAGCCAGGGTCATACCAAAAGCCTGTGGGAAAGCCAGAAATGGAACCTATGTCTTCTGAGTCAGCTTGAACATGCTGCCACCTCACTGGTGGTCCAGGTTCCAGTATAGAGAGGCACAGTTTGGGTAAACTGCAGATCCAAATTCTAAGTGAGTGTACGGCATTCCAGATCTAGGGTTCTGGTTCAGGCCCATCTCTAGTCAAAACCATGCAAAACTTGTCCTTTCAACACAAAATCAGATGAAACTCAATAGTGTTGACTGAGTCTGGAGAATTCCTTTTGAACCTGGGCTTGTCTATATTTACAGCTAGATTGGGACTGCTGCGATTGATGCAGCGGTGTCAATTTAGCAGGGCTGGTGAAGACCCACTAAGTTGATGGCAGAGCGCTCTCCCGTGGACTCCTGTACTCCAGTTCCCCGAGAAGAGTAAGGTAAGTCAACAGGAGAGCGTCTCCCATGGCCACAGCGCGGTGTAGACACCGCAGTACGTGGATCTAACAACATCGACTTCAGTTACATTATTCACTTAACTGAAGAAGCGTAACTTAGATCAATTTACCGTGGTAGTGTAGACAAGGCCTGAAACTCAACGGTAACCATCAGGCATTGTGATCATGGACAGATTGAACTGGGTCCACATGAACCCCTGAAACTCCAAGCCTGTGAATTTTGCACAGCTCAAGTGCAAATGAAATGTGTATGTTTCTTAATAATAGGAGGTATAATTAGTACAAAGGATTGTTGCAGCTCTATTGCTATGAAGTCTTTTTTCCTAATCATTTTATTCCACTTCCCCACTATGATCACACTACTGTTTTCTTCAGTAACTGCAATCATACTTAATGGGAAAACAGAAAAGCATCCATCCCAGATTTTCAAACCCATCAGCAGATATCTTTTGGAGTTCAGTATTGATTTAATTTGTAGTGAACATTTCCAGTTTTAATCATGGAAATGATGCTTCTTTAGATGTCAGAAAAAGATTTCCCATTTCACTTTTTAAAAGAGAGTATGGATAAGAATGGATTTCCAGATGTTAAGTTGCCATGCCAATATCCAATGTGTTTCTGCACGCAGAAAGTGTGAAATTCAGATGGGCAATGATCAAAAGGATATAATAAAATAGATATTTTTCAGATACAAATGAAAGAGAAAATATATTAACCTCTGCTAGTTTTTCATATTATGGGCAATATTTTTCAAGAATCCCTGTGCTTTAAGAAGGAACCTATGATTGTCTATGAAGTTACTGCACTTTCATGTACACGTAGAGAAGAAGGAGGAACTTGTAATGAAAGCACTAAACTGGAACTCACGATCCAGTTTCAATTCTCATTGGTTCCATCAAACTTGGGTGCATCTCTCCGTGCATCAATTCCCTATCTGTCAAATGAGGAGAATAGTAAACCCCCTTCACACATTACAGCAACATACTCGGGGGTGCATACACTAATGCCACTTTTTCCTCTATCTTACAGAGGGGGCCGGCTCCAGGGATTTTGCCGCCCCAAGCGGCAGGAAAAAAAAAAAAAAAGCTGTGATCGCTATCGGCGGCATTTCGGCAGCAGATCCTTCCCTCCGAGAGGGACCAAGGGACTAGCCGCCGAATTGCTGCCGAAGAGCCTGCCGTGCTGCCCCTTCCCCGTGGCCGCCCCAAGCACCTGCTTGCTGAGCTGGTGCCTGGAGCCAGCCCTGCTTACAGAAGAACATAAGAACGGCCATACTGGGTCACACCAACGGTCCATCTAGCCCAGTATCCTGTCTTCTGACAGTGGTCAATGCCAGGTGCCCCAGAGGGAATGAACAGAACGGTTAATTATCTACTCCCCTGTCACCCATTCCCAGCTTCTGGCAAACAGACTAGGGACACCATCCCTGCCCATCCTGGCTATTAGCCATCTTATCTATTTGGTCCCTGGTCTGCCATTTACAACGCTGGGGCAGACATCAGTGGAGCCCCACTCAAGTACATAATATATTACTACATAAAGGCCGCAGATTACAATATATTTGGGGCAGAGATTCTCTTACTATGTGTACATGCAGCGCCTAGCACAATGAGGTCCCAATTTCCCCTGAGGCCGCTAGTTGCTACTGACTACAAATAAAAGTAACAACAATAAAGAAAATCCTGTTACAAACAAGTATCTGTCTAATAAACGAGGCCCATATATTAATTATTAGAGCTTGTGGCTTTGCCACTCAGCCAACCTTTATGACCCTCTCTTATGCCTGTCTTAAACAACCAGAAAGGGTCCAGCACATCCTAAGAAGGATTTTGCATTGAATCAACTATAACCATAGGTCAGCCAAGAATAGTTTGATATTATGGCCAATGTAAGTCCACTGAGATGTAGTTCAAGTGGCTCCCAACTAGGGTGACCTGATAGCAAATGTGAAAAATCGGGACAGAGGGTGGAGGATAATAGGGGCCTATATAAGACAAAGCCCCAAATATCGGGATTGTCCATATAAAATCGGGACATCTGGTCACCTGCACAACTCAGTTGCTCATGAGGAATGTAATATATCAAGGCTTACTGCTGTTGAGTTCAGAAAGTAAGACTATAATATAATATAATCCTGTCAGGAGCTTTAACAAAGATGGGGCTTACAGAATGGCCAAAGCAATAGATTCAAACTGATGTTCCAAAAAAATGTCTCCAGAAACCACTCATGTCAGTATGTGTCCTCTAGGATCGCTAAGGATTTAAGTGTGTAAGTTTGAAAGACATGCCTCTCTCCAAATGACAGAACTCTTTACGTGTGCCCACTGCACGACTAAACATTTTCATGCGAATCATAAGTAGAAATGATCCTGGTAAAGGCTTTAATGGAAATGTAACTTGAACTCAGTTGGATGGAATTATATCTCTGTAATGCCCATCTGTAAATGTAACAGTTCCATGATGTTGATGCAAACCCTTACACGTACATAGCCTATGCATATATTTAAAGCTCCCAGCAGGTATGGATTTACTGCCTAGTATTCATCCCTCCTTAGCAATAATATCAATTTAGCTGTTAGTTTTTGTTTTGACTCAGTGTTTAGGAATCAGCGGGGCGATAAAGCTATTTAAATGGAAATACTATTCTAATGCACAATCACCTGATTCGAACATGAACAGCTCCTGCTCCTTAACGTTCTTCATATAATAGCTGCCTTTTTCCTCATTAAATGCAGAAATCTGATTAACATTTAGATCACACGTGCTTTCCTTATGGCAATTAGGACTAGATACTAGAGTTTTGTTAAACTATGGAGGATTTTTATGATTTATCATGAAGGAAAGAACAAAGAACCTCCAAAACAGTACATCTGGTCCTTTTTGCTGCCTTGATTATATTCATTCTCTCAAGGACAAATGTAACTTTAAAAAGAGAATTCTGCAGGGATAAACTTAGTGAGAAATAAAATGGACCCTCACATGAGCCTAGCTTTGTAATCTAGTACAATGGCTAGAAAAACGAACGATAATACTGTACATTCATTGGCAACATACAGTGTAATCTCTTAGAATGTTTAAACAGTTACAGATTAGAAAACAGCTGTTGTAAAATTGCACTGGTAACAAGACTTTTTTTGTTCTGATGCAAAAATAAATACAAAATCTGCAATTCATAATGTTCAATTCCTGTTTCAAAGGCCCAAACGTCAGCTACGCTGAAAGTTCCAGAGCTGAAATTGATATAAAGGTGAGCTGATTTATGAAGTCCAGTGCATATATATTAGTTTGCTTATGTCATGTTGTGACATACTTCACAGAATATTATAGTATTTGTAGGGCACTAAAATATGGGTCAGATTTTTGAAACTTGAGTTAGAATCAGTATTAAAAAAAAAGTGTGAAGTATCTTTGCTATAGAAGAAGAAATATGTTATTGCTGCTACAGTCTGATTTCTTAATAGTCCCAAGAGGACTACATTTCATTTTAATGTAGGATTTTGTAAGTTTAAATTCCACTGTAGTGAGGAGGGTAGAACTGTGCATTTCAGGCAGACAACATATACTGGCACTATTGATTCCTGATGGCCTGCATGCAGTTTGCAGTTCCAATGGTTTGTTACATTAACTGGATCAGAACTGCAAATGAATTCTTTGCACTAATGCAACACCCTCACAGCGCAGCAAAACTGGAGGCTAATAGAGTGGTTGCTGGGGGGTGCTGGTGGCTGACGGTCACTTACGAAATTTCTAGTGTTTTCCACATTTCAGACACTTTATTAAAGATGATTAGCAAAGAAAAGTTAGTTGGGTTCGTGCCACATTTGCTTCTTTCCAGTGTACAGCATGAGGGAGGCCAGGAAGGTTTCTCTTTTCTGCTTCTTTTTAACATCCCACGTTACACCTCAGTCATCCAGTAAGTCCTTCAACAAAACCAAGGGAGGACAAGATTTTACGTTCCATATATTTGTATGTTTAAAAATAATAAAGCGAGGGGGAGAGAAGCCAAACCCCAGGCCTTCTTCACACAAGACAGAGGGAAAACAAACAAACAAACAAAAGGCACAACCCCATTTTTGCAGGTCATCTTTAAGCTTTCGTTCAAGCTGACAGTCCTTCCACAGACAAAGGTTGAATCGACTTCTGTGGACAACGTGGCTGAGGACGGACTTTGACACAGGAATGCATAACAATCAACGCACATTTTAAAATCTTTTAGTATTATCTCCTTAATAGGCTGGCATCCTAAGGGCTTTGGTATACAGCCTTCTAGTTCCAGTAGGTAAAGTAGAGCAGCCCTGTCATTTTCCTCAATATCTGGAGTGCTACTTATATGATCACTACACCTAACAGGAAGATGCTGGACCAGGGAATCCTAATTTTGAGAGACTGAACGCTAATTGATGGTCAGCGCAGCAAGATTTAATGGGAGGCGATTCACTTCCTTAGTGACTGTTCTTAGTTAATGCTGTTGTTGGGTAATGAACTGTCTTTTTAAACAAAACAAAACAAACTAACAAAGACAAACAAACAAACCAAATCACCCATGATGCAGATGTCCAGTGAGGAAGAGCTATCCCTCAAACCCCTCCCACATGAATAGTCCGGTGAATGCCTACTTCCCCCACACTCTGTATTCCTCAGACACTAATTAGTGTTTCTTCAGGAGCTGTGAATCGTGGAAGAATCCTCTCTTTGTTCAAGAGATGTTAGTGTGATAAATCAGGCTCTGGGCCTGCAAATATTTACACACGACTAACTTTGTGCCCACTGAATCTATTTTGAGGGTTTGAAAGGGATGTAAATGGTGGATTGTGTTGGCCTTCTGCACAGCGCTGAATTTCAACCGAAATGAATGAGGAGACAGAGGAAGAATTAAAAAGGCTCAGAAGTCTACATACAGTAGAACCTCACTAATCTTCACACTTTATAATCTCTACTCAAAAACTGGCAGTTTCTCCTTGGCTCTCGGTACAAGATTCAATAGCATAGCCCTGTGATGAGCTTTCATATTACCAAAGACACAATGATTTCTTTTTACGCAATATATGACTGTATATTTACTAGTCCATTCTGCAGAAGTAACAAATGATAAAACCGTGCAAATGTTAACATGAATGGGGCTGGATACCCCTCAGCACAGGTACAGAGCGATGCACATTTCTGTGCCAGGTAAGAAGTGATGAACAGAACAGTGAGAATGAAATAGTAAAAGCTTGCTGAGAAACCTCAAAGTTACTTCCATCTAGTAGCAAGAATAAGGCCTAGGAGGGGAACATAGAGTGAAGTGTGCTCTCAACAACTGATTCTATTCACTTCAACAGAAAATCTGGGAGTGTGAAAAGTTCGTTCTATGATGTAATGTTTCGAGGTACTGGAACTAGTCCAATCTGTCTCTTGCTTTCTATTGACTCTAAAACCCTATTCCACCAAAACTGGTCAAATTTTGGCATTTTGGATTGAGGGAGGAGGCGAAATATCTGAGTTTAATTGAAAACAGTAAATAAACTGGACATTTCATAATAACGTGCACAAACCTTTCTACTGCTTTACTTCAGCTAAATGCTGCCCTGTATGCTGATGAGGCCCCTCCAACCCCCACTCCCCAGTTCCTCCAACACTGCTGGTAGTTGTAAGTTAATTCCTAGACTGTTTTCACTAACCAATCCTCTTGGATACGGTATTTTTCCTGCAAGTCCCACCATTTCCTGTACCTCAGATATTCTTGTGATTGATAGCCTAGAAATAACTGAGTTAGATCCTTCTGTCTGGCCTTCTGCCCGGCTTTCTGCCCCTATTTATGTTGCTTAGCAAAAGAAGCATCACTGGGAACTGGTTAACAAGGTGACCAGCCAATTGCTTAACGCTCACTTTCCATCAAAAAAACAGCATACAAGGACTGATGAACTATTATTTATGAACCAAGTTCTAAACGAGTATCAAACAGTTCACTGAAAACAGCTGGATCCAGCTCCCATGAGGTGCTGGGCAAAGTAAAAAGCACCCTCAACTTCCACTGAAGACCGTGGGACGTGAGGGTAGCTAGCTCGGCACCTCTCGGGTTCTGCCCTAGCATACAACCGTTTGAAATCAATAGGCACTTCCAGTAATTTTCTGTTATAATAGCACATCACATGGCAAACAAATCCCTAGAGTGGAGCAGATGACTTTCTTATTGCTATGAGCAATGTATCATTTAATCTTTCCTGCAGAATGGATCCAAAACAAAGACATACAGAATTACAAGGAAGCTTCTCGCTACAAGTGAGAGAGCACAGCAGCAACAAAGGATGGAGGCAAGGTGGGGCTGGGCTCTCTGGCTTTTCCTGCTCTCCCAACCCCACTGGAGCCAGCAGGCCCCACTAAGACCTTGCCTTCACTAGGAGAAAAAGGAGTGTTCTTAACTCAAGGTAGGTCAAAGTATACCACAGCCTCCTCCAACAATCTTTAACTCAACTTGCTAAATCCAGTGAAAACTACCAGCTGCCTTGTCTGCACTCAGATTTTACCTGGTGCTGGCTAACTCAAGTTAAGAACACACCTTTTTTCCTAGCGAAGGCCGCAGGGACACCTGGTCCTCACAAGTGCTCTCTGTATGGCCCCAGCCACTTTTTCCTTTGGAAGTCAGAAGCCAGAGCCGCAGGGAGGGAGAGGCAGACAGAGAAGTGCTAAAGGCTTCAGGAAGTCCACTGTGGACTTCGTTATTGCAACTGTTTCTTGCGGAAGGCACTCAGATATTATATTCATGGGCAGCAGGATTAAACCCTAAGACAGACAAGTAGGAACCGTCTTTACTACGTTTGTAGGGTGCCCAGAACAATGGCGCCCCAACCTATTTGGAGCTTCTAGGCACTATTGTAATGGACACAATGAATAATACAAAGAACTGTGTAAACTTCCGAAAGCGCTGGGTCTGGTTGGCCAGATACTCAGCTAGTGTAAACTCCACTGAAGTCAATGGAGCTATGCAGATTTACACTAGCAGAGGATCTGGCACACTACACTTAGCCTTTTAATGACTGCTTTGTGAGCATCTCTAAGCCAGGCCCAGTCGTGTAAATGCTGCTACTTCTTTGGGGAAGCAACCCTTACGAGAAAGGGAAGGCAACTTCGCTGTCACCACTCTGAGAATCTTTATTTTCTCTGCTTGAAGAAGGCAAAGCTTTCAGCAGGAACACAACTACGCCATGTCGCCAGAGCTCACTGCGTTACGCAGCAAGCTCGGATCAGAGGCCTCACTCTCAAAGCTTGCCTTTTACAATGGAACTTTTAGAGACTTGCTCAATTTAACAATGAAAATTAAGGTCAATGAACGGGTCACACGCACTAGGTTCATCACTGCAGCTTCGTCTCCCTCTATATGCAAATACACCAGGGCTGAGACACTGCCAGGAAAGTTAGAAAACATTCACAAGGACATGGGGCACTATAAATTAATTACTGTTGCCAATGATGTTAGTAGGCTGTCAGCTCTTCATTTTCTCATCTAATGCCAGGTTTCTCCCCCCATCGAAGCTAATAGTAAATCCCTACTTGCTTCAATGGGAGTCAGGTCAGTCCCTTCGTTTGCAAAGCACCAACTCTGGTTCTACTCGCATTTCAAACAGTGGTATATTTACACTAGGAAAAGAGAAAGAAACCCATCCCTGTGCAGACTTCAGGATCCTGGGCACAGGACCTCTGGCAGAATTTCATATGTTCACGAGGAAGCAGCATATGTGTAAACTGCCCAAGTATATAGAGACTTGGACTATAGTCTCAGATCTAGGGCCCTACCAAATTCATAGTCCATTTTGGTCAATTTCACGCTTGTAGGATTTTAAAAATCGTAAATTTCATGATTTCAGCTATTTAAATCTGAAATGTCACGGTGTTGTAATTGTAGGGGTACTGACCCAAAAAGAAGTTGTGTGAGGGGGGATCACAAGATTATTATGGGGGGGGGTTGCAGTACTGCTACCCTTATTTCTGCGCTGCTGCTGGCAGCGGCGCTGCCTTCAGAGCTGGGCAGCTGGAGAGCGGTGGCTGCTGGCAGGAAGCCCAGCTCTGAAGGCACAGCCGCTGGCAGCAGCAGTGCAGAAGTAAGGATGGCATGGTATTGTTTGGTATTGTTACCCTTACTTCTGTGCTGCTGCCTGCAGAGCTGGGCTCTCAGTCAGCAGTCACCACTCTCCGGCCACCCAGCTCTGAAGGCAGCAGTGCAGAAGTAAGGGTGGGGTGGTATGGTGTGGTATTGCCACCCTTACTTCTGTGCTGCTGGTGGCGGGGGTCACTGTCATCAGAGCTGGGCACCTGGCCAACATCTGCCACTTTCTGGCCACCCAGCTCTGAAAGCAGTGCAGAAGTAAGGGTGGCAATACCATGACCCCTCCTAAAATAACCTTGTGACCTCCCTGCAATTCCCTTTTGGGTCAGGACCCCCAATTTGAGAAACACTGGTCTCCCCGTGAAATCGGTATAGTATAGGGTAAAAGCAAATAAAAGACCAAATTTCACGGGGGGAGACCAGATTTCACCATCTGTGACATGCTTTTCATGGCCATGAATTTGGTAGGGCTCTGCTCATTACACTACCGATTAACAGGAGCATCACAGAAAGTGAAAACAGGGCCTATATATCGCAACACAGATCGCTAGATACAAGGATGACTGGAGTTCTATAAATAGACATTGCACTATCCCTGCTCATTTATCCCTTCAAACAATATAGTCAGTTGTGGTATGTGTTACCATAAATATAGATAACTTAAAAATCACCGCCCATGTCCCAATTTAGACTGCTCGAGTTTCCCTGTTTCCACAAAAGACACCACAACTTCCCTTGCCCTCACCTTAAAGGTTTGATGAATTTACGAGCAGGCACTTGCCCTAAGAATAAATTCCAGAAAGCTTCCTCTTGAGATCTAAATGCATGACCTTCAGTTCATATGGCCTGCCGTATACACTCCCCCATCCATGTTGGAACCCCTATAGATATCTATGGGAGTTCAGCATGGATGCAGCCTATTATCCTTAGAACAGTGATGTTTTTCAGACTTATAGCCAAATGAGGATTCAGGAGGATGTACATCCAGAGTAGCAAGGAGAGATAAGGAAGACTTACCAATGGCTTCCTCTGTCAGCAAGTTTGCACCTCAACTTGTCTTATGGAAACATAAGTGAAACACCTAATCCGTGTACTGCAAAAATAAATCTGTATTCAAGAGAAAGATATTTCTTTAGCCACACCACTGCAGGTTCACAACTCTACCCAATGTAGACATAATGTTCAATCTCCTGGTTAATGTAAATGTGGCTGGTCAAAACAAATATTATTCCTTTCACATGTGATTCCCACTGATGCCTTGCTTTAAAAAGACACATCAGAAGTGATGATTTGTATCAGGAAGCACCGGTAGTGCATTTTGTCCCACATGCTTGGTAAGTTATGGAGCATGGAAATAGTTAACACAGGAGCATAAACTTCCCAATTTTGCAGAAGTTTAATCTAGGTTTGCAATACGTGTAACTTCTTTATTTCAGTTCCCACTGGGAGAGCTGATCAAACATGCAGGAAATTTAGGAATATTCCAAAGACAGTCAATTCTTTAGTGTAAACAAAATCTGAAAGTCAGCATCTCCTTGGGTGGACAGTGATGACTGACTGTCAGCAATCTATCTGATAGAAGAGACAGGCACCAGAAATGAATTGTAATTTTAGCCAATTATCTGGACAAGAAAATGCAAAGGTTTTTTTTTTTGCCCCATCCTGTATTAAAATCCAGCAGTTGTGGTTGTTAGTATTAAAGCAAAATTTTAGCATTTTAGCTACATTTACAGATTTTAATCAGTTATTTTTAAAAACTTTAATGCACTTAAAAGTGCTCATGAAAGGTGCTGAATTGACAGTCCTGGATACTGAAATCATGGCTTGCCCTACACTTAAAAGTTAGGTCAACAGTCCAAGGGTGTTATTTTTTTCAGAAACCTGACCAATGTAGCTATGCCATCCTAACACCAGCATAGATGCGGCTGTGTCAAAGGAAGAATGCTTCCATTGATGTAGTTACTGTCATTTGGGGTGGGGGTGGGGGAGGTTCCTAGACTGATGGAAAACCCCCTTCCATTAGCATAGGCTGTGACTACACTATGGAGTTATGCTAGCATAGTAGCTAAAATGGTGTGGTTTCTGTAGTGTAGATGGACCCTCTTAATTCACAGAATGTTTGCACGGCAAAACCATGAGCCACACCATGCACAGTGGCACTGCAAGTTTCCCTTCACTTGGCCTGTTGATGAGCCTTACCCTGACCTGGAAGGGCCAGTTGTACAGGTCAGAGCTTTATTGTAGTGCCCAAGCCCATTCAGTCCTTTTGGTGCAGCAATGGTGCCAGTTGTGGTAGTGATTTTGCCATGTAAACATCCGTCTGCTAGGAAGTGGACTGAGACCATGAATTAATTTAACAAAGGACAGCAAAACACATACTGTAAAGTCTTTACAGACAGGTTCCTTTTTAAAGACAACTACGGTGATGACAAAGAATTTCCATTTTATTTCCAGCTGGATAATTTTCCAGTGACATCAATACTCACTAAAACATTTAAAACAATTTATATACTCTTTATACTCACTAAAAAGGAAACAGCCTTTAAAAGCTGAGTTACAAACTATAATTACACTAATTCTCTGCATCTGGCATTCAAAAGAACCCAAATTAAACACCACAGAGCACCTCAAGTGCATCCGTAGTGCAGTGAAGGTGGAATTAGCTCCAAATTAAATGGGATATCTTCCAAGAACATTGAACAACGATTCAGAACATTTCTAGATTATTGCACAGATTATTCCTGCTAGGAAAATGCATGTATTTGGGAGATCAGATTAACACTCCTTAACCCCATTTTGACTAGAAATGAGCTTGATTACAAAATCCTGGATCCAAACACCTTAAACACTGGAGACATTTTGGTCTGCATCACAAGCCATACTTGGTAGTTTGAGCCCCTAATTTTAGAATAATCTTTTATTTCAAAGTAAATACAAGGCATTATTCCCTCAGCACTGCAGCAGAGGAAGCAGCAACCTCTTAAGGTTGCAGAACGGTCACCATTCTAACCCTCTGAAAATTGCATGTGGTGCATACACAACCTAGCCTACACATAATTTTTCACTGAGCTCAAAGTGCATAGCTAAGAGAGGCTGCAGAGAGCATGCTTCTGTGGGTATCTCAGCTATCAAGTGCAAAGAGAGCTATCTACTGCAGGTGCTCAATGGCACTACCCACATGCTTACCATTGAGCAAGTGCTGATATGCTTTGCTGAATTGGGGGCTCAGTTCAAAGCCCTGAAGCCTACTCTCATGCACTTTTGGAACTTTTTCACAGTCTACATAAAGGCCAGGCACAATTTCAGCCCCTTCATTCAGGGAACCAAATGGGCAGTTCCTTCCATGCTCCCCAAGAGGTGTAAAACACCCTATAGGCAGTGTGGAAGTGTGGGAAGGATGCAGGGTCTGTGAAGGGAGACTGAGACACAGGGAGAAGGGAATGTAGGCAGCTCATAAAAGGCAGTATCAATAGGCATTCCCCTGTGCATGCTGGGGAGTTCGGGGGGGGGGGGGAATTCTGCCTCCCTGCAAGCCCCCTGGGGCACTGCTGCCCCGCACAATTGCCAGTGCAGGACTGTGCTCAAATTGGCAGCTGCCTGAAGGCCCTTCCAGACCCAGAAAGGTACACAGCAAACATGATTCAGAAGACTGACAAAACAAAATGAAGAGTGCTAACACTTGCAGCCAGAGATTTTATTTGTGTCTCACTGAATTGCATTAAGGTATATGGGAGCATAGCAGGCAATATACTGGTAAAACACTTGCAGCGCATCATATTTTATCAGTTTTGCAAATCCTCTTGATTTCTACATTGCTTTTTATAAAACGCCTCCCTACTACTTGCACAAACGTAACAATAGCCAATAGAGTTTAAGAAGATAAATAGCTGCAGGAAGAAAGCATGAGAGCTGCTCTTTCAGTTTACTGGGAAAGAAGCCACGTTCTGAAGGTCCTAACTCTGAGCGCACACTGCAGCGCTTCTTCTTGAAGACATGTTTGCAAGACTGTGGCAAGTAACCACGAGTCTTTACAATAAACAGATTAATTTTAACGAACGTGGTCAGAACAATGTTCAGCATTGTGGTACATGTAAGTGTACAACAGAAAACGTGAGTGCTCCAAGAGCAAAGGAAAAAAATGGGCTGCGCTCTGCTGCAGCATCTTCTCTGATTCTATCTCACACAGATAACAAAAGCTATATACATTATTGCAAATGCAGTCTCCTGGTCCTTTGTACGGCGTTCGGATAATTTCATATGACTTATATTTCATTCTCCTATGTTTGCTTTAATATTGTTCGCTTTAATGCACTGATGGTAACATTTGCAATGCAATGAAGGCATCAACCTTTCTAGTTTGCTTTTCGCTGTGTTGGGCGTAATACAATCATGGAGGTTATTTTCCTACATCTCTTGTTTCTTTGGCTTTGTCTGTCCCAAAGCCTTATCTTACTTTACCATGAATTGTTCGCCTTGCTTATCTGTCTGTGCTCTTAGCTCAAGCAGAGTTAGTGCATGTCCGTCTATCCAAGCTGGGAAACATGCTCCAGCTGCAGCGTAGATGTACCCTTAGTCCATGTAACGCATTGAGAAGTTCAGTATTTTGCTTACCTCCTCCACTGTAACTCCTCGTTTCCCAGTTCTCTAACACCAATTTTTTTTTTAAATCATACTGCAAATTCCCTGGCCCAAGATTTGTAAATATAAAGTGCATGCAATTCCTTGTGTTGTTTCAATACTCATCGCTAAAAATTACTTCGTCTTTCTACTGAAGTTCTGTTCTCTAAAGTTTCACCTACTATACTTGGTAAACAGAAGGAGATTAGCCCTTTGAGCACTACTGTATCTAAAAAAGCCTCTACCAAATCCACAATTTATTACGTTCCTGTTTCTAGTCACTGAACACTCCTAAAATGTGACTAGGATTAATTAGGTATTTGTAAATTACTGCTGATTGGCCTCATTTAAAATAAATTTCTAGATGGCCCTTTAGCTAGTCCCTTAGAAGTGTTTTGGTATCTCTACTCTGAAGTCAAATTTACAAACCAACACTTTACTTAATCCTTCCCTAAGATCAGGCTCAATATTGTAGTAACTCCTTTCAACTCCATCCATACCTTCCCTGTTCTGAAATAATTGAATGCAGTTTTCCATAATCTCAATTCTATTGTATAAATTCTATTCCTTCAGTGTTCTAAGACGGAATGGGTCAGGTTCTGGAGTTTGGTCATTGTTTAAACATTTTAATTTCTCAACCACCCTTTTGGGCATGACGCTTTTGATTTCCTTCAACATTTTCTTTTTAAGTCCTAGGAAATTTGTATCAGTTTCTCTCTCTTTTTGCGACAGTAATTGAGACCAAGAATTTTATTTTATTTTTTAACGTGTGTCTTTAGGCCCAAATTAATCAATCCATCCCTATTCAGCAAATCACCTAAGCACATGCTTAAGTGCTTTGCTGTATTAGGTCCTTAGTAAATTATCCTAGCCAGGACTTACGGGCCCTGACGCCTAGCTCTCAAGGATTTGAAAAATGCCTTATTATTTATCTCTCTCTCTCTTGTGCAAGCTTCCTTTCACTCTCCACATTTGTTTTCCTTTCCATATTTATTCCCCAGCTTTGATTTGTAATCTTCCTCACCACCACATGTTTTATTCCTCCATATTTTGATTACTTTTTATTTTTCCATGTTCATCTATATTGGATCTGTTTTAATGCTTCGCATGCTTCTAGCTAGATGAGACTCATAACTTAAACATACAACACTGTATTGTCCAGCACCTATTATCCTAGTTTTCCTGCCTGTCCTTCACATTTTTATCTCTTTATTTCATCTATTTTTCCAAAGTTTGTTCCATTGAACTCTCACCCTTATTTCCTCCTTTTTGGTCTTATTATATATCCATCTGGCTAAGGCATTTCTAAGGCACTCATCGCCACCGATCTAAATGCCAATTAATTAAATCACAGTCAGTATTCTTTAGCTACCCCCTCACCTCTTCATCCAATTGTGCCTATGCACTACTCAAAAATAAAGGTCATACACTGCCCTTAATCCGTCTGCTCAACTCCCGGTGGAGCCTGGGGTGACTCATTTTACACAAGGTCTTGGAGGCTGTCACCCTATTATGAGAATGTTTTATTACAGATGAAGTGAGCCCAACAAAGAACTGAATCAGGGCTCATATCTCCATTATGCTAGGCATTGTACAAACATTTATTAAATGGACAGTCATGCCATGCTGCTTACAGTAGAAATCCCCAATCTAGCAATGAATTCCATGTGTGCAGATCCCTTCACCTCTACAGAGCCCACTGAAGTCAAATATGATATGAAGGACTTAATATATTAACAAATTCTCATTATATAGAAGTCAGAAGGACTACATAGGCACAGGAATCTGCCTATCCGTACAGAGCTTACTACAGGCTCAAGTTTTACAATAAGTGTGTGGGGGGGGGGGGAAGGGGAGGTTGAAATGGGAAGAGAAGGGGGATGGGCATCATACAATACATATCTTGGAACAGTGAACATTGGCCCCAGCTTGCCAGCTAGGAAGAAACCTGGAGCACTACCAGCTGTTTTACACAACATTGAAGCAACTACAGTATTCTCTTTGCAGAGGTTTTTTTTTTTCTCTTTTGTTCACGCTTTGTTTTAAATTCCAGCCTTCTCCCTCCCCTGCAAACAAGTAAAGGAGAATTTCAAACGGAGGGGAAGGTATTGTTCACCAAATGTTTGCATAAGGTTCATCATCTTGCATTAGCACCTTTATATGAAATTAGCAATTTTCTGTCATTTCCTATCAACATCATATCATATCAACACTCATTTTAGTTGGCAATATATGAAAACAAATCATATTAGCAGCATCTTCATTGCGAGTGAAAACAAATCCTTCTCTGATGATAATACAATCTGGGAGGAATTAGTTAATATAATAAATCTTTCATATCACAAGCACTAATTCAAAACTGCATTTTCTGCCTTTGCGGACTCACTTTCAAGATTGTCAGGAAGTATGTGAGAATGGTATGCCCTTGTGATTGTGAGTAAGGCCCTGCCTGTCCCTGCCCCCTTACTGCACTGCCTGGAGCACCAGTGGCTGGCGGTGCTACAGCTGCACCGCCCAGAGCACTAGGACAGGCACCGTGCCGCCCAGCGGGAGCCAGCCACGCCACCGCGCAGCACAGTACACTGGGTCAGGCCGCGGCTCTGCAGCTGCGCTGCCCCAGGAGCTCACAGCCCTGCCACTCAGAGCATTGCGCCGGCGGCACAGTGAGCGGAGGCTGTGGAGGAGGGGGAACAGCAGGGGAGGGGCCGGGACTAGCCTCCCGGGCCAGGAGCTCAGGGGCCGGGCAGGAGGGTCCCGCGGACCGGATGTGGCCCGTGGGCTGTAGTTTGCCCACCTCTGGAGTAGCATGACCCTGGACTAACTCCAGAGACAGTTTCATAGCTACCAGAAGTGCTATCAGGAAAGTGGTCCAAGAGACTGTATAAAAACAAGTGTAAGAACCAGCCACCAGGGTTAGGGTTCGGGGAATTGTGGGGTTTGGCATCTGGGCTTTGCACCTGCCAAGAGAGCAGGAGTTCATTCAACCTTTTGAGCAACAAAGAGATGCAGTGTAAAAATGATCTTTAGAACTACATCCATGGCCTTCCATTTGCTTGCAGCTAGAGATGGTCCTGAGTCACAAAGCTTTAATCTGGATTGGAAGAAACAGTGACCCTGAGACACGGGGAGCTGCTTTATACCAAGTTTAGTCATGCCTCTGTTAGCCTCTCCTGTCCAACTGTATTTGTTTATTTTTTATCATTAGGCAGTTGATATCTGGACGTATTTGACAGGAAATCATAATATTGAGGGGAAATATCACTTTAGATCCAAGGGCTGCCATAGTTAAAAAGGTTTTTTCTTAATTGGAAGCGAAAATGCATATTTGACCTTTGTGTGGTGTACAAAAACATAGCTCACACTTAACTGACCAGAAGTGCTGGGTTTATGTCCTAATAAAGGGAAGTGCTGCAAAAGGGTCAGCCTTATCTTTTGTATCAAGTGCATAAGTCCATCTACCCTAAAAGAATATCACAGCCTAACCAAATTAAGGTATTTATATATCTAAATTAGACCCTCCAGTTCCCTCCTCTGTCAAAAAATCTATAGTATTTCTAAGGATTTGTAACCAAAACCAAGGCATATTGTGTATGGGGGAAGAAGGGATTAAAACCTTTGCAGTAATATAAACACAGTGGATAATTATCTTAATACATTATCCAGCAGTAAGAGCACAGTACATCAGAAGTGTGTTTTACAGGTCTGTATTCATACTGACTGGCTAAAGACGGTTGATTAAGCTAAGTGCACATCTTGGTTTAGATGGATGTTCTTTTTCTCAAGAAGGGGAGATCTCTAGCAAATGAATGGCTGTTCTTAGAAGGCTTCCTATATAAACTCTATTCCCTTGCTGTTCTTCTGTCTCTTTTAGCATGATCCTTCAAGCCTGCACTGCAAGGCCGGGTGACTGTTTCAGGAGGCTGTGTGTTTTGGATTGATTGTATTTTTAATCCTACCTCACTGTAGGAACGCAAGCATCAAGGAAGGAAATTGTAGCTGTAGGAAGGTGATAAAACACGGGTGTCAGCTTATTGTACTTCTTGGAGCACTTTGTAATTTCAAGCCAAATTCTCCATTTGCTTTCACTGCCGCTACCTTGAATGAAGTTCCTGGATTGGCTCCTGTGCAAGTGATGGGAGAATTTGGCCCTTTGGTGGAACTGGCACACCTGAATGGCAGCTACTTTAAAAGAAACATGTTAAATAGACAGGCTCAATCTCAAGACCTCTCTGTCGCTGTTGGCTCCATCCTTAGCTGTGCAGTTGAAAGGGAAGCTGGCCTGGGACTCTGTGTCTGTTACTTTATGCTGAAAGCAGAATCTTTAGTCTTTTCTAAGTATTGGTGAGAAACATCAGTGTGAATTTCTGCTGGTCTTTCATGAGACACAGGAGCAGGACTACATCTTTCAGATGCTGCCAAACCTAATTTGTAGTGTCTTGAAAAAAAAACCCTCACCTTTCAGGGATTGAGTGATGACAACTAACTTGATCATCCAATTATTAAGGATTAGCTTGGGACCTTCCCATTAGCAGACCAGAATCATTGTATCTATCCATCTAATGTTGTCACCTCTTGTAAAAGTTACTCTGTCTAGTGATGGTGTATATTTTCTGCCCACTATTGTACATGTTGCAAGGAATTCCGAGACAGCAGAGTCCAGATTTAGATTTAGTGCTCCATCTTTAGTGAGAATTTCTCTGTTTGGAACATGGGGAAATAGTGGTGGAGTAAAGCAATTTGAAATTTGTATATACACTGACTCCATATCTATAGTCTACTCATAACCTCTCAAAACAGGCATGTATTACACAGAGTAAGACAATAGAATCTCAGAATGGGTTGGAAGGGACCTCAGGAGGTCAGCTAGTCCAACCCCCTGCTCAAAGCAGGACTAATCCCCAGACAGATTTTTGCCCCAGATCCCTAAATGGCCCCCTCAAGGATTGAATTTACAACCCTGGGTTTAGTAGGCCAATGCTCAAACCATGTGGTGCTGAGCACCTATAATTTCTTCCAATTCAATAGCTCTAACCATAGCAGGTGTGTTTAGACAGTTAACTGACAATGTCACAATAAAGTGGTGTGATGAAGAACAAAAGTAATGTCCGTAGGAAGTGAAATTTTTCACAATATGCTGTACGTGGGATTCACCTCTATCTGGAGGAGCCACACTGCAATGGAGCTAAGTCATCAGCATTTTTACTGCTTGTCTCACATCTCACCAGCAGACTCATGGAAGGAATTCACCCAAACTTCATGCGAGTGAGTGCACCTAACTAAGGGTTTGTTTCTACTAAAATGGCTGAAAAACTGTTTGACAATAGTACTGACTAGATTTAATTTAAAATTGCAACAAACAAGCCACTGTGATGTTTGCTTGCGTTATACATTAAGTCATCCAGTTAAACTTTTTATAAAATGTCAGATAGCAGAAAAACTCACTCCCATTCTGTTCAAATATCTCTGTGTGTGTAAATACAGTATTCACAAATATAAAACAGCCAGGTTCTGATCTGTGTTATCATGGTGTAAACTTCTCCAATAGAATGCTTCCAGATTTATGCCACTACAAAGGAGATCAAAAGCTAACCTTTCATTTCTGCTCAATGTCGATATAGAAAAGCTGGTAAAGCAACAATCCCTTTTATTCCCCTGCCATTTTTATGTGGTGAGTAGGATCTAGTTAATTTTAGCCAGTGCTGAAATAGTTAATCTTCCTGATAGAGATGTGAAAATCTGGAACCATTTTAAATCTCAATACCACATACTGCCTTAGGGATCACAGAGTGCTAAAACCTAAGATAAAAAGCCCTGACACAGATTATTGACGGTTTACCTTTTAATGAGCAGCTTGGATTGATTTTATTTCCCTCCTGGGTTGTTGGCTTTGCCTTGTTTCCACCCATGATGTCATGATTAACAAAACACACACATACACAAACTGAAGCTTCATAGATGAATAATTGCAAAGCTATGAAAACTAGCATAGGCATTAAAAAGAAACCTATGCCAGATCCTCTTGACCATAAGAACAAGTTGACTCATTGACTTCAATGGCTTGATGATACTTCTTTTAAAGGAACTGGGCCTAGTCTTAAAAGGAGAGCAGAGGTTGGTTCTTCATTTGTCCTCAGTTTTAAAAGTATTTTACCTTGCTGCAGCTGGAGAGAGATGTCACAAGAGGTCCAGGTCAATGGAAAACACTCTTGGGGATTTCAGATGTCTTTTCCAGTGTTTTTGTTGAAATAACCTTGCCAACCCAACAATAAATTAATGGAACATTCCCTTCATGCAGCTTAAATCTTAAATTCAAAAGGGGGAGAAAAATCTATAAACACAAACGATCACCCAGAGAGCTTTCATATCTCTAGTTCTACTAGAGCTGTTTGGAAAATGGAAATCCATTCCCTGGAAACATTCAGTGTTCCTTGGAAGTTTTTTCTACCCTGAATCAGGATGAAAAGTCAAAGTAAAAAAAGTTTTGCAGGAGAGGATTTCCAGTGCAATTTCATTTTGGGAGAGCAGAAACAATTTTCCATCTTGTCTCTTCCCTGCCTGGAAGATTCTTGTTAATTTCACTTTCTCCCTGCCAGCAGAAAGCAAGGGTGGCAAGAGCCTTCCAAGCGGGCAGCCATCGTTTCCATTTTTTGTTTTTTCCCAAAATTTAAATTCTCCCATGGAAAATTTTGTATTTGCGAAGAGAGGGTTTTCCAATGGAATATTCCTGACCTGCTCCACTGGCACAGCACCTATTGCTATGGTACAAGAGTGCCCTGTTCTTCAGGGCTGGCTTGGGCAACTATTAATTGCCAAGCAGGTTAATTGTTAGAGTCAACACAGGAAGAGGGGGCGGCTCCAATCCCAGCACTGGTGACCCCGTTATTATTTATTTACGGTGTTGTATTATGGTCCTGCCTGTGAGCACAGTCATGAATTAGGATCTTTGTGCTAGGTGCTGTGAAAAACCACAGCAGAACAAACCGGCATAGCCCCATTGCAGTTGGAGGTAGACAGACTTACCAAAGCTCAGGATCTGGCCCTGAATATGCTGGTTGGGGGCACTTAGAGCAGCTGCTGGTAGTCCGTGGGTGCTGAAGGACAGCACCACTTCCATCACTGGGGCAGTTCCAGCAACCGTGACTATAGATGAACTTTTGTGTCTGAAATGGACGGGAGGAAGGACTGGAGAGTGTGAACTTGAGGGGCTCTAGATTAAAAAAGTCTGCAGGCTTCAGTATTTCCTGGAACTAAAATATCCCAAACATGCTGATCTTCCCTCTACGATGATGCCCAATTGATAATGGCTTACCAGACTGAGTTCACGGGGTAACGGACTGCCTCTTATTATGTATTTGTACAGCACCTTGCACCATGGGGCCCTGATCTGATTAGAGCTCACAGTAAATGGATTTTGTTTTTTGTTTTTAAATTGCTGCATTGTGTATATATTTGCTTGTTGCGTGTTTACAGGCTTTTTTGGGGGTAGTGGTAGGGCTTCCACTTTTTTGGTTTTGGTTTTTGTTTAATTTCCCACTGGAGAGCATGATTGGCTTGTAGTTGTGCAATCCTCTTCTCTGCACATGACTCAGAGCTAAAAGAAGTTTAAAAGGCTGCTTTCGGTTTGATTTAGTGTGTTAAAGCTCAAGGGTTGGCAGTAGGAAAACCCAGGTCCTCCAGTTCCTCCAGGTTACAACCCAGGGCCCTGGAGCAGGCAGTTCAGGTGTATGACCCAGGCCAGGGTATCACTCAGCCTACTCCTGGGTTCCCTACCACATTCCTGACTCTCCATGGTGCAGGCTTAGCTAATAGCCCGCAACATGTCCCAAAGGGTATCAAGAGGTTACCTTCCTTGCTCACCAGCTTATGCTCAGGTCTCTCTTCTGCAGTGGCTTGCAGCTCTGAGTTGAGGTCCACTTCAGGGCAGTGTGGGGCTCCGACTGGATTCCTGCAGGAGCTACCAGTGCAGGTCTGCTCACTTGCACCGATCACCCTGACTGAGCTGTGCTGCTCCCTTTTAAGCTCCGCCTCCATTGAGAGCGCACACACAGAAGGCACAGCTGGGTGAAGCCTCCTGAAATTCACCTGGTGATATTAAATGCACCCAGACAGAGCCAGTAGGGAAAAGACAAGGAGTTTTGTGATGTTAGGGGAGAATTTCTATCCAAGTAAGCCAGCACAATGTGTTTGTTAACGTTTAATGTGAGGGAGGGAAAATTTCCTATTACACACACACACACACACACACACACACACACACACACACACACACAGCCACGCACGCATGCGGTGCCTTGTAATTGAGCGTGTGGAAGTGTTTTTAAAACCTTCAAGTCCTCTATGTGTCAGTAGTTAGCGCCAAAACACAACAATAGTGTTTATGCCCCATGTTATGTCTCACTGCAGAGTTTATCCCAATCCAGGCACAAACGACGACTGCCAAAGCAACACTGATTTGCACCCACATTATAACTGGTTCTGGGCCACTCACGAGCCCCTACACAATAACTATAGGTACATTAGTCAGGCCAAGAGTATTAGGGATCTAAGCAGGAAGGGTGCATAGTAATTGGTGGGAAGCATGGAGGGGGAGTCCATGCTAGAGCCATTGTCCCTGGAACACCACTCTGCAATGCTGGGATTGTTCCCTGTTTCCCTGATGGTCATGGTTTTGGGGGCAAAAATAAACCAGAATTTGCATCCAGATCCTCAGGTGGTACAAATGTATGTATCTCCATTGAACTCAATAGAGCTACACTGATTTATGCCAGCTGAAGAAGGGGTTCCATCTCAGGATTTAGAATGATGAAAAAGAACCTAGAGTTAATGCAAAACAAAATAAACATTTTTTGTCCCTATTTTCTTTAAACAATGAAAGAATATGGTTGTACATGAACAGAATCCCCCAATATTTGACAGAGCTTGATAGGACAAGGAGGAATTAGATGATGGCCTTAGTGCTGGCAGCTATTGACTATGCAATGGAACAGAAGAGTTGCAAGTAAGGAAGTGAGAAAATGCAGTGTCATGCAAATAAGACAGACAACCCCAATTTTTTCAACCACAAACACTGTGGAACTCCCTTACAAATGTGGTCCAGCAATTTTCCGTCACCAGTTGTATGGTCTGTATTTCAGTTAGAAGCACCTAATGAAAGCTGAGAGATTTATACTATTTTTTTTTAATCAGCACTTTCTCTCTGTCTAGGTTAAGCAATACAAAGGGAGCTACAGTAACTCCTCACTTAAAGTCATCCCGGTTAAAGTTTAGTTATTAAGTCGTGGTCCTATTAGAGAACATGCTCAATTAAAGTTGTGCAATGTTCTGTTATAACGCCCTCCAGCCCGCCGCATGCCAGCAGGCCCCATGGATCAGCGTGTCCCCCCTCCCTCTCCATTCCTCCCACCTGCTGCAATCAGCTGCTTCGTGGCATGCAGAAGGCTGGGAGGAGGGAAAACGCGGGGGTGGAACTGGGCAGGAAGAGTGGGGTGGAGTGGGGGCAGGAAGAGGCAGGGCCTGGGGCCTTGGGGGAACCTTGGGGCCTGGGGCATAACCAGGGGTCGAGCACCCCCTAGCAGTTTGAAAAGTTGGCGCCTGTGGCCCCAGAAGCCTATGGCTGTCTCCAGCTCTGCAGGGATCTAGAGGCCCAGTGCCTCTGCATTGTATGTCCCTAGCATACCATGCAACCTGGCAGATGGGTTCCCTTAGAATACGACTAGTCTCCCCAGCACCCCGGAGGGTGGGGGGCATTCAGTGACTAACTGGAGCAGGTATTTGTGTGATCTGCTGCTCAGAGGGCAGCAGAGACATCCCCATTGGGTGCTGGGAAAGGATGCAGCACAACGTCCCTTCCTATGTGCTGCCACTTGCCTGCTCTGCCTGGATCCCGTGTTGAGTCCAACCCAGCAGAGCTTGCACGGGGAGGACTCTACAGGCCTAGGAGTGGGGGTGTTGTTGGCCCACACCCTTCACCAGAGGTCTGAGGCCAAAGGATATTCACTTACCTAATCACAGCTGTGAGTCAAACTGCATATACTGTCTTTTGTCTGGCAAAAAATTTTCCCTGGAACCTAACCTCCCCCCTCCACTGTTTACATTAATTCTTATTGGAAAATTGGACTCGCTTAACATCGTTTCACTTAAAGTCGCATTTTCCAGGAACATAACTACGTTAAACGAGGAGCTACTGTATTAAGAATTGTAAGAATGGGAGTGAGCAAACGAATATTTTAACTGTGGCATATAGGTTTTTTTTATGCTGGAAATTGCATATCGTTATATGAGATATTTCTGCAGAGGTTATTATACATATTTGCACACACAGTCATTTGCAGTTTTGCATGTGAGATGTACAAACACACACACACACACACACACACACACAATCCTAAACAATGAGCTGCTGTTGCTCAATATAAAGGTCTCGTTGATTTTCATGGGAGCAGGAACTGTCCAATAGAGTCAGATTTTTTTTTTAAAGTATAAGAGCATTTTCACAACTAATTAGCATTTGCACATGTCACATATTGGCAAAGGTAGCAATGGTAAGTGCAAATGAGTGCACTGTCTATTTAAAACTACACCAAGCAGCCAAGCATAAAAGGGGCTAAGGACGGTTCTAAGCAGAAGCTCTACAATGAAAGAAACAGATTACTGCTAGAAATAACTCTTTTTCCTTATACTCTCAGAGACCAAGACATGGAGGGTCAGGCCTGGGAGTTGGCGCAGCGACAGCCAGGCCTACCGATCGGTGCAGTGCAGCTAGTCCAGAAACTGGAGCCAAAGGTTGGAGCCAAAGTCAGGAGTCAAGAGCAGGTTTG
Organism: Trachemys scripta elegans; assembly: GCF_013100865.1. Lineage (NCBI taxonomy): Eukaryota > Metazoa > Chordata > Testudines > Emydidae > Trachemys > Trachemys scripta. The sequence continues at coordinate 94,619,315 of NC_048305.1, read as the reverse complement.
AAACCAAGCAAGAGCAGGGGTGGGAGCTGGGCTGGGGCAGGCCATAGCCTGCAGAATCTGTCACTACTATCAGGCAGAGGAGAGTTCCATGCCATGAATGATGTTGGTCAGAATGAGCAGCTGTTTCTCCCTGCCCTGAGAGTCATCAGACCAGCTCCTGGTTCTTGGATTGTTTGGGGCTTAGCACATGTGGCTTAAATCAGGCTCTAGTGCCGGGAAGACTCATCACCCCACATATTCTAATAAAATTACTTGGTCAATGTTAAGACAACCGCACATGGCAAAGGGCAGTACAATAGCTAAGTCCTCATAAGTGCGTGGTACTTAGCGTGACTGTGTACATAATTAGGGACACACATCATGCCAACAGTTGCAAGCACACTTCCCTAAAAATCAGCGCTAGAAGTTTAAAGCATTCAAGATTCTTTATGAAACAATTTGTTTTTTTCAGTCCAAAATTGGTTTTACAGTTTAATATGTGTACATACTATGGAGACTTCATACGTAAATATTTCATATATGTACAGTGTGTGTATTTTATATATCCATGTACACAGTACATAGATATGGTGTGTATATTTCAGATACACACACACTAAAGCATACAGATGAATATTTTTTCCTAGAAGAAGTATCAACACAAGTGGTCCTTTTTTTCCTGTATGCCAAATGAAAAGTTATTTTTAGAGGATATAATTCCCACCTGAATAAATGTAGATTCTGAAGTGCATCTCTGTCATTTGTCATTAATGCTGACCAGGCATTACCCCAAGATTATGCTACATAGTACCGATTCAATTAAAATACAGCTAGCCCTCTATAATACAAAGAGTCCACATGATGTTATGAAAGCTTTGGAAAATCTGCTTTTCTGTGCTTCCACAGGGCAAATTCAATGCTATATATATTGTCAAATTGGACCCTGTGGACTCATTTTAGCATATTGGGTCTGCTGCCTTTTCTCGGTGGTTTAAGGATATGGAGAGCTATGAAGCAGAGGAGATCTTGGACAGTACTTTTTTTCTTGAATCAGGGAGTCAGATATTTTAAAAAACCAAGCTGATTCCTTAGTTGTACAACAATCAATAACACATTCCCATAGGAAGTTACTAGAGCAAAAAGATGCAATAAATTCCTCTTTCCACCCATGTATTGCCAGGCAGGATCATGGTCCTAACAAGCTAAACTGTGGAAGTATTTTAAACATCAAGAAACACTGGGTCAGAACAAGGTCTTCTTTGTTTAATTAAAACATTTTCTTTATTAATATTCAATTACATGTGGCTCACTGCCAGTCAGACAGAGAAGCTACTCCACAACACATCAAAAGCTCCCTACATGTTCTCTGGAAAGCCCTGATACCCAACAAGCAAGACAAAGAAATAGATGCTGGAGTTAAAGACGATTCAGGAATCCACAGCTAGGATACATGTGGTGGGGGCGGGTGAGAGGAATTAAAAATTATGAAATGGTGAATATAAAACTGTTGCCTGATTCAGCTAACACATGTCCACAGAGTTGTGCTAGCAACTACACATCCCCCCCCTTCTTGAGTATTCATCTGCAAAGAGATATTTTCATGGGTTGGTATTTTCAAAGGCACTTCAGGTACCAAAGTAAGTGGCTTGATTTTCAAGAGAGCTTAGACCCCTGCTAGTGAACAGCTAGTATCTAAACCAGGGGCGGGCAAACTTTTTGGCCTGAGGGCCGCATTGGGTTTCTGAAATTGTATGGAGGGTTAGGGGAGGCTGTGCTCCCACTCCCTATCTGACCCCCCCTACTTTTTGCCCCCAACACACATACCCGGGACTCCTGCCTCATCCAACCCCCCGCTTCCCTGACCACCACCGGAACCCCCACTCCATCCAACCCCTCCAACCCCCTCCTCTCATTCCTGACTGCCCCCCCCCGGACTCCTGCCCCATCCAGCCACCCCTTCTCCCTGTCCCCTGACCACCCCTGGAAACCCTGCCCCCTGGCACCCCATCCTGCCCCCCCTGGAACTCCTACCCCCATTCAACCCCCCTGTTCCCCACCCTCTGACCGCCACGACCCCTATCCACACCCCTGCCCCTGACCACCACCCCAAACTCCTCTGAAGGAGGCAAAAGTGTGACAAGATAATGAAGATTGACAGATGGTTCCAGAATTGGGGGTATAAGGAAAGTTTTGGGATGATCGACCATTTGGGGGACATTCACAGGAAGAAGATTTTTCTTGAATGATAGACTCCACTTGAGTTCCTGGGATATTAGCCCTATGGGATCAAGGCTGGCTCGATGGATAAGAAGGGCTTAAAGCTAGGATATGAGGGGAGAAAGTTGTGAGAGATTTGTGAAATCTCCACACCCGGCTTCAATACACAGGAGGAGGAAAATTGGATAATTAAGACATAGTAAGGGGTAATGGGGGAAAAAAGTACAAATATTGAGTCTAGTAGTAGTCAGGTAAGTGTTACAGTTAGTGAAAGGACTGTACATAATCCAGCTAGAAAACTGTGTGAGCTCCAACTGAAACAACTGAAATGCATGTACATGAATGCAAGGAGTTGGGGCAATAAAATGGAGGCGGAAATGGAACTACTGGTGCAGAAAGTCAAACTGATATTACAGGGATTATAGAAACATGGTGGAACAGCCCGCTTTACTGTTCAGTATAGATATTGAAGATACTGTTCAGGTGAGAGAAATAAAGGAAAAAGGTGGTGGGGTAATGTTGTACATCAACAAGTCAGTAAACTGTAAAGTGATAGTATGGACACAACAATTTGCTTTGAGGAAGCATTGTAAAATAGGTTTTATTAGGATAGTGTTAGGGTCCTGCTATAGACCCCCAGGGTCAGACCTGGATAGGGAGAGAGATCTCTTTAATAATATTTAAGAGATCAATACAATTGAGAATTGTGTCACAATAAGAGACTCACTTCCAGGATATATACTGAGAATAAATGCTACTAATATTGGTAGGCCCTAGTTATTCCTGGATGTGATAGATGACAGTTTTCCTCATCAGATTATCACTGAGTCAACAGGAGGTGGTGCAATTTTAGATGCGGTTTGGTAAGTAGTGAGGGCATCATATAGAAGAGCTGGATGTAGGAAATATCCTTAGATGGAATGAGCATGAGTTGAGTCAGTTTTAATTAAATGGAAGGATAATCAAAACCAGGTCATCAACTATGGTGTTTTTTATTTCAAAGAAGACAAACAGTGGAAAATTAAGGGACTTCATATAAGTCAACTGAAGAGCTCAAGGACTTAAATATGGAGGAGGCCTGGAATTTCTTCAAATCAACTATGCAAAAATTATCTGAAATTTGCACCCCAAGCAAGGGGAAAACACATGTAGGGAAAGCCTCCAGACCCAGCTGGATGAATAACCACCTCAAAAAGGTTATTAAAAGTAAGCAGAGATTCTCTAGGGAATGAAAAAAAGATGTTGCTCAGCAAAGAAAGCTACAACTTGGGGAGGTTAGAAAAATTTAGGAATAAAGTGAGAGTTGCTAAAAGTCAAGTTGAATTAACTCTTGCCAGGAAAATTAAAATAAGTAATGAGAAGTTTTTTAGTTATAGATATAAAAAGAAGAAGAATGAATGAGGTTACTAAATGAATACTTTGTCTCAGTTTTCAGTACAGATGATAATATGGAACATGGGCTTGAAGTAGGCTGGGTGATGGAAATGAGTGTATAGTAATGGAAAATTACCACATCTGAGGTGGAAGAAAAAACTTAAAGAGCTTAATGAGCTCAAACTGGGGAGACCGGATAATTTCCATCCCAGAATACTGAAAGAACTTGAATGTGAAAAGCTTTATTAAAAATCCTTGCTACCAAACTAACAATCTATTTGGGGGTACTACCATTGGACTGGGAAATAGCTAATGTACCTATATCTAAGAAAGGGGCGGGAAAGTGGTCCAGGCAATTACAGACCTGTTAGTCTGACCCCAGAACAAATTGCAAAAGAAAGAATAAATTAAATTAATGGAAGTAAACATTAAAGGATATGTAATGCAACATGGGTTTACCAGAGGTAGATCGTGCCGGACTAATCTGATTTCCTTCTTTGAGAAAATAACTGATTTTTTAGATAGGCAAAATGCAGTAGATCTAATATACTTGGACTTCAGTAAAGTATTTGATATGGTACCTCATGGGAAATTAGTTAAATAAGAGAACATGGGGATTAGTACAAGAACTGTTAGATGGATAAGGAACTAGCTAAAGGAAAGAAGGCAACAGACTCTGCTGAAAGGTGAACTATTGAACTGAGAGAGGTTACTAATGGAATTCCTCAAGGATCGGTCTTGAGACCAATCTTATTCAATATTTGTATTAATGATCTCGGCAAAAAGAGTAGGAGCGTGCTAATGAAATTTGCTGATGATTCAAAGTTGGGAGGATTGTAAATACAGAGGAAGATCAGAATATTATACAGGACGATCTGGATGACCTGAAAACTGGAGTGACAGAAATAGTACAAAGTCAAAGTGATTGTGCACCTAGGTTCTAATAAGCATTTCTGCTGTGAGCTGGGGGCTCATCAGTTGGAAGTGACAGAGGAAGAGAGCTTTCCCTACGGGTGTGTGGATCCATCACAGGACGCCTATGAGCCACCAATGTGATGTGGCTGTGCAAAAGACATACATGATCCTAGGATGCATCAGGCAAGGCATTTCCAAAAGAGATGGAGAAATAATAATAATAATAACGTCATTGCACAAGGCACTGGTAAGACCTCATTTGGAATGCTGTGTACAATTCTGGTCACCCATGTGCAAGAAAGATAAATTCAAACTTGAACAGGTGCAAAGAAGAGCTAGTAGGATGATCGGGGGATGGAGGGCCTAATCTTATGAAAGGAAACTGAAGGAGTTTGGCTTGTTTAGCTTAGCAAAAAGAAGGCTGAGAAGGGATTGATTGTTCCCTATAAATATATCGGGGGGACGGGGACACACATTAATTTTGGTTGTTGGGTTTAGTCGGAGGGTGCTGGTGGTGTGGGTGGCCTGTGATATGCAGGAGGTCAGGCTAGAGGATCTGATGAGCCATTGTGGCCTTCAGCTCTGTGACTCCCATTAGCCTCAGTAAGAGATGTTGGATGCTCGGCCCTTTTGAAACCTCATAACTTATTTATTTGACTCTAGCACCCTAATTTTAGGTTATTTCTTAAAATCACCGTGACTCTGCAAATGTAGCCATGATCCTGAGCAAACTTTTCACTGTTCCCAACGCGCCCCTTATCAGTGTTGAAAATGGTATATACACAAAGGCAATAATGATTTTGCTCAGGGAAGGACTGCAGAATTTGGTCCTGTTGGTTCATGTACAGATATAAAACACAGTAAGACAAGAAATTCTGTGAAACTGACTTGGCTAAGTGTGACGCCCATGGCTACTCAGACCTTTCTGTCAGCAATGGGAAGAGAACAGATCTGCCTCTTTCAAAAGCACAGGCCCCACCCCTTGAGCAAAAGGAGAATAACCATTAGTCATTAGCAGTAGATAACACACAAACAAGTGGTTCTGCACATATCCTACAGAGGGCAGAGCTAAACATGCAATCTAGCCAGTTCATTAGAGGCAGTTCATCATTTTGACCAACTTATTTTGAGCAGGGGTCACTCATACGAACTGATCTACATTTGTAAGACCCAAAAGGTCACTTAGGTTTCTTTTTTTATCTTGGGGGTAGGGGGGAATAAAGGTTACTAATCTGTTTAGAGGCGAACCCTAACCCTAATCCATACCACATTTGAATATACCATTTTAGTCGTTTTCTTACAGCCCCACCACACCCCATATCACTCACTGTTCTGAATCAATGCTTGAAGCTCAGCACTTACTCTCTCTAACTGACAGGAGGTGCTGCCTCAGGCATGCAGATTGAGCCTGCCAAAAAACAGGCTGATTTTCTAGTAGTTTGGCATGCTAGATTAAATTATTCCTCTGGCACTATCTGCCCCGTTGGCTATATATCTGACAGCCCAATGCTAAATTATTGATGGGAAAACATGCGGATCCTAAATATCCAGTCAAGACATGTTGATATCTAAAATATCAATCTGTAAGATTGTGTGTATCTTTGAAAAACAGGGGAGAAAAGAGAACAAATGTGATCCTGGTACAACTTAACATTAAAATAAGCCACATTCAGACCTGATCTACATACTGTTGACCTCAGTGGAGTCCCTCATTTGTGCCAGGTTGGAATTTGGCTTATGAAACAATAAAGCAGGATCTTTATTTTGATCTGAGTTCAAGGAATATTCCAACTAAACCTTTGTAAATCAGAATGAAGAAACTTAGAGCAATAGAAGATATATCTGCACCAGCCCCATGCTGAGGGAGTATAAAAAGTATTTCAAATCTCTAATTTCTATGATTGAAAAATATATTTTGATCATGATAGGACCAGCAGGGCACTCGACTTCAAAGTCCACTAGCTAGATCCCACCCTCCGGTTAGATGATCAGTGAAATTAAATACAGAGCTTAATCAAAAGTTAATGTCTGTGATTTATCAAAAGGTCAGTCTTCTTTTTGTAAGCTTCCCACTTCAATGTCTCCCTCCCAGACAGACAAGTCTACATTCCTCTCAGAATCATCTCTTGCTTCTCTTTCTAGATAGTGTGACTCAGATCATTTATCATTACTGATGTTCACTGTATACTGTATGTCAGTTTCTGATCAATAAGAGATTTACAGTCCCATAGATTTAGATGCTTTAGGAAGTTTTCTTGTTTTTGAAAAATCTAGTCTAATTTTGTTGTTGTAACAATACGTTTTAAGTCAAACCCACTTTCAAATGGTTATGCTTGATAGTGTGAGAGACAGCATGTTTTTGTTCACAGAGATTAGTTCTGTAATACCTAGTGCTTGTTACATTAATTTTATCTGTTACTTCATTAGTACAAGCTATGCAAGATGGTAATTAAGTCTCTGAAGACAGACATTTATTTACCTCTATACAAAGCCAGGAGGAGATTTTATAAATTTTATTTATATATATTTTAAAATATAAGCCTTTACTACGTTTTTTCCTCTTTAACAGGAGACAGGAAATGTTATTTCAAGCTTTCTGATACAATGATACTTCCGTGTTACATAGCATCTGCTTAATGTGTCACCCTGTGATGCAAGATGTGTGCCTACTACTATATAATCAAACGGGGAAGAAAAGCTACCTACACTATTGATATAGGAGACAATTTCAGAGGGTTGGTGCTAAAAGAGGGGTAAAGCTTCACATCTAATCTGATGCTAAACGCTAGGATTGGTAATGAACTGGGATTACATTAACTATACACCCCACATTATAGCTTCTGCCAAAACATCACTGTTTTACCTCAGATAATATCACTACAAATATACATTGTTCACTTTATGGTTACTTTTGACAGATTATGGTTAGTAATTGGAAAAGTGTTTCATGAAAATTTGCACTCATTTTTTGCCAAGCCATCTTTTGGGTCAATTCACAACTCATGAAATGATGAAGGCTTTAAGCAATCAGAAGAAGGATTGTTCAGTGGTTAGGGTGCTTGCCTGGGACTTGGGAGACTGGAGTTCAGTTACCTGTTCCACCAGTGACTTCCTGCGTGAGCTTGGGTTACCCATCTGTAAAATGAGAGAGGACAATTTCCTACCTCACAGGGGTTCTGTGAGGATAAATACATTCAAGATTGTCTCTTGCTCAGGTACTATGATAAGGGAGCCATATGGGTACCAAAGATAGATATTAAAACATCAATTTTCATAGATTTGTAATGAAATATAAAAGCTCTTTACTCAAAAATTGTGTGTGAGAATTTTTGCAGAGGAGATGATAGTGACTGCCCCTCCCCCTTTCCCTCTTGAGGCTTCTTGTTGTACAGGACTGACCACAAGGCTGGGAGCCCCAGACTCCAATTATTATTCCTGCTCATTCCCACTGACTGGTCCTCAAGATAACTTTACCATTTACACTGCACTCTACAACTATCATTTGGGCAGGCCACAAAAGTTTCCTCTGAAGTATGTAAATATAGTTCTACCAATTTTACAGACAGAGAAACTATGGTGCAGGCGCAGTTAATACCCAAAATCAAACAGTAGAGCAATATCAAACAAGGGTCAGAAGTCAGGTCTCATGCCTGCCAGTCTCCATAGTTGCCAACATTGTAAAAAGCCTTTTCCAGACTCTAAAAAAAAATTGCACACCATTTCAGTCAAGCACAATTTCCCACCAATTGCTGTAATTTTGTGGAAGTTTAGAATTTGGCAAATTTCATTTAAGTAGTACAAAAAATCAGGAATGTTCCACCCAATCTCAAATGTCAAATCAGATATTGACAAAAATGTAGAGAACTTAAATTCTTCATGTTTTCTTTTATTAATATTAGGACGGCCATCAGTTAATATCGTAACAGCTTTGGCTAATCATTTCCAGCTTTTGTATTTTTGTCACACACCAAACATGTTTCATATATTTTCTCTTTTGTGCAATGCATTTTAATAAAACTAGCAAAAGAATTGAGAAAGAAGCTAATTTTCCTACATGCCTCTGGCAAACAAGAAAAACTCAAGACTAAGTTGAGAGATATCTTTCTACTACTGCAAATTCATTTTCCATAACAAGAAACTCATCTTCCCAAGAAGCCTGTAATTCAAAGATAAAGATGAAAAGATGTTGTTTTATCATAATGACAAGTATCTGCATCCATATTTATTTTGTGCTCCAACAGCAGTTTGCTGTGTGTATTGTCATGGTACATTGAAAGGTAGGAAAATATTTTGCTATTTAAAGAATCAGAGGATAAAGGAAAAAGCACCACTGGGGAAAATAGCATAACACAATCATTGAGTATCCCTAGGAAAATATCTGACCCACATAGATAGAATTGAGAATCTGTCTTGTATGCTTGTAGCTGCTGTTTAATGTGACGCCATCTTTCATTAGCTAGGCCCTGGATTTTAACAAGCGGTCACCTGGCATTCTTCAGATGGCCAATTTTAATCTCGTCCCACATATGAAAACAAGAAATGGGTCATCTTCTATGAAAGAGAATTAGAGAACTGTGTTAAAATGTCCCATGTACAGTTTTATTTCACATAATATCCTGGATTTTATGCTATGTGGCTATTGGTTCAATGACATTTGCATGATTAAGGAATGGATCTTTTGTGAGCCTCATCTGTGTTCGGTAGAGACTCAGTTGCTAGAGAGACCTGCAAGTTTTGAATCCTACAGGCTAATCTGGAGTTTGGTCAGAATGTACGTATAAACAATTCAGGATAATAATACCTTCCAGTAAATAGCTTAATCACTTTTCAGATAAAATTCAGAAAGACTGGTATGGAAATGTCTTACTTGTCTGTTGCACATATACATGTCAGATAGCATTATGTTAGTGGTTTAACTTCCCCTTGTTTTTAAACTACAGTGGGGTTATCTTTTCACCTTCTTGTTTAAATCAATTCCAAATGTGTCAGTATCACTGCTTCTACTGCAGATTAATAGAATCAGCCAAAAGGATAGCTGACATTTTTGTTGCCATAGAAACTGGTCATGTTACACGGCTTGCTTAGCTCCCATTTGCCATACATCTAGGCAGCTACTGAACACACTCCCCTTTTGTTTCACAGGGAATTACATTAAAATATTAAAATATAATTCCATCTTACTTTAGTCCCCATTCTGTAGAAAAGAGGATTATAGAATATTAAGATACATCCTAAGGAAAGTGCAAAGTGATGATAATATTGCTGTATGGCTTATGTGCATTCCAGATAAAAAAGAAAGGAAATACAAGTGGAGTAAATTATCCCAGAGCCTACAGTCTAGCTTTTCTTCATTCAAGTATTCCCCACAACTTCAAATAGATAGGCTCTTCCTCACTGAACCTCAAAGTGGATGTACTTCAAGTTTGATTGTGGAAAACAAAAAAAGACATTTGTGACAATATTTTTAAACGCATCATCAAATTTTTCCAACTTAGCAGCGCTGAGGAGGTTGTGTGTTATCAGGCTTCCTTTCCACAGATGCATCAAAGCCCCAAGAGAAAACCACTCACATAGAATTAAGATGTGAAGTTTCAGCATTTAGTGATGCAGTGTATATGTATATTATGCCAGAGGGCACTGTACACTTGAGAAAAAAGCAAACCAACTGATGCAAGCGTAGTGTCTAAAAACTCCATGCTGGCAGGGTCCTGTCAAAACCACTGGTGAGATTTATAGTAATTCTTGTTAACTGGTAGGATCCCAACTGCTGGCTGTGGGGATTACTGGGGCGGGGCTGGGGAAATGCTGGAAATGAATTTAGTGACATTATTTTCTACCGTCTCTTACTTAACATTTATATTGCAATGGCACCTCAAGGACACAACCAGGTTGAGTGCCATTGAGCTAGGTGCTGTACAAACAGATCATCAGTGACGGCACCTGTTCCAAAGAGCTACCTTTCCAATGAAAGCAGCATCGGCTCTGCCTCCAAATCAAATCATCCGGTGTCCATAAACCTGTGCTTGCTGCTTTCATCTAAAGACTGAAAAATGTCACAAAGCTCTTCTCCGACTTAAATAATCCCAACACCACATCGGAAGCAGATCCCTGAGCATGAGATGGGGTTATTTTTGGTGATCAGATGACTGTATCCCTCATAACGGGTTTCCTATGATTGGGAACAGGGCTGGGGCAGGCATTGCTGGACCTCTTTCCAGAGTTGCTCAGATACGCTGGTAAAGAGTGCCATGATACATAAAGCAGGTAAGCTTACATAGAATCCTTCCCATCTTCCATATTTCTAAGCACGGTCACAAAGAGGGAACTCTCAGTGCCTTTCATTAATGCAGCTAAGTGTGAAATTCCTCGTGCCAGAATTCATATTACGGAATTCACATCAGGAACATGCAAGGAGTGACTGATAGAGGTCAGATACTAAGAGGAAGTATTGCCAGAAATGAAGGGTATAATGTGAGTCCTACCCAATAGCACACTATAACCTTTGACACTGAAAATATGTATTCCCTCTGTCAATCCTTTACTCTTGGCAGCTTAGATTTACCCTGCATCCAGAGCACAACCCAAACCACAAGTTAGCGCTGGTAGATCAGTTCAGGTTTTTAAATGGAGATGATACTAAGGAAAGGAGCACTGAATTGTCTGAAGGATACTTGCATTCCCTGAACTGGGCATGAGAAGGAAACCCAGATGACCTACATTTACTGCAGATAACCCAGCTGGCCTTTCTACTGCGCCACAAAAGACCGAAAGTGCTTCATTGAGAGCCTAGTGCAGGTCTCAGAAAAGACAGACCACAAAGGCCAGATTGTGGCTGGCCCTTACATGGCTCAATGGTGCGGGAAGGGAGGAAATAAAAAGCCTTGCTGCTTGGTAAGGCCTATATAAAGGCCCATATCAGAATTGCAGCCCTTGTGCCAGTGGATTGTGGCAGCTGTTTCTAAGGCTACATATACACTTAACACTACCACAGCACCGCTGTACGGCTTCAGTGTAGACACTCGGGTCTCCCATGTCTGTAGTTAATCCACCTCCCAGTAGCTACGGCAACGGAAGAATTCTTCCACCACCCAGCCATGTCTAGCCTGAGGGTTAGGTTGGCATAGCTACATCTCTCGGGGGCACGGATATTTCACATCCCTGGAGACGTATTTATGCCAATGTAAATTCAGTGTAGACCCGCCCTGAGATACCTCCCACCTCCTCATTAAGATAAACTGGGATGAAAGGAGTGGGGAGTAGGTGGAACCATGGCTCCTCCCTCCTTGTATCCCAGTCAGAATTGGCAACACCACACGGGGAGCATGTTGAATCCCTTTAGGAGGCATAGTAAAGTTACACCCCTCCCCAGTGCAAGCAGGAAGCCCCAACAGGCACTGTGCCTCTGTGGGGAAGTGCAGCTCCACATTATCTCCCCAACCCCCACCCAGTGCAGGGCTGTGGCAAAAAGCCACAAAATGATTCACATGACAGAACTGTGACCCAGCTGTATCTTTCAAAAGTGCTGAGTTTTAATAGGATTGTAAATGGGGGGGGGGAGGAGGACAATGTTTATTGAACAATGTGTGTTTCTGAGGAAGCTGCTTGTTGTTTTGAATTTCCTGGGTTTGACTATCAGGTTAATTTTGCATGCCCGATTGCATCAGCATGTTGAGTTATGCAATGTAGCAAGCTGTCGCACTGCAAAAAGCATGACGTATCATCCCAGTGATGCATGAAATTAAAAAGATGTGGTTTGCTGGGTCAACCAGAGATAAACCAGACTTGCTTTTCAATCGGTTTACTTTTAATCATATTTAAACCTTGCAAGGAATAAAAAAAGATTGTTTAAATACCAACTGATCCAGTAATGGTAAGTAATTGCAACTATCCACAGTTACAAGTGGGCAGAGCTGGTCTCAGTATCTGTACATCTCTATTGGGATAGAGATATAGAAAAATTCAAGTTACTCATTGCCAAATGTCACCTTGCAAGGCATAGATTCAGAGATCTGGGCCCCCGTCTGGCAGGGGGACAGTGAACTCATGTAGTTTGCATGAGGGGCCCAGTTACTTGTGAGAGCTGTTTTGCACCATGGACACTGGGGAGCCCATCCTCAGTGAAAGCAACGTTCCAGCACGGATACTGGTAGCACAACAGGGTGCACTCTGGAGCACAGTGGGCCAGGAGCATCACTTCACAGCTGCTTCTTGGCTCTAGCACGGTCTCACAGCTGCTTCCCTCAGCTGACTCTGCATGGCTGTTTTAAAATGGTCAACAAGAGCCGTACTGGGATCGAGACAGAGCATGCAGGGAAAACCCCCCTAAAATTACCTCCCCCCACATTCATCTTCTCTCTGCCCAACTCAGTGAAGCCTCCCACTTGCTTCTATTGGCCACTAATGCTAGAAGAGGAGAACTTGGGGTAATGTTTGGTGCCTATCCCTATATTTAGACCCTAGTGACCTGAGGGAAGAGTGTGCACATCAGGCAGCAGCAGATCCATGCCTGACAGGGCCGGCTCCAGGCACCAGCTTAACAAGCAGGTGCTTGGGGCGGCCAAGGGAGAGGGGCAGCACCTGCGGCAATTCGGGGGCGGCAGGTCCCTCACTCCCTCTAGGAGCGAAGGACCTGCCGCTGAACTGCCGCCGCCGATCGCGGGTTTTTTTTTTTTTTTTTTGCTTGGGGCGGCAGAAATGCTGGAGCCGGCCCTGATGCCTGATCTCAGTGTGTCAATCACAGAACGATCAGGAGCTCATGAGTGCCTGCTGCTCCCTACAACCCAACTGGCTTGCTACGTGGCTATCACCACACCAGAGCAGTGAGAAAAGGCAGGGTCAAGATAGTGAACAATGATAGGACAGGCCCCTAGAGCTCAGATTATGAGACTTAATCGCAGCACTGTGGCCAGTATTTCATATTTGTTGGGAAGCAACAGCTTGTTTCAAATATTAAGTACCTCTCTTAGGTTAGGAGTGTAGGTTCTCCTTTGCTGGCTGCCGGGTGTGTATGTTCCTGCAGCGATGAGGCTGTGTTCCTCTACGGGAGTGGTTCCCAAACTGGGGTTTGTGAACCCCTGGGGTGTTCGCGAAATGTTACAGGGGGTTCTTGGGAAAAAATTCCCTAATGGCGGACAGAGCTGTCCCTAGGGACTCTGGGCAGCATGGGGCCAGCAGCCCAGAGCCCCTGGACTTCCAAGAGCTAAGCAGATCAAAGCAAGCATATCTATCACACTGAGGAGATTTAAACTTCAAGACTCCTTATAAGAAATGGAAAGAGCGGTGGATATTTTTTGCTGTTTTTAAAATGAAATAGGCAGCTAGTATTGTTTTTAAAATTATTATAAAGAACAAGTTTAAGCTTTGTTGTAACGTGCGTTGTTTGCCTGGACTGCTCAAGACCTGAATGCTTGTGTAGGAAGAACTCTGAGTTGGCCTCTTAAATACCTTTATGCTGTTTCACATCTGATACTCCTTGATGAAACATAGGAGCCTTGTCTTATAACAGGCTTATTCAAAGTGATACAAGCTATGAAAGTGAGATCTTGGAAGAGTGTTCCCATTTTCATAATGTAATAAAAGTACTATAATGATAAATAATAATTAAAAATAAATAGTGGGTAATAAGCATGTCATAAAAACAAATTTTATATTTCCAAGATCACTGCTTTTATAATTTATACTCAGGTAAAGGAGAAAATCCCTGGAAATATTCATTTTTAGGAGAGGGTTTGAGAGACTTGACATTTTAGTGAAAGGGGTTCACAGGTTGTTAAAGTTTGGGAACCACTGCTCTAAAGGAAGTTTATGCACCCGAGTCTCAAGCCTCTGATTCACTGGGAGGAGGGACCTTTCACCTAGACTGGATCCTAGCCTGATCAAGTCATAATAAATCCCTATATCTAGCAATGGTTTACATTTCAGTACGAAGTGGGAATGAACGTACCCAGAGAAAGAACTCCATTGACACCTTGCAGCAAGAAATCATTATGTAAGATGCATAGTACAGCCGATAAATGCAGTAGGAGAAGCAAAGAGTAGAGGGTTATTAAAAAACTATTAGGCCATTAGGAATAAGCCTACTTGCCCAGTGCCTAAATTCATGCTTTGGGGAGATTCTTCAGGTCACTAGGACAACCTTCAAAACTGCAAGACTGTCAACAGGGCTGGAGGCTATGAAAGTGGCGGTGAACGAACAGAGAAGAAAGGCCTTAATGTATAGATCCTATCCAGACAGGCCATACAGACACATCTTGAATTCAACCCTGCAGTTGACTTCACTTACAATAGGAGAGCATGCTCCAGATTTTAAAAACAGTGTTTACTTGGAGCCAATGTTGCTGTATTTTTGAAGAGAGAAAGCAAGTTCGGAGAGTGGGCAGAGACTCAACTAGGAGGAAAATAAAGCTTTCCAGTTTCTTATTGTAGGTCAGTATGGATTAGACTTAGATAATACTTAGTACTCCCATGAGCATGGGGGACTGGAAGGGACCTTGAGAGGTCCCTTCCAGTCCTATGATTCAGGTAATACAGGCAGCAGACTCATTGGTTGCCCTCTTAGAACACGGTATATTTCTTCAGGACAGCTGACATGGAGGAATATGTTTTCTTATCTTAAACACTTATTAAAGTAGCTACCTTAAAATGAGTTTCGAACCCTATTTTGGAATGAGGATGTGGAGGTAAATGTCACACAACCATAAAGTTGCTATTTTTGTCACTTAAAGATGTAACAGCCTTTATATCCGTTACATTGATACAAATTAACAGATTTCAGGGCAAAATGAAAACTAGTTCTCTTCCACCACATTTGTACCCTTTGTTAATCGCTATCACACAAACAGGCTATTGCTCACAAGAGATTCTTTGCAGAGATATATCCTCTCTCCGAGCTGGGCCAACACGAGCCCTGTGCACCACTCCAATCCATAAAATAGGGCTAGGTGGGACTTAATATGGTGCCCTGTGCTTGGTTTCAGCAAAGGGAGAATTTACTCCCTTTTTGAACACCCGTCTTCATGTGTCATCAACATTATGTCTACACTGCATGCTTCTTTTGGCAGTGTATAGAGTACATGTGCATGTAGCCCCTCTTGCGCTGGTATAAATAGCAGTGAGGTCAGTGAGACAAGCAGAGTAAAGACATGGCTGCAGGTATGTATGTGAGCACATCCCCTGCGTGCCTCTCTACTCACCCAACCCGGGCCTCCCTATCTACACTGATACTTTCAGCAGTGCAGTGTCCTGATACCTCCTGGCTGCTGGAGCCTTTTTCTGCCACAGGAAAAGACTCCAGCAGTGGGCAAAGGTTCTGGCAGTGTGGGAGGCAGTGGGGAAAGGCTCTGGCATGTGGGTTTCTTCGCTGCATCCCCCTTCCAGAACTTTTCCTTCCCACAGTGGCTGCTGAAGCCTTTCCCCCTGGGCAGAGTCTTTCATGGACACATGTAGCTACACGCTGCAGTATCAATGCAGCTTGCTTTTCACTGCAGCGTGTAGCTACATGTACCCTACACACTGCCATCAGTGGCGCATCGTGTAGATGGAGCCCCAGAGTATTTGTTAATTGCAATATTCATTACTCTCCTGTTTAAAGAGTTCCAATTGTGCAATCGGGGAGGGGAAAAAAAGAGTTCTATCACCTAATTTACCAGCCTGGTCCACAGTCCACTGAAATCAAGAAAATTATTCCATTGACTTCAGTGGGCTCTGGATCAGGCCCTCTGTTACAATCACATTTGGCAAATAGTGAACGGTTTGGTAACAACTGATAGGCTGAAGTGTGTTGACAAATTACTTATCAAATGATTCAAAATTTCCTAGGACACCCAGTCATGGATTTGGACCCTGTTGTGCTAGATACTGTACAAACAGACCAAAAAAGGCAGTCCCTGACCCAAAGAGACAATGGATGGATACACAGAGTTTGACAGCAAGTACAGAGACAAAACTGAGACCATATTGGTCAGCATGATAGGAAGTGGTGTAAGCACACCAGCAACCTAACCATTGTCACTGCAAAGGAGAGTTTTAAGGAGGACTTAAAGGAGCCCAATGAAGTGTGTGATGGGGTGAAGCTCCCCATAATATGAGAGAAAGGGTTAAAGGCCCAGTTGGTTAATTTCACTTGGGTGATGAGTTATCTGTGAGCAAGAGATGGGGGGACTAATGAAGGATCAAGTGATAACTAAGGGTATGTCTACACTACCCGTCGGATTGGTGGGCAGCAATCAATCCAACAGGGATCAATTTATCGCGTCTAGTCTAGACGCCATAAATCGACTCCCGACCGCTCTCCCATTGACTCCTGTACTCCAGCTCGGCGAGAGGCGCAGGCAGAGTTGAAGGGGGAGCAGCAGCAATCGACTCACCACGGTGAAGACGCCACGGTAAGTCGATCTAAGCCCACGCTGCTTCCTGCAGCTTCCATTGGCCAGGAACGGCGAACCACAGCCACTGGGAGCTGCAGACGGTCAATGTAAACAAACTGTCTCACGGCCCGCCAGCGGATTACCCTGATGGGCCACATGCGGCCTGCGGGCCACAGGTTGTCCACCACTGGTTTAGAGTGAATCACTGGGCAGAATTTGACTTCTTTATTAAAGCATTGCTCTGGGCAAAGATTTTTAATGCAGCATAAATGATCATGGCAGGTTTTACAGACAGTGTGGCAGTTTCCCCCTTTTTTATTTTTTCCCTGTTCTGTTTGGAATTATGCATGTTTGTAGGTTATATGTTGCTTAATGGAAAGTGAAATGATCTGAATCAAATCTTCTCATGCCATCAGATGTCACTTAGGGTACGACCTAGGTGCTGCCATCCCTGTCTTTCCCGGGCAACTTTTTCATGTCCTCTATGTTGCTGAGTTCCATTAGTTTTCCCTCTCTGGGTAATGTTTGGAGGGATTATTTCAGTTGGCCCCTTTCATGCGGTCCTCTAGCTGCCCAATGTCACACCTTCCATAGTAGACGCTCTGGCTTTCTTCTTAACACATGGCCCAGATATTTCCATCTTTTTTCTGGATAACTTTAGAGATAAGGGATTGTTGAATATGCTGACAAAAATTTGGATGACTGCCTGGGTAATTTAGTGCACCCTAACTTCAAATACCGGGCTTCTTATGAAAGTCTGGTGTTTGAAGTTAGGGTGGTTCTCTTTGCAGTTGTATTTTATTTAATTTCATCTTTTTACTCCAAATATAGTTTAGATATTGAAAAATGGCATTTAATTTCTCCATTGTTTCATGGTAAAATGTGCCATTTCTCATCAAACTGCTATTTGTCCTGATCATCAGAATACCAAGTGACAACTTCACTGTTGTTAACAGCTGGCAAATGGCCCATTCAATAATCGTTCTAATGGTATAGGAACAGTGTATACATTGTGTGTTGTAGGAGAAGAGGTAACTAGGAGACAGCCTTGCAACACCTCCATTGGAAAATCCTTACCTGATCATTACAAATGTTTCTTTGGGAGAGCTGAGACAGGACAACTGACTGCTAATGCAAATTCCTTTTGGATAACTACTTTGAAAGAAAACAGCATGGTGGAAAGATGGACCTGAGCTGTGAGACAAACTGGCATACGCAGCATACTGCACAATGCTATAGAGGAGAAATTTTGGCCAAGGATATTAATGTAAACACATTCCCCCAGGGAAAAGTGCTAGAGGAGTTTAATACACACAAATCACAGACAAGAACTTGGAAATTGAAAACTCCTGTCCAAACAAATAAATACAACCCAAATCAAAACCAACCAATCACAAGAGACTGCTGGAGAGATCTCAATGTATTGACCTGTAAAAGATGAAAGAACAGTCATCCCTGTCAAGCCGTGAACATGAGATTTCAGGGTGTCAAGGTGCTGCAATCCTCAACCTTAAACACTGACTGCTGCATTGTAGCTGACCCCTACGCGTTACATTACAACATTACAGTTGGGAAGGAGTATCTGACTCAGTGCAGCCCCCAGTAGGTACCAGCCACAATTGTAGCTCCTGCACTTGGTGACAAAAATAACAATTCTCTGCTATTTCAGTGATCTGGCTCTTACAAAACCAGACCCAACAGAACTGTTGTCTATGCAAGGCACATTCGCACTGCTTAGTCAAAGACACTTGCTGTTATGTGGTGATTTACTCTCTTACGGCTCTGCAAATACTTTCACAATTTACTTACATTAACAGAACTGTGCATCTGGCCTTGATTTACGGGATATTGGGTTTTCAGAACATGGCTATACCTTGAAAAGTGCGTATGTAAAAACATCACCTTCTTACACAGCCAGCCTGCTCCTTGTTGGTATTCAAAGTCAGAACTGTTTAATTTAGTCACAGAAATAATTGTTTTCTACTGTCACACCCTGCAGAGCTCAGACATTTCAGAGAGTCAACTGGATTCTTTTCTGGCTTATGCATCTTCAAGAGAATTGTTAACTAAGTTCCATTTGCCACACACCTTTGAAAGCCCATTGTCTTCATATTCTGACCTGGGTTACACCTCTGTTCCCTCAGGCCTTGGCTACACTGGCGCTGTACAGCGCTGCAACTTGCTGCGCTCAGGCGTGTGAAAAAACACTCCCCTGAGCGCAGCGCTGTAAAGCGCCAGTGTAGTCAGTGCCTGCAGCGCTGCACACTCGCTCACAGTGCTGCAAGCTACTCCCTTCGGAGAGGTGGAGTACATACAGCGCTGCGAGAGCTCTCTTGCTTCACAGCGCTGCCGCGAGTGTAGCCAAGGCCTCAGTGAAGGCAAAAAGGTTGCACAGATGCAACTGAGAGCAGAGTTTGGTCTGCTGAACTTTTATTATGGGTGATCACACATAAGCTTTTATTAGAGCTTAGCCTGACTTTTTTTAGATCCCGTGTTGAGTTTCTAGGGCTGGGAGTATGTGGAAACATCTTTTCACTTGTGAACTGAGACTAGCTGATATTCAGCTCTTGGTGCCACAATACCATTTTTATGAAGTCACTTCTCAGAGCAGAAATTCACTTCCAATATTGAAGAACAACTAAATAACTTCAGGCTACGATGTTCCATTGTCTAGATCAGGGGTAGGCACCCTATGGCACATATGCCAAAGGCGGCACACGAGTTGATTTTCAGTGGCACTCACACTGCCCGGGTCCTGGCCACTGGTCCGGGGGGCTCTGCATTTTAATTTAATTTTAAATGAAGCTTCTTAAACATTTTAAAAACCTTATTTTCTTTACATACAACAATAGATTAGTTATATATTATAGACCTATAGAAAGAGACCTTCTAAAAATGTTAAAATATATTACTAGCATGCAAAACGTTAAATTAGAGTGAATAAATGAAGACTCGGCACACCACTTCTGAAAGGTTGCCAACCCCTGGTCTAGATTGTCTTCATCTTCCCACCCGCCGCTATTACCTCCCTCCTGCACCCCTCTCTCTTCCAATGGCAGGTTTGGATCCATGTGCCAGAGCCAGGTTCTGATCCAAATTACACCTGTGTAAATGGGGAGTCCCTCTAATGACTTCAAGTTTAATGAATTAACTATTAAAAGAAACTTTCCTTCAATTTTCTGTCAATTTACATGATCACATTAGATCTACTCCACACAAGTTATTTATGTTGTGCCAAGCATAATCCTAACCAGAAACGGAATATAAATAATGTAGAATCCCCATTTGGTTTTCTTAAATAGTTCAGTCCCATATCAATGGGAGCTTTGCAATGTGCAAAATAACCAGCAGCTAGGTAGCTGCTTAAGCACTATTTAAAGTACAAAAGAAAACACTAACATAAGTGTCTTGCTAATCAGTGGTGGGTTGCTATGATTAATGGTTTGTTCTGTAAATGTTAAGGTGGTTGCATTGCAGGGGTTTTGTGCTGCATTGTGACATGACATTGTGTCAGTCACAACACTGGTAAGGGGGTGGGGGAAAAGGACAGAACTTCGGTTCTGAGCTTCTAGAACTGAAAGCTTTAAGGAGATATACGCAGATGGATTGACTCCTTGCTTCCATTTAATAGTCTTAATATCTCCTAACACAGCAGTTCTCAACCTTTTCGATGTCATGACCTAAAGTGACACCAGACAAAAGTTTCAAGAGGATGGCCATTCTACTCTGTTCTATACAGGTGTACCCATCATCACTGTAGTATCTGAGTGCTTTTGAATAGTTAAACCCTCATCATAACGCATTTATTAGAGTAGAAACTGCAGACGCAGAGTGGCCAGACTTGAGGTCCATATTTCAAATTAACAACATTAGTCATTTCAAATGTATACATGAAGGAAAATTAGGGATGTAACGTGGACTGCCTGACAACTTTTGCATTAGCAGGAGGCTAAACGGGCACTGTTTGAAATAACATTTTATTAAGTACCTTCAAGTGCATATTCAAGATGATAAAATCCTTTTTTTATCTCAAATAAAGTTCCTGAAATGAGAAGTGTTACATTATAAAGGAATTTCTTGCAAGACAGGGATACACTTCATAATATTGCAGTTAGTGTGTTATATTAAATGCTGCTTATATGTTTTATTGAAATTCAAACCTCTTGCTAGGGTTTTGTTTTTTAACAATACAAAAGCTTATGATTCACAGCCTTTTACATAATAGATATATTAATGAGTTCCTGCATATTTTATTGCTTTGTATTATTCTAAAAGCCATTCATCCATTTCCCCCGATTGTCAGTTATGCAAAGGCATAATACTTATTTTCCTCTGAATTTAATGGCTGCAAAGTGAGTTAAAGACTTACCAAACTAATTTCCCCAGCTACCTGTCGCTCATTAAACTTAATCCATTTTTCTTACTATACCATTCCAAAATCATGTAGACCCAGAGACCCCTCCTCCCCCTTGCATATGTTTTCCTCCAAATATCAGAGGGTAAATTCTACCCTCTGATACTTGTATGTGTTCCCAGTCAAGTAGATGGCAGTTCTGCTTGTATATGAGGCCCTAATTATGTCTATTAATGGAAATCCCCTATTATCAATACACAACTGATTGAAACAATTCCTGCTTGTTTAGGCTAGACAGATACACAGCTTCGTCTTACCCATTAACCAACCAACCTGGTGAGAGACAGAGTTGTGCGATACCTGGGTTGAGAACTCTGCACAGAACTCACAACCCTAGGAGGGGAAGCTCTGGCGGCTAAGATGTTCTAACTTGGACATCTAAAGTTTGGCACCTAAATCTGTATTTGGGCACCTATATAAGTGGCCCATTTTTCAAAGTCGGCGGTTCTGAAATTCCCTTCCTAATTCAAGTTTATATTGCCTGGCGTCTTGAACTCTGAGTGCATGAATGATTGAGGAGCAGCTGCAAACCAGGCTGCAGGTAAAAAGTCTACACGGTTGCAGCAAACTATCAGAACACTTGGACTGCTATTACACCTACAAGTGTTTTCCTGGAGGGTATGAATCATGCGTATGTGCTGCTTCTCCCTAAGGCTATTCAATTGTTTCTACACAAACTCACTATGTGCGCCTTCCTTGGGGTACGCAGGCCATTAAAGGAAGACTGAAGTCCTGCCAGTTCCTAAAAGCCAGTTTATATATAAGAAGAATATTTGAAAATATTCGGAAATAGTGTCATGTAAATGGCTTCTGTTAGAACCAGGAGGCAGAAATGTTACTTGCAGAGAGTCCTCAATGCCAGGTGTGCCTCAACATTCTTCATCTTGTCAGATACTTATTCTCTCTGCAGCACCAACTGCATCAATCCTACTGAGAATCTGGCATGAATTCAGGCACAATCGAGCCAGAACAGCTTGGTAACATTAGGGGAGGAGGAAGAGGAGAAACAGATTTTGCTCCGTCTTTTTGGAGATGATTTAATGCAGTGTAGAAACACAGAGTCCTCAAATGTAATATAATCAATATCCATTGTTGCAAGTGTATAGAAATGTTTGTACGCGGATGTTTGTAACAAGATGCAAAAATAGCACTTTTTGCATCTGTTTACAATCCAGAAATGGAACAGGATGAAATGTGATCTGAAGTATTCTAATGCACCAAGATACACAGGCTCCAAAACACAAAGCTTTAAATAAGTGTCCAGCACTATATATGGAGAGCAATGCTCTTCTACAGAATGGGTGCAGTAGTATGTGTGCAGGGCCAGCTGGTTCCTGACCACAGGCCAGGAATGTTTGAGCCTCCCTCTGCATCTAGACCTTTGCTTTTAAGTGGGACGTGGTAAGGTGTCCAAGTCTGCTGCCCGGGTCTACTTCCTACCTATGTGCTCCTTCAGTTTGGGGCGTGGCCCCTATAATCCAAATAACTACACAAAAAGTCCAAATGAGCAGGACCCTGCTTGTTAGGGTTGTCAATTGTGGTTAGATGTATTCCTGGAGATTTTATCACATGACAATCTTTAATTTGAGATTAACCTTTAATTCCTGGAGACTCCAGGAGAATCCTGGAGGGTTGGCAACCCAACTGCTTGTTCTCAAAGTGGGTGGTGGATGGAGAAGACATTGCCCAGGGGGGCTTACCTATGCTGTGGTCCCCTCTCAGGCTCCACCTTTTGTCTCGCTTCCCAGAAAAGGATTCTTCTCTCCTGCAGCCTGTCTACCACTCCTTGCTGGGCTTCTTGTAACCCACTTTTCCAGCTAGATCATGCTCAGTAGGCCCTGAGGGGTAGGGCTACCTAGGCTCAGTTTTGCCTTTTAATCCCTTTGGGTCCAGTGTGGGGGTTTTATACCTCGTCACAGTGGTACCCCAACTGTGGGACACGCCCTCAACATTGGAGGGGGGAGGAGTGTGGCAGGGTCCAAGCCAGCCCCCATGGGGGTCGGGGAGGGAGTGCCACTCAGCCCCGCTCTGACCCCAGCTCTGCTCCTGCCCAGACTCCAGATGCGGCCACGGCTCCCAGCCAGGGCTCCGGTCCTTCCCCCAGCTGCAGCCCTGTTCCTAGCCCCGGCTCCCAACTGCAGCTCCTGGTGGTGGTGGTGGTGGGGGGTGTCGTGAAAAGTTGGGGACCACTGCCCTAGAGGCTGAAATCTTCCCTATGTGCCAAAGAAGACATACAGCAAGGGCAGCAGCATTGCAAACTTTCCCACTACAATGCCAATATCTCAACTCAGACATGGAAGGAAAATCCTTAGGTGTGAAAAATTACTACAGCATGCTGGGCCAATTCAGTGCTGTATGTCTGTGCTGAGATGTCCTATGAGAGTGCCAGTAATTAGGGTGCTGTGTGGGTGTATGTGAAACCCTGTCTGCTTAAAACTGGGCTAGAACCAGCCAATTTTTTTCACCCAGGCCACCAAACTGCTGTCAGATGGTTTCAGCTTCTGTACACTAGCAGCTTTGGATGGATTTGTAAGTGAATGGTAATGTGCTTTAGGAAGTGTGTGGGTGAAAGATTTTCTTCCCCAAGCACAATGGGGAGAAGACTGTCATTGTCATCCTCATGGCTTCCTGTACGCTAACTAGCAGAAAACTTGCATGGTGATGACTGTTAAACTCTGTTAAACTCCAATTGTGTCTTGACTTTTGCAGGTGCTAAGCACCTGGAAGTTTGGAGAGTTTATTCTGTCCATAGGCTACCTGAATTACTTGTTAGTTAGCAAAATACGGGTAAATTCATAACACAGAGTCAGAAGCACTCACACCCTTCAAAAAGCTCTTTGCTTTAACACCCTTTGCTAACTTTAGACCCTACCTCAGTTAGATTCCTAGCATCCATAATCTCATTACATCAGCAAGACACCTTGCCTGATTCACAACAAAGGCTCATTTTCAAACGCTGAAATTCTATATAGTGATTTCATATAATATCTTATTACATCTGGTATCTCATTAAGCACTGTGCATCATTTTCTTCTAAAATGCATTGAATCAGGACAAACTAGTGGGTGTATCTGTTCCAGGCTCTGGTGGGCTGCAGTCCATTTTGTTAGTCTAAATCCAGCAGATCACAGATTTTCCTACTTATCACTTGAGAGGACTTTTAAGGCACCTATCTCCATTTTATCTCAGGGTCACCGGTATCCAATCCAAGAGGAAAACTTGATCTTGACAAACGGACCTGAACCCCCAAATCTTTGGCAGTGGGAGCAAGAAGAATTTAGTGGATCATTACTGTGCAGAGGGTGAGCACGGATGAGGTCAATAACATGACATGACCATAGGTAAGAAGTACCTATTGGGGTCCAGGAAGTGGGCGGGCGTAAATAAGAAGGTGAGGGGAAAAGTGCAACCAAAAACACAACATAATATTGGTGAGGAGCCGGTGTAGGGGCTGCAACCTGGCGCACTCCAAGTAAAGGTGAGCCAGGGTCTCCCTCACGCAGCAGAAAGGACAGGTGTCCGGGACAGGGGTAAACCGCGCCAAGTACGCGCCCGTGCTCACGACCCCATAAAGGAGCTGCCAGCTGATATCCCCGGCGGGCCTCGGGACCAGAGTGAAATATAGGCTGGCCCACCGGGGCTTCTCATCCTCAACAGGTGGTAGGAGGTCCCGCCATTTTGTATCGGGGCGGGACACAAGGGTGAGGAAGTGAAGGGTGTGGAGCACGAGCGTGTATAGATGTTTCCTTGGCGTGGTTTGAAAACAAACCGGCTGCAAGTCGTGCAGCCGGCTCACGGAGAAGGGGCGGGGGGGGGGGGGGTGGGTAAAAAGTAAGGAGGGAGAAAGAAGAGTGCAAAGTTTATCATAACTATCCAAATCACAAACAGATGAGCTTGGTCCATCACTTCTTCTAACTTGTGCAGTGCCTGAACTTGTGATTCTAGGGATACAAACCCCAGTAAAACGGATGTGGGTCCACTGCTTGTCCAATCAAGTCTGAGCTTCAGGCATTGATATAACACCTCTAAGTAGACACAACATTTTGAAAAAGAGTAAAGTATTCCCCCTTAGCTATGGATTATTCTTTTGAATGAGGAAAACAGCTAGTGAGGTACTGTCCTGTGGCTGTAACTAGTTGCACTTGGGACTTACAGAGACTTTCTACCATGTTTTTAATTTACTCTCTCTAATGAATATATGTTTAGCAATTGCATTTATAATTAGTGTTTTTATCACTTAACGTTTACCAGTTCTGCAGTCAATTATTGGATTAAAAACATTTATTATTCTCAATATATTATTAGTTTATTATGGCTCATTGCTTTAAAATACTTTGCTTAATCCTTTGAAGGTCCTTAAACACAAATATGGCTGCTATTAGCAACCTCTTCAGTCAGGCATAAAATTGTACCCACAGGCCTCATAAACAATGGAGTGCTTTGGAAAGATTAAATCAGTGTATACAGCTGTGAAAGAGGCCATTAGGAAATACATTATCATTCTGTTTTAGTGTTACTTTGTTTGCCACTCTGGTCTTGTCAAATCTGTCAACTATCTATGTTCTTCTCTCCATAAATAGAAGATGTCACCTCACCTTGTCCAGTGGAAATCATCCATCAAGAACACTTCATTTAAGGTACGATTACATCTCCCAGCCTCCTACCCGTACACTAGTATCTATTATTTGTATTTCAAACAACAGAAGCCTGATAATGGTGCCTAAAGTTGAATATACAGGAGGACCTTGATGACGCCTTCCTGAAACCGGGGAAAAACCCAACCCAACTCTTCCATTGTAAGAGTTATCATTTATTGCAGCACGAAGATCAAATGAGTTGTCAGAGCTGCAGCACATTCCACACTGTGGATTGGAAAAATGGCAAGCAGGGTTTTTGTGTGTGCCAGTGGTTTGCAACATGTAGCTGCTTCTTGCTGTGTAGGCCTGTAAAACCGATTTCAGTGCCTATTGAGCCTAGAGAAGACGCCTACATTTCATGTGTGCACATTGCAATATCCCACTTTCAGCTGCTGTTTCCCTCTCCCATTCCCCACCCCCAAAGTTTAGCAAATAAACCCACTTCAGCAAGTGCTTTGAAGAATGGTGGAACAATGGCTGCCCGGTTAAATATTTGTTCTGTTCCAGTGATTTTCTATGAAGTTTTCCTACTAATCAGATTACTTTTAATAATTATTTTACCTAAAATCTATAATCCTGTTGAAAATCATCAGGTAAGCCACTTTTCCATTCTATTCCATATTGAACATTGCAGCAAGCTCCCTACAGAGCTAAAACTGAGTGACAGAAACATACAGTGCACCATTCAGCAAACCAAAGAATAGGCTCAAACATGAAGGAGCTAGCATAGGAAATTAAAAATGACATAAGTAATGTAGAGTTGCCAGGCATCCAGTTTCTACCGGAACACCCAGTCGAACACCCGGACCCTGGCAGCTCCGGTCAGCACCACCGACCAGGCCGTTAAAAGTCCAGTCGGCAGCACAGCTGGGGCCCGGGGCTAAAGCAGGCTCCACATGGCTCCCGGAAGCAGGCACCAGGTCCCTGCGGCCCCTAAGTGCATGAGTGGCCAGAGAGGCTCCATGCGCTGGCACTGCCCGAGTGCCAGTTCCACAGCTCCCATTGGCCGGGAACCATGATCAAAGTGAGCAGTGGGCGTGGCGCCTGCGTGCACGAGGGCAGCGTGTGGAGCCTTCCTGGCCGTACATGCGCCTAGGGGCTGCAGGGACCCGGTGGCCGCTTCCTGGGAGCCACAGGAAGCGCCATCAGGACCCCGAACCCCTCATCCCCTCCCACACCCCAACCCCCTGCCCCAGACCCCTCTTGCACCCCAAACACCCTCCTGGAGCCTGCACCTCCTCCCACACCCCAACCACCTGCCCCAGCAGCATCCTGCATCCCAACTCCCTCATCCTCGATCCCAGCCCAGAGCCCACACTCCAGCTGGAGCCCTCAACCCCTCCCACACACCAACCCCCTATTCCAGCCCAGAACCCCCTCCTTCACCCCAAATCCCTCATCCTGGCCCCACCCCAGAGCCCACAGCCCCAGCTGGAGCCCTCACCCCCTCCCACAGCCAAACCCCCATTCCAGGCCAGAGCCCCCTCCTTTACCCCAAACCCCTAATCCCAGCCCCACCCCCACTCCGAACCCCTCAGCCCCAGCCTGGAGCCCTCTCCTGCACCCTAAAGCCCCTAATCCCTACCCCCACCCCAGAGACTGCACGCCCCCCCCAACAGCCCAAGCCCCTGACCCAGCCCAGAACCCTCTCCCACACCCTGAATCCCTCATTTTTGGCCCCACCCTGAGCCAGCACCCCCAGCCCAGAGCTATATTCCCTGCCCGCACCCCAACCCTCTGCCCCAGCCCAGAGCCCTCTCCCACACCCCAAACCCCTCATCCCTGGCCCCGCCCTAGAGCCCTCACCCCATTCCTGCACCCCAACCCTCTTCCCCAGCCTTTTGAAAGTGAGTGAGGGTGGGGGAGAGCGAGCGACGGAGGGAGGGGGGGTGGAATGAGCAGGGGCGGGGCCTCGGAGAAGGGGCGCGGCAAGGGGCAGGGCAGTGGTGTTTGGTTTTGTGCGATTAGGAAGTTGGCAATCCTAAACTACTGTGAAATTTCAGTGATAGTTTTAAGTCTCCTCCCAGTAACCAATGGGGCTCACTCGACACCCTCCAGGGGAGAGGGGAGCTAGGGGCAGGATGGGGAAGGGGGAATGACAACTTGCGTTCTTGCCCTGAAACACACAAGTGGAAAAAATAATACCTCCTGCTGTTGAACTCATTTGCTCCAGTTCAGTATTTCTCATGCAGTGACCTGAATATTGATCTGTGCAGTGGGGTGTCCTGCAGTGCAACTCTGTTGCAAAAAATGAAATTAATAAAGCAAATCAAAGCCAAATATCTTCTCCAACAAAAAATGTCAAATTCTAACTGAATGGCTGACACTGCTCTTTCTTTCTTTCTCCCTCCTCAGAAACTTACATTGTTAAGGGGGAAACATTAAATAAAAAGGGAAGGGGAAGTAGAAAGCTAGTTAAAAATATCCAGAGACATTTGAAATGAAGAGGTCACCTATGTTCAGCTCCTCTCCAGATGTGGCCCACAGTAAAGCTACTCAGAATTACCCCCATCGAAAATTTCAGCTTTTCAGCCAAAATTTCAAAACAGAAAACTTTTGGCCAAAACCTAAACATTTCCATTTGGAAAGGTCACCACAGTGCCTCATAGGAGTTGTTGTTCTTCCTCTCTATGGTCTGGTGTCTCTGGCTGGACTACATCTCCCATGATGCACCATGGTCTACCCTCTTACTCAGCCGTCATGGTGCATCATGAGATTCCCTGGACTAGTGAATCACAAAGTCCCTGCCTGCCCTGGTGGCAAGAGCAGAAGCAAGATGTGGGGCGCCAGCAAACACATTGCTAGAAATTCAGTGACATAATGGCTTTCCACTTTCTTGTTCTTGTCTCTCTTCTTCCCCATCACTCCTTCCATAAGCTCCCTATGTTGTGCTTTAGTACATATGGCATTTACTCATCCCTGCTCTAATCAGTCAGCATTAGATCCAACACCCAGCCTTCCTTAACAATTATCCTTTCATAGTACCCTACACAGCAACAGCTAGTTGACTCTAGCCAGCTCGCTTTTTAATTATGCACCTTGTCAGCTGCTGAGGGAATTCAAAACAGAAATATTTTAAATATGCATTATACATAATCCATCCTCGCTGCTAAAACAATTTTTGCATATTAAAATATTACCAACTACTTCATCATTTTTATATCACATAATACATTTCCATGTCTCCTCCTATTCCAGAACAGGCTGCAGAAAATTAGATTTGTGACTCAAGATCAAATGCCAAATGGCTCCCAAACCTCAACATTTATCTTCAGATTTTTTAGAAGTCAGGGTAATGTCAAATTCCCAGACCCAAATCCACCCATAAGGTTTTGGTCTCTTAGATGGATCTAAAACCCAAAGAGGCCTGTTTTCCAGATATGGTCAGATTCTGCCCAACATGGCGGAGAGCTCATGAGATCAGCTGCTTTTTGAGGTCCCACCATTTGGGGCTGGAACCTCCATCTGTCTTTTGTCCTTAGGCTTTTCTATTGTACTCATCACTGAACAGATAGTTATAGCTGCATGGTGGCACAATGTGATTTAGCTAATTTTAAACCTAATTTTCACCTTGGCCTTAGTTCAGTTCACACCTCCACTCTGAATGCTAGCCTAAACTTAATCCAGATCCACACATCTTGCCCTCTCTCTGTTAACAAGAAGCCTCCTGTGATCAGGCTGTTGTAATTCAGAAGTATCCTGCAGGTGGCTGCAAGAAATGGGAGCAAGCCATCAGGCCTTCTTAGTATCTCATCTGGAATATTAATGGTGAGTGTCACTATGGGATTGCTTTCCCTAGACACGTGGATAGCCCAGTGAATGAGAGGGCAGGGATAAATAGGGGTAAAATGTTTTCCCCAGATGAAGAGTGAAGGGTAACCCATAGGACATTATCTGGACTGGTATTTAGATGGGGTCCAGGCATACTAAGCTAAAGTCCCATCTCTGGATACCTGGTTAGAGTCCAGTCTCAATTACCTATGTATATCTCCATAGTAATCCCACTCGGGATAGCTCAGTGGTTCGAGCATTGGCCTGCTAAACCCAAGGTTGAGAGTTCAATCCTTGAGGGGCCACTTAAGGATCTGGAGCAAAATCAGGACTTGGTCCTGCTAGTGAAGGCAGGGGGCTGGACTCGATGATCTTTCAGAGTCCTTCCAGTTCTATGTGATAGTGTAATTACTCCAGGTTTGTGCCAGCATAATTAAGAGCAAAATCTCATGAGACCAGCTATGGCAGATCAAAGGCACTAAATAAAGCACAGACCCTTCCATTTCTTAAGACACTATTACACTTAAAAGGTTCAGGGAACTCTGATTTCTCTAGATTAATCAATATCAGCAAAGGGGGAAGACAGGGGAAAACTGAACTCCCATTCCACAACAATGAGTCCATTCATTTAGCGTTATTTCAATGAATTTAGCAATGGTAATGTTTGTGCCGACAAACTTCTTCCTCCTCACTAACACCTAGGATCTGTTTGCTCAGAAATACAGTACACAAGCCAGCCATTTCTCATAGGACAGTAAGATTTGGAAATGAAAATATTTGGGTTGTGAGCTTTTGAACAGCAAGGGGACTGACATCTCTGCAGTAGATGTCAAACTTACATGAACTCAGATATGTCTTCCTCATGAAAACTGGTCACTTGTGTCAATCTCCTAGGAAGGGAAGAGCTGAACTGAAATCCAATGAACTTACTTCTGAGAACTCAGCAATGTATAAATAGTGTAGTGTATTCTGCAGCACGTACAAACACTCTCACATCCCCTACATTTCTAAAGCACTGAATGGGGGTTTACAGACAGATAAAAGAGATTACAACCACAAATGGGTAACTGTGGAATCCTCTTTTTGGAAGCTCTTAGTGGCGTGTTCATTTATTTAAGAAAGCTTGTGCAATGGCCAAGGGTGAAAATAACCTAAAAGATTAACCAGTACAGGGGCCCAGCTCCGAGCCCCCCAGAAGGGGCGGGGCCTCAAGTGGAAGGGGCAGGACTGGGGGTCAGCCTCCCCCAGCCAGCCATTCCATGCTTCCTGGCCTGCGCCACCTGGGGCTCTGGCAGTGATTTAAAGGGCCTGGGGCTCCAGCCGCTGCAGTGGTAAATCGCCGGGCCCCGGGGCGGCTGCCACTTTTGCACCCCCCTGTTGACGGCCCTGTCAACAGCAGGAGGCAAAAAGGGCAGCAACGTCGGCTGTGTACGGGCCAGTACCGGCAGCCACTTCTTATCGGTGCACCGTACCAGCCCACTTTCACCGCAGGCAATGGCCCTTGGCTCTGTAACGTACATGCAATCAGTATCCCTCACTATAAATGACATGTTGTACAGTCCTAGTATGGATGGGAGTGCAGGTTCATATTCCAGTCCACAGGCCAGAGGGGAGCATGTTGGGGGTGGGGGGCGGAAGGTCTATTGTGAATTCACAAAAAATACTGATTCACGAATGCGACACTTTGAAAATGTTGTGTGTGCAAGTCAAAGCTGCCTTGAGACAAGTTTAGTTTATTTTATGGCCACCCACAAAAATATGGCAGGTTATTCATACAGATGCAGACCCAGTAATATTGGGGTAACTTTAATAAAAGAAGGAGCTTTTTTTTAAGGGGCTGTGCCCGTGGAGATTTGAAAGACAGAGTTAAAGTGATGGCTGGAACACAGAGAGAAGTGTTTTCATTAAATTAAATGCAACCAGACCACAGTTGATTTTAGATCCAACATTCCCCTGCAGTGTTGGAAACTCAAACACACTGCAACACGGCATTAGTGCATGAGAATCGGGATGTGAAGCTTACCGAACTATGCAAGGGGACTGAAAGACTAACAGGAAATAGCACGGATGGCAAAAATTAAGAGAGACTTAAAATTCTTCTGGCAGAATTCCATTCTTAATAATGGAAGATGATACCAGTCACAGAGATGAGGACATTTTCTGTATAGGTGCTCCACAGTCTGTCTCTTTTTTGCACAATGTGGTGCTTTGTAACATTATATAATTTATAGGTTTGGGATTTTGTTCAGGATTTGCCCTAGTTCCCCACTGGAAAACACCATGAAGTAGTGAGTTTGTATCATCCTCCCTCCCTCTCATTCTTCCCCTCATGCCCACCCCCATCTTGTACACACTGGTTCCCCAGGCTGGAGCGTGGGGAAAAGTACGTTCCTACTCACAGCAGCAGACACACAACAGAGTTATGCCTGCCCCAGATGTCCTGTGGGGAAGAGTGAAGTGTGGCCATGAAGACGAGATACCACTCTAGCTTGGGGCATGGAGGAGGACAGGGAAGAGGAGTTGCATGAAAGCACTGGTGCTGTCCATTGACCAAGAGTAAGACAATGGATAATGAATGAATGGGTAGCCAATAGGGAGCTGACTGACTGACCATTCCCAGGGCCTTTATCATTTCATTTTTTTTAACTTTGCAATTTAGATTTGGTTGCATGAGAAAGGCAAATACATTTACAGATAAGAGGGGAATCAAACGACATGCATATGGGCTCCATCCAGGGCTTTCCATGTAAGTTATGCCTGAGCGTAAATTAAATTTCAGTAACAAGTATATAAATCAGCCATTTTAAACACACAATAAAGTAAAAAGGGAATCTATGGAAAAGCTTCCAACTGAGAACAAAAGACAGATTAAACTTAACAAAACACCTAAGCTCAGCACTAAAGGAAGCCTTTGATAAACTAACAATAAACGTGAGCAGTCGACAAGTGAAATGGAGCATATAGCTGTAGGTAAGAACAAGTAATGTCAATCTGATCCAAACATGGATTTCCATTAACAAAGGTGGAGATCTGCTGGAAAGAAAAAAAAGGAAGCTCTAACAGTAAAACTGGGATGGCTCAAATTTATACTGTTCTAAAAAAAAGGGGGCAAGGTAGGGCTACTTTCTATGCTTTATCAACACAGTCCAAGAAGGGGTGTCCAGATTGCTTTATAGCGTAGCAGTCTTCTTTTAAAAGATGGTGAGATCTTCAATAAGGATTGGTGCATTCCAGATTTTTTTTTTAAAGGAATAATTCATCCTGGGCAAGTAAGGGGATTTCCAGATAGAATCGTTCCATTTCTTTTTTTTTTTTTTTTTTAGTTCAGGCCATCAATATATTTAAATTCCCAAATTGTGCTCACTTCATACGTCAGCACATTCCGATGCTAAGTGTAATCTCTACAACACATAGTGAGAGTCTTGGAGTAGTTGTGAACGATATCTGGGGTAAGGAGCTAAACATCACTGCCTCTTTGTCTTGGGGGGGGAAAGTACCTGTAATTTGGTCAATATGGTGGAAAACATCATGGAGATAATTAGGGACATGTGAACAGGTCCAGCACAAAAAGAGGAAAAGTCATGTGTAGCATTCCAGTTCCACCAACAAATGTCTGGGTTAAAAACAACCACACTAATATGGAAGTGCAAAGGGTGAATTTATAGTACTGTAACAAACCATGTGTTGCAGATAACAGACACAGTAACTTGGTCAATCACACACATAGGGAGTCAGGACTAAAACCATGGACCTTGGTCTCCAAAGCAGAAGCCTCTTGCATATAAGTGAAAGAACAATCCCTGCAAATGTTACAGTAGGCCCCTTATTCCCCCTGTGTTACTAGGGAGTGTCACCACAATCACTCATGCAGACAAAGCTACTATGGTGCACTGTGATGGAAAAATATTGTTAGACTGGATTTCTAAATGGGATGGAGGAACATGGAAAGATTTAGCAAATTTAAAGATGTATCCTATGCCTTATCTGAGATGCAAAGACTGAACTCTTTCCTCCAAGCCTCTGTGGGTATGTCTACACTATAAACTCAGATCTGTGGGACATGGGCTTGTGGACTCGGTATTTCCACGCTTGTGCTTCAGCATCCACGCTGCATTGTAAACACGGGTTTACAATTGCTGGACCCGGGTTTCAAGCGAACACATCTCTACTGCACTACGCAGGCCTTCCAACTCAAGTCTGTGGCTTGCCCTGCATCCACACTCTAAAATGACATGGCTTGAACCTGAGTCATAGTGGGACTCGGGCTCTGAGCCAACCCCCTAGCAGGGTCCTAGGATCCGGGTCCTGAGTACTTGCTGACCCAAGTCAGACTTATTTTTGTGTGTGAAGAAAGGATGCTTTGGGCTCAAACCTGAGTCAAAGCCTCAGCTTAGTGTGCAGTGCACACATACCCTCAAGGTATGTCTACACTCAAAACATTACAGGAGGCACAGCTGCACCAGTGTAGACACTTATTACAGCAACAGAAGTCACTGTTGCAAATCCACTTTTCTCGAGAGGTGGTAGCTGGGTCAACAGAAGAATTCTTCCATCAACCTAATGGTGTCTACACTGGTGCTTAGGTCAGCTTAATTACATCACGCAGGGCGTAAAATGTTTTTTTACAGACCTGAGTGATGTAGTTAAGCTGACCTCACTTTGTGGTGTAGACCAGCCCTTAATGTCTAGGAGGGAGTTCTACTTTCGATGTGTGTTGAGCAACAGAGCAGCGCAAGGTAAGTAGAGATGGAGGTAGAGGAAAGTATGGCTCCAGGCTGGTATTTTCAACGCAACCCCAGAGAGCTAAGCACCCAACACTCACTGACTTCCAATGGGAGTTGGGTGCCCACTCCCATAGGCCCATTTGAGAATCCCAGCCTCAGCATCCTCTAAATCTCTGCCTATATCAGTTCCCTTATCCACTGCATGCAGTAATGTCTCCATTCAAAGCTCCGGTAGAATGGAACTCTGACAATGGAGTATTTGTGCTGCAGATGAGAGCAACCGCAAACGATTTGAAGGCAGTAGCGTTTGGTGTCTCAGGAGCATGAGCAGACTGATGAGGCAAATCTCTGCGTTATGGAATGAAGCCAGTCTGCTCTTGGCACTTAATGATACACCACTCTTGATTGTTAATCTTTGTTGTCAAATACTGAACATAGGCTGTTGTCTGCCTTTGATCCCGCAGGTATCTCTGGTATGGTCTAAAAGCAGGAAATCAAGAGACTTGTGTGTGTAATCCACAGTCAAGTAATGAGTACGTGTTTAGCCAAACCTAACATACTGTGCTAGAAGCGCTGAGATGCTTACGGTGATGGGGACCATGTTACTTCCTTACACAGCAGTTATTAAAAAGGCAGCATTTGCAACATAGAGGTCTCAGATTACCTATACTTCAAACACCAGATCTGTGGTGAACTGTTGGCAAATATTGACTTTCCACTGTCTTCTATTGACAACTCAGTGGTAACATTATATTTCATTAATGTGGTCACTGCCACCATTCATCCACATTGAGGATATACACACAGTGCATGATGTAACTTCCTATTGTATGCAAAACCTATGCTTCAAATGAGGGGGAAAATGAAACTACTCAAGAAATCCCTTCTCCCCCTCCCCTTAAAACTACAGGTTGTACAAACACAGCGAGATCAAAGTTGTATCATCTATTTTTGTTTTAGTTGTTTGCTTCTGCATCAAATGCTGAAAATTCTATAGAACTATTTTGTGATTATATGAGCTATGAAGTCTGTCATGATTTTTTTAAATAAACCCCAACTCTTTCAATTAGCATTAATGTTTTAGAACTTGATTAATAATACTCAAAGATAATGGTACAAGTATCCAGAGACTTTACAGCCCGTACAGATACTGAACACAGAGCTGTAAATGCAAAATATAATATTCAGCACAGTGGCAACTCTATAGCTGTCATTTTGCTGGACTTCCAAAAACAAAACAAACAAACAATGCATATGCCAAGAGAAAAAGGACACACTCTATCTGGTAGTTCAATCTACCATTGCCCTCCTGAAACTGAGAGAGTACCAGATATAATGAAGGCTGGAATACCTCACTGAAGGGGTGGTTTCATCCTTTAGTCTCAAAATTAAAGATGGTGTTTGAACTAAAGCCCCATATCTGAACACAAGAAAATCCAGGGTCCCAATTCTCTGCTGGAATAACTCCATTGACTTCAGGAGAGTTACCCCAGCAGAGAATTTGGCCCCAAATCTGGATCAGACTTTGCAAAGATGGCCCCTCCTTTCTTTATAATGGGCTAGACCAAAACACTTGACCTGAAAACTGCAGAACTTTGAGGACTTCAAAAGCCAGGGTCTGAATGGGAATTTTTCACCTTGACCCATTTCTAGTCTCAATTTTTAAAAGGCTGAGAAAGCTAAAGAGCAGTAAATTGACTTTAAACCAAAACTATTTATCAAGCTACACAACTGATCTTCCTGCATTCTTGCAAAATATACAGAAAAATGACCCCGCGCTGGTATTTCCACTGTTCACAACACACATAGAATACTAACGCTCAGTTCAAGTGGGAGAGGTACAGTAGGTTGCATACAGTTTGTCACTAGGATTCTTTGCTATTTGACAAAGCCATGGGAGCAGCAGTCACTCTGCTTTTTTTTTTTCTGCAGACCCAAGATAGCTTCATAACATTCTTTCCCCCTGCAGAGCAATCCAACTGCTTAATCATGAAAAAGGGAGAGTCTCGAAAAAGCTGCTCTCAATGCTTGCTCATGAGAGGTTCTTCCTGCCTTGGCTAGCTAGCTAGCTACTGCACTTCTGTTTCACTAAACATGCGTAGGTTTCTGATTTACTATAAATTAACACATAGTAGTTGACCAAGTGGATTTAATACAGTAACCAAGGGACACGAGTCAACAAATACCCTCACCCTACAACCACATTCTGTCTTCCGTCACACACATGCAATTCCCATTGTGTATCAGACATAGTCCCATAGATAAAGTGATAAGATATTGACAACTAGAAGTCTAATTTTAATCCCCAAATGCACAAATCATGTACACAAAAAGTCTTTTCCAGATGAAATTCTGCATGCTTATTAATTTATTATTATTAGATAAATGGAGAAACTAGACTGCGGGTAAAATTTCCAAATGCAAAGTGACTTGTGCTACAGTTGAACTAGTGCACAGGGGTATGCTGAATTATGCTGGGTGGAAACTGGAAAAGTTATTTGCTAAGGAAAAAAAGAACTTTTTGGTGTTACATAAAATCTCCACAAAGGTTACAGCTTTCATGAGGTGTCCACAGCATTTGTAAATTTCAAGATCTATTGCAAGGAAGTTACAGGCATCATAAGCGAATCCTCTTTTGTAAGACTCATGCTCCGAATCAAAAAGTTACAAATTCTATACTTGGGCTCCAGCAAAATTTACTAGCTCCACAGAAGGAGAGAGACCCTGTAAGAGTCTTACCAGTTCTGAAGAAACTCCTGCAAAGCTTATCAATCCTGCAATGGTTTCAGTTATGCCCCTATCTCTGCTCCTACTTCATTTATACGGAGAATCCAAAGGGAAACTAAAACAGTTTCTCTGCTAAACCCAATTTTGCCCTACACTACTCTACTATCTGTATGGTTCAAACCCTCCTCCGATCTGACAATTCCTGTCAGAATTTCTTTCAGGTCAAGTTCCTGTGCAGAGAATTAATTGAAAAACATGGGGTTGATCTGATATGATACTTTTTTTCAGAAATGGAACTTAAGATACACCATGGAGGTATGTGTTAAGTTGATGGCACTATAAACAGCACACTGACTACTGACTAGATGAGCTCCCCTCAAAATGCTGCCATCTGCAGGGTGGGAGGAGACAGGGAGACGTTCCAGGGGTCTATCTCCTGTGCCCCTGAACCAGCAGTTGAGGAAAGAAACATTCCAGTGATCCCCTTACTCAGCTAGGATGGGGGTCTTGAAGAGCTTCTGGGTCCCCATCTTCTCCTTGTTTCCCTACCTTTCCCCCTCCTTGAGTGAATGAAGGGGATGATGGAATGGCACTGGGAGAGGCTGTGTTTCCATATTTTAAACTTGCACTCATGCAACTATTCATTCGACACAGAAGAAAAAAATAGAGTGAACATTGGCTGTAACAAGCATCGAATCCAAACCCACTTTAACTGGAACACTCAGAGGGGACTTCAATCTAAGGCTATTTCCCTACCACATGACAACTTCCTATTCCAAGCTGTTCTGGCTGTAGAGTGGTTAAATAAGCTGCTGCAAGATTTTATTTAATAGTGCGAAAAGGGTAGCTTGTAGAAAAAAGTCCATTCTCCTATTCAAAAGTGGTTGAACAGACTTTATTTTTTTAAATTCACTTTTTGGCAGATACCAAGTCTGAAAAATTTCAACTCCAAAGACAAAGGTTTCAAAAAAGATATAGAGATTAAAATGGAAACCATTATATAAATAGTAACTCTGCCAGTTGCTACCACATCCACTATTAAATATATGTATATTTATTAATTAGTATCTGACTTGTACACAACAGGAGCCTAAATGTTTTTTCACATCTCCACCATCCCCGTAGGAAAAGGAACAAAAGCTCTCATCCCCTCCCGCACACAGTAAAGCCACTTACTTAAGAAGAATCAACTCTAGGTGGTTCATTTCCTAGAGCACACAGCTGGGTCCATTTGACAATTCAGTTCTTAAGAGAAAGGTAATGAAGGAATTACCACTTATGTCCTGAAAGACAGAATTTACCTACTGTAATTGCAAAAGACCATATACTCACTGATGACAATACATGGTGGGTAATGCTCTCATGAAGTGAGATGAATTGAACTCTCAGTTGGTAACAGGCCCATAACCAGGATCATTAATCACACAGTCAGTTCCAGGCAAATCTATTGGCAGTAATGGACTTCACACTGGAAAAATCCAACTCCTACTGCCAAGAGGTTAAAGGAGGGGGGCATTCTTCTTTATGAAACTGTGGTGTTCCCCTAAGGATTTCCTCAGAAACAGACCTTTATAATGGAATGTTTTCACTTTTCTTTAGAATCATGTGACTGTCCTCTCCTGTTTTCCATCCTTCCACTTAAAGGCCTGGATGAGATTGCACAAATTGACACAAGCTGTTGGCCATCATGTCTTTTATTAATCAGAGGAATTCAGGGATATATTGAATCTAAATGACCAGGATAAATAAATGAGCAAAAATATAAAACTGTTGGAGAAAATGGAGGCTAATACATGGATCACTGACTTTCAATTTTCTAACGTTAATATAAAAGCTTTTTTGCACGAACAATTATACACAGCAATGCTCAATTTGAGCACAGCTCTACTTATCCATAGCTCTACGTATGACCATACCACTAACACCAAGATAGCCCAGTGTTTAGACAAGATGAGTTCATAGATGAAGTATCCACAACATGAGCAACCCACGGTTGAAGCTGAACTCAAGCAAGATGGAGGATATGATGGAGGGCAGAGGAAAGCACTGCATCCTCTTTTGGTTGCAAGTACACATCCATAATGGGTCAATTCAGTCTGTAGATTAGAAGTGCTACTAGATTCGTCACCAATGCTAAGCGCTCACATAGCAGCACCCACAAATAATGCTTTCTACCATCTCCAGTTGGCTAACAGCCTGGCAGATGATGTCTTAGCCTCAGTTATACATGCCTTCATAACCTCCCTTCTGGGCTACAGCAATGCGATATACCTGGTCATGAAACCATCAGCCCAAAACTCCAACTAGTACAGAACCCAGGAGCACATCTCCTAAAGTGACGCAGGCTATAGCAAGCACATGAGAACTCTCTGCTTCTCTCTATGCTGGCTTCCTATAAAATATTGAATCAAGTTCAAATATCTTGGTCCTTATCTTAGACAAGATGCTCAAAGGCCTGGGTCAAGCATATCTAAAAAAATGCCTACATCTCCAGGATGAAGATCGTGGTTGACAGCTTTGCTCCTCTAGTATAGTGGAACTCTCTAAAATAAAACTCTACCATAAGGGTAAAACTTGTCTGTGAAAGACAGACCTTTGTCAAAAAATAATTAGAAACCCTAGCACAAACTCCCCCAGGAACTACAGACCATCCCAAACCTCATCACCTTCCATTCCAAGTGCAAGATACGCATCTTCAGCTTGCTTCTTCTAACACACACACACAGCAGTGTGTACATTTAAAAACAAAACAATACACTGCACACACAACTGTTTCCCACACAACTGGGGAGAGGATGAGAGAAAGAACAAGCCACATGTGACAAATGCTAGTCATATTATTTAATGCACTGTTTGAAGGTGCTCAGATACCACAGTGATGAGGGCAGAATAAGAAGCTCTGTAGACTAGAACAGAACAGACTAGAATAGAATGTACTCCACATCTTCGGTTTTAGGAGAATAATGACCTTCTAACAAAGTATTAAGGAAAAAAATGTGCTTGTTTTTGAAGTAATAATTGGTAGCTTGTTATTGCAATATTTAAACTCTAGAAAGTGCCAAGTTAAATTGGTTCATTTAATAAATCATATTTTAATCTAGCAAATATTTAATTGTCCTGGAATTTAGAATTAGCTAGATGCATTTCATTGGCTCATTTGTCCTGTATTATAAAACAATTATGTTATTTGTAATAAATTACTAACATGGAGTTTCAGAGTAACAAATTCTTTACTTAATTTAATATAAAAAATTGTCACTTTTGTAGAGTGCATAATCTTAGAGAACACAGCTGGTGGTGAACTGAAGGTTACAAAGGAAAACATTCATGTCATTCCAGTGTACAAAATAAATAAGATCTGAAGCAAGCTAACTGCATTCCCTCAGTTTACTCTTTTGCACTTTAGTGTCATTCTCAATTTAAGTCCCCCTCCCCACATGAAATCAAGTAGCTAGGAATAGGCAGAATCATTCTAACTCACTGAGTCTAACATGACAGGACTAATACAACCAGACATGATGTGTCATAGCAATGAATGACTCATCAGACTGGGGAATTCAAGAAGACGCAGTTTGCCAACATACAGTACATGACCTTTACACTCCCCTCAAGTTACTGCACATACACATCTCAAACACATTTTCCTTTTATTTAAAAAAAAGAATCAACAACTTGCCAAAGAAAAAAAAAAAAGGGGGGGGGGGGAGAGAGATATGGAATTTAGTCCCCATTGGCATTTTCTAACGAGTCACAAAAAGCACTGGTCAGTGAAATCCCAACCTTCCTGCACGTTTCACTGGAAATTCCAGAATTCTAATCCTTCCTCTAACATGGATTTTTCGGAGGCCTTGGATAAGTGGCTTAAGCTTGTTGCCTCACTTTCTCCCTCTGTATAAGGACAGTAACAGTTATCTACCTTATATGGCTGCTGTGAGGATTAATTAGTTAATGTCTGTAAAGTGCTTTCAAGATGTAATGCACTAAGCAGTTCTAAGTATGATTACTGATCCGTTTGCCATTACTTTAATTTTTATTTAACCAGTCAACATTGCCTTAGCATTACTAAATCTGCAGTGGAAACACAAAGCTCCCTCTAATAATACTAAGTGAGGAGAAATATAAAAGGTAGCCCTGGTCTAAGTATACGGAGGAAATAGGACAGAGAGAAGGGAGGGCTTCAGTTTACTCGAGGGATTAAATAATTTCTTATTGAATTCTTGTGGTGATTAAGGGCCAGATCTTGAAACTGGGGTGTTCCCACATGAAGCCACATTTAAATCAATGGTGCTCCACATAGGTCCGCTCACACATTACAACTTGCAGCATTGGGGCCCAATTCTTTATAGTATAGCTAGTTGTTATACATTTGAAATTTTCCTTTAGCTACTTATATCTAGTAAACATCAATAAGGAAATTACCATCTTCAACTTTTACTGCCCCCCCCACCATGATGATGGTGATAAATAGCCCATATATAGCAGATGATCTGATTTAACACAAAGGGTAGACTAGTGTCTGTGGGACGGATCAGTGTTTCTTTTATAATTATGTGCATTTTCAAGCAATTAATCCAATCCAAATTTGAGCCAGCATGCAGAGAACTCAAGAAACATTCTGCCATAAATAACTCTGCTATTTTTTCCCCTGTTGGACCTGCTACAAATAGTATACATTACTTTCGCTGTACTGAAAGGTAGCTAGGAGAAGAAGCCAGACAGCTTGAAAGTCATATCTAAAAGAGATGAGAGAAGATTGTTAAAAGAAAGAAGGGAAATGAAGAGAGATCTGAATGCCAGAATGAATAGAGAATTTGTGCATGTCAGTGAAAACAAAGAGGAACAGAAGATCAGGGGAAACAATGTCAAGCCCATCAAGAAAAGCAAGGAAGAAAACCAAAGCTTGAGAATACTAGGAAGAAAGATGAAAGAAGGGCAGTGACAGATCTATACTGGATAAAAATAGAAATGAAAGAGCTACTGTAGCAAAGACTATTGGGAAACATGAAGGATTTTTAGGCCAAGCTTTACTACATCATTTGACTTTCCCACCTGCCCTCCCACTGCAGGAAAAGGAAACACTGGAGGAAAGCAGGCAGGAAGTTAGAAAGCACGAGGATGCCATTTGATGGTTTTGGACTGGGTTAGAAATAGCCCAAGGAACTTTCAGAATCCATGATAAGAATGGGGAGGTACCACCGAGAGAGGAGAATGCAACAGCACCATTACTTCTGGAGGAGCCAGCACTCAAAGGGAACTGACTCAAAATGGGTTAGAGACCTGGGAAATTACATTTCTAAAAGTGAGCCAGGTTGCTGAGGAGCTCACATTCTTAGTGCTGCCTGCGGGGGAATGCACTCTGATTGGCAGCTCTACTCACTCGCCTGCCTTCTGGGGAAGAGCAGCCAATGGCATTGCAGCATGGGGCAGGCAGAGTTCTTCTCTCTCTTCCCTGTACCACTCCAGAGCCAACGCCATTCTCACAGGAGCGGCGGGGAAAGGAGGGAACAGAAAGAGCCCAGCAGCTTAGGGCAGCTCTGGTCCCACCTCCCCCACTCCCTCCTGTGAGCAATGGGATGGCTCCTTTGCTGCTCCCTGCAACACCCAGCATGGGCTGGGGGGAGAGGGGACTCCGCTGCAGCATGCCCCCAGCCTGCCAGAGAGGGAGGCGCAGAGTCCAGGAGCTGCAGGAGGAGCAGAGGGGAGGCTGATGGAATAGAACTGATGTGGAGGCTGGGAGGGGCAGCAGGGAGTTTAGTGACTCAGGTTCGCCACAGACAAGGATTGGCAGGGCAGAGGGGTGTCCTGATCACTCGGGACTAGGAGTGACAGTAGGGCTTCTGCATCATCTATATACCATGCAGTGATGTACCCTGAAGGTACATACACAAGCTTTAAGGTCAAGACAAGGCAGCAGGATGAAATAGCCACACCACACCAAAGAATCCAGTCCAAAAGCTTATTGTACTTGATGCAGAGTCAGAATTGTTAGTATTGCTATAGGGTCATTATTGTTCTATCAATCCTCCTTTTTCTTGCACAGGAATTAGAGAGAGCTGGATCCTCAGCTGGTGTAAATTGTCATATCTCCTGACTTCATCTGAGCTATGACATCGAACACAAAGCTGAAGATCTGCCCCAGAATGTCTATGAAATCTCTGCTTAGGAAACGACGGTTCCTCCGAAGGGTTAAAAACGTAACCCTTCCCTCTTTGACATACTAGCAATTTTTTTTTCAATACATAGGATGGAAACTGATGAGACTGTCTGGGTTTATATGGACAGACTTGGCACTCTGTTCACTTCTCCCTTATCAAAATGACCTGTAGAATTTAACAAGGATGAAGCCAATACATTTCTATAGGAATTGCTCTAAAAACAGAGAGAAATTAACAGAGACTGATCTCCTTTCTAGAGGTGTCCCTTCCCCCTCCCCCTTTAATAGAATTCTATAGCAGGGACATATTTCTGCAACAAATTCTACTGGGTTGTTCAAAAAACACTTATTACAATAAGCTTATTGTCTTCTATTAAAACCTATAAGACTTTTCGTTAGGGATCACTTGGAATGCAATAATCATAGTTACTTGAACTTCTCACATGGGAGTCCATGAAGACTTCAGAGAGCTTCTGACACGCTCGTCAGAGGGTCATAGAAGAAGAGGGGAGGGGTTTCTAAACCCTATGGAATCTATGGAAGAGAAAGCAGCACTGACCCT
The DNA here is from genome assembly GCF_013100865.1 of Trachemys scripta elegans. Classification (NCBI taxonomy): domain Eukaryota; kingdom Metazoa; phylum Chordata; order Testudines; family Emydidae; genus Trachemys; species Trachemys scripta. The sequence goes on along the minus strand of NC_048305.1, from coordinate 94,575,476 downwards.
TTAGGCTACCTCTCTCTGGTGCTGGCCAGCTTCTGCCCTCCCGACTGGCAGCACAGCTCCGCTAGGAACTATGCTGTTCATGCTGCGTGATAACCCTCTTCCCAAAGGGCTGCAGGCACAGAGCAGGAGTTCACGCTGCTGCTGCTGCTAGAAGGCAGCATTAATGTATAAATCAGGAGGGTGGATAGTCCTTTGCTTAACCCTTATTGCCCAACAGACAGCACCATGCAAGGTAAGGAGTGTGGAGGGGGGGGTTGCGGGGAGCTCTCAGGAAAGGGGGTGCATGAACTTGAGGTGCTGCTTCCACTGTTCTCCGCTCCTTACATCTACTCCTGCTTTTTCTCCCCTCTGCTCATGTAGATAGAGGGGAACATCTGGCTAATTATTATTAGTGGATTGATCAGGGCTAGTGTGAAAGTGTCTCATTATACATGTTAGGTCCATTATGTAGGTGATTCTATGGTATCATACATCCCGCCCCCACCCTTGTATTTATTTTTTTGATGATTAATTTGCCATTCTTATTTCCTCTGCACAGGTCATAGTTGTCTGTTGTAACTTAGTAAAAACAGAAGGAGAAGAGAATTCTAAAATATATTATCTGTAGGCATAAGTGTGTATGTCTAAAACCAGATTCTGTCCCTCAGCTATTTGATTTTGGGGAAATGGAGGGGAAAGGATTTGCAGAGAAGGTGCTTTTCATTAACTCATAATTAATTCCCTCTGCACACAAAAGGCATCAGACAAGTTTGGGCACACAATTAGGCGACTAATTATATTGACTCTGCCATGGCATATTTAAATGGACACACACGCCCCCAAATCTGCCTGATTGTTCCTTTTTTTTTTTTTTATTTAGGTACACAGTCAGGTTTTTTTTGTTTTTGTTTTTTTTTGCTATAAAGCATCACCTGTTGAAAATGTTAACGCAACTGCAATTGCATGCCTAATTAATCATGTAATTGCCATTATTACAGCAGCCCTTTTTGAAAATGTAGCCATCAGAATGCTTTGATTACATGAAAAGAGCACGGAAGAATTCAGAAATACAAAGTCTCTCAACCTTGCATACTTTTGTAGAATTTTATTGTGCAAAATGCGGAGTGTCCTTAGCTCCCATTACAGGCTCTGAGAATCAAGGGCACTCAGAAACTTTCAGGAGCTGCTGAGCAGCATCCAGGAATGGCCTCTTTAAAACTTAAAGAAAATGTCAATCACTTCTTCTTGTGGGATAGGAATATTTAAGCAGAACCTACTGTCTGGTCATGATTAACGCAAGTAGGACTTGTCTTCATGGGAAAATTTTGCTAGTTATACTGGTATAGTTATACTGATATTACCACTTTGTGGACAGTCTGAACAGTCTCATTCCATTATAAGAGTTGCTTTTTCTGTTTCATTTAAACCCTTCCTAAGTGTAGGGTTGCCATGCGTCTGGTTTTCAACCTGAACACCTGGTCGAAAAGGAACTCTGGCGGCTCTGGTCAGCACCGCTAACTGGGCCATTAAAAGTCTGGTTGGTGGCGCATGCAAGCTCCCAAACCTCCATGTGGCTCCCTGAAAGCAGCAACATCCCTCAGCCCCTAGGCGCAGGGGCAGCCAGGGTGGCTCTGTGCGCTGTCCCCGCCCTGAGCACCAGCTCCGCAGTTCCCATTGTCCGGGAACCATGGCCAATGGGAGCTGCGGGGATGGCATCTGCAGATGGGACGGCACTCAGAGCCCCCTGGCCACTGCGCCTAGAGCCAGACATGCCAGCCACTTTGGGAGCCGACTGAGGTAAGCGCTGCCCGCACCCCGCATCCTCACCCACACCCCAACTCCCTGCCCCAGTCCTGAGCCTCCTCCTGCACCCAAACTCCCTCCTGGAGCTCACACCCCCACCCCCCCCCCTGTGCCCCAACTCCCTGCCCCAGCCCTGATCCCCCTCCTGCACCCAAATTCCCCCCTGGAGCTCGCACCCCACCCCCCTGTCCCAGCCCAGAGCCCCCGCCCAGAGCCCCCATCCCCTCCTGTAACACAACCCCCTGCCCCAGCCCCCTGCCACACCCAAACTCCCTCCTGGAGCCCGCACCACAAATCCCTCCCGTGATCCAACCCCCTACCCCAGAGCTTGGAACCCTCTCCCACACGCCAAACCCCTTGGCCCCAGCCCAGAGCCCCCTCCTGCACCCCAAACCTCTCATCCCCGGCCCCAACCCTGAGCCCTCATCCCCTTCTTCATCCCAACCCCTGCCCCAGGCCAGAGCCTCCCTCCCAGACCCTGAACCCGTCATTTCTGGCCCCACTCTGGAGCCTGCACCCCAGCCAGAGCCCTCACCCCTTCCTGCACCGCAACCCCATCCCAGTCTGGTGAAAATGAGCGAGTCAGTCAGGGTGGAAGAGAGCAAGCAACAGAGGGAGAGGGAACGGAATGAGCAGGGGTGGGGCCTCAGAGAAGGGGCGGGGCCTTGGAGATGGGGTGGGACAAGGGGCATCGCCGGGCAAGGGTGTTCGTTTTGTGCAATTAGAAAGTTGGCAACCCTACCTAAGCGGCATAAGTTACTGAAGAGTAAGAGTGTTCACGGGGGGATTATACAAGTATAGCTTTCCCCTGTAGATAAGACTTATGCATACTAGTGTCCCATATTCTATCTGGTGTACTATATCTTACTGCCCCTAAATCATTCAAAGTACTTTTACATAGGGATGAAGAAATGGATCCAAACTTTCTCCCAAACTAGAAACCGTTTGGAAGGTAAAAAGATGAAGTTAAAAAATGAGGAAACAATAAAATTATGAGAAAACATCAGGCTAGCGCTGGGAGCAGACATGCAGAAATAGAACAAGAAAGTTTCTCCTTGTGGCATTTCCAACCCAGTTTTGTAGACTCAAGAATTTTGGATTAGGTGTGAACAAGCAAAAACTTTTTGGTGATTGTCCAAATGGAGCCTGCAAACATTGGGATGTTTTTTCAATCACTATGTTTATGCTTATTAGAATACCACCAGGGCTTTTCAGTGTATGGCCAATTTTATGTCCAGTTATAAAACAGTGGCTTTTCTGTATCAGTATTTAAAAGTAAAAACATACTGCTCAGTGTCACCTAGTAAAAAGAGCACTGGATGGATTCTGTTCTCGGCTTGGTCATTGGGTGATCTAGGGCAAGTCACTTCACCGCTCTGATCCTCAGTTTCCTCATCTGTAAAACGGGGGTAATGATGCTGACGTCCTTCGTAAAGTGCTTTGAGATCTACTGATGAAAAGAGCTATGTCAGAGCTAGGTAGTATTTCAGTGTACATTTTAAGCCTGGTGCACAGGGTAGACATGCATGAAACCAGTTGAACATATCAACAGCTTCATGCCAAATCAGAAATCAGACATCATATACTGGAGTAACAAGTACACAACCCAGGCCTATGTTTTATTGTATTGTTATGGAGGAATCTACTAATCTGTTCCCTATGTGGCATTCCCATTGAATTCAGTGGAGCTGTATACATGTGGAGGTGATAGGGTTATTGGCTAAAGCACCAAAGAGCAGCATCTCAGCCTAATATCTAGAGTTTTTTGTAGGTAACAGGCATTTTGTGCTCATCACGGCCTTCTTTCACAACAGTTAAACCTTTTAAAAATAGTAAAGCTTTTACAGTTGGATGTGAGACAGCCTTGATTAACCTTTTCATACAGCAAGAGTTAATGGGCAATGATAGCTGCATTCAGGGCTTTTAGAAAGTTCTAACAGTCTTCTTAGTTAAAGGTAAAGACCCTTTTTAAAATATGTCTTGTGACATCTAGCACTGAGCAAGATTACTAATGCCGCAGTACACAGGATAGTTTGCTTGAAATTTTAAAAGGATCTGGTATCACTCTGAAGTTCACTTTTCTGTTTTGGAGCAGGAAGCTGGAGCGTGCAGGGGTGGGGGAGGATGAGGCTGGAATGTCAACTCAAGTGGAGTTGAAACGATGTCTCTAGGATTTTTGCCCAAGAGCTTTCTGCTTCTTCATTGCACAAAAACACCCAACAAAACAAAACAAAACAAAACAAAAAGCAGTTTTTACAAGCCTCCAGGGTCTCTTACATGATATTCTGTAGAATATAAACTCTCACATTAAGCATAAAATGATAACAAATGAAAAACTTGCCCTCTGGACCATAAAATCTCTCTGCAGTATACACATGTAGTACAACAGACCAAGGATGTATTACATACGTTTCGTGGCACCAGAGCAAGAATGCTGCTTACAAGAGGACAGTCCTTTCTGGATTGAATGTGCCTTATTCAAATTCCACAAGTGATGGGTGAGCTGTGGGGTCAGAGAACAACCAAACGGCGAAAGAGGCACCTGAAAATGACATGGATGTCCCCAGTTTCGGATGGCAAGGGAAGACCCACTTGTAAATTGTAATGTGCCCAGCCTCTTAAAAGGGGGAGGAAAGGCACCAGATAGAAACTGCAACATGCCCCATTCTGCCAAATGTAACACATGTTTCCTCGATGGTTACATAAGCATTCAGAAAAGAAAATCACTTGATTCAGACTAAGGTACATGCCTGGTTTAATTGGGCGCTGGCTACTTGCTCCCAGTTACACCCACACTACAATTCCACTGTAGTCTGAGGGCACAATCTAGCCCCAAGCATGCGAATTTAGGAGCAGTGTGACTAAGGGATGTGAGTAGGAAAATGGATTGTGGATGGTAGAAACAGCGTAGACAAAAGGCCCATCAGAAAATGTGAACACATTAAATCCGGGGGTGGGGGAATGGGATGTTAATATGACAACTCCTCAGGGAGTACAGAAAGAGCTGGCTGCTGTTGGGAGACAATCCACTAGAGAGAGTAATATCCACTGAAAAAGAGTACCAGAGGCCCAAACTCCCCACTGAGGCTTTGTCTACACTAGCACTTTTGCTGGTAAAACTTTTGTTGGTCAGGGATGTGAGGCGGGGGGGGGGGGGGGACAATAAACAAAAGTTTCACTGACAGAAGCGCCGGGGTGGACAGCGCTACGTTGGCAGGAGACGTTCTCCTGCCAACAAAGCTACTGCCACTCGTTAGGGATGTTTAATTATGCTGGTGGGAGAGCTCTCTCCCACTAGCATAGAGGCTACATGGGAGACCTTACAGCGGCGCAGCTGCGGTGGTACAGCTGTGCCACTTTAAGGGTCTGTAGTGTAGACAAAGCCTTAGTCACACCAGAGCAAACCCTGATTCCATGGGAGTGCGCAGAATCTCTATCTTAGTTATTTCATGGGTCTCGCTCATCATGGTGTGTAAGCTCTGGGTGGAATCTAATTTGGCCCAGACTGTCTTCTGGTTTCTTTTGATATTTGTGCTGTGCTTTTATGTTGGATAGCTGACACAATGGCCAAATGTGATTAAATGGGCTTAGATTGAAAGAAAAAGAAAAAAAGCCGCCTGAAGGACCCCCAGAGGCCTTGGGTTGGCAAGTGTGTGGGGCAGGATATCTGGATGGAAGGCCGACTGGCAGCAATCCCAGCACTGAGGGAAAGGGAGCTCAGAGGGACTGAAGGGAACAGCGTCAGAATCTGAATGAGGAGCTTGGTTGTGACAAACAGCTGACAGACCTTCTCGCTCTCAGAAACAGGGATCAACGGTTATTGTTCTCAAGTTTCTATACGGATGCTATAGTTCAGCACAAGTAAAGCTTGGGGGTGGGGGAAAGGGGAGACAATACAATTCAATTATCTCCATCACTTCAAATGGCTGATTGGGGGAGATCACTCAGGAAGCCATCCAGATTTCGAGAGGTGGCTAATCACCGCTTTCTCTCTCTCTCTCTTTTTTTTAATTCTGTCAAAGAAGGGCTAAATTAGGGAATGACAATTTGCAAAGCAGGATTGTATCAGGTCTGGAATAGCCATGAGATGAACTCTGATAATGCAGTCTGCAAGCCCTGAGAGCCAAAGCTGGGCAAAAATGTTTAATATGGTCAAATCCTTTAATCCTCATATCTGCTGATGCAGAAACGGAATATTTCTACCATTTATTACCAGAAACATTATTTTCAAATTCCATCAATGTAGCCGGAAGATCTTATGCAGCAAGGACAGTGGAGGCCTGCATTTCCTTAGTGGGACCATTTTGATTCTAATTTATTTAGGCACAAAGCAATATATCCAAATAAACAGCTCTATATTTCTTTAAAGAAGAAGAAAGTCTTATTTCATCAATTACTCTAGGCCTTTTTACCTTCTTCTTCGCAATCCTGTAAAGTTCAGTAAGTTGAATTGCCCTGGAAAGCTTAGAAATTAATCAGACACACAATGAAAGAAAGAGCCTTCTCTTTCCCATAATACAGGAAAATTAAATATCATTAACCCGCTTCAGGCTAGTACAGTGAAAATTGATCGATCCCTCCTTTTTCACACTGTCCTATATCACAGGCGCAATGAGGTCAGTTGATAAGGGCCTGTAAATTTTGAACAAATAAAAGGAAATACTTCTATACAGCCAGCCTATAGAATTTTCTATTACAGGAGGCCATCAAGTAAAATGCCGTGGCTGGATTTATAAAGGCTGGATGATTTTTTGATCAACAATATCTGCCAAGAGAAGGGGATGGGACGGGGGACAACACCATGGGGAGATGGGAGTGGAATAAGGTAATGATGTTAAATTTCATGCTTCAGGACACAAAACAACAGGAATCAGGAAGGCTTTCCTCACATTGCATTGCACATATTGGCTAGTTTTGTTATTTAAATCTGGAGGTACATCTTCCTCTGAAGCATCAAGGACTGGCCACAGCAGGACTGTGGACTTAATGTATAATGCTTATTACTTGCCTAGCAATTTATATGTTCAAAGTATTGATCAGACAGTAACTAAAGAATCCACATAGCACCCCAGTGCAGTCAGGTAGCATCATTTCCCCCATTTTACAGATGGGAAAAACTGTAGCACAATATACTAGTCCAGCGCAATGCAGTGAGTTAGGGCAGGTTTACACTGCCACAGGGATCAACGCTCTAAGATTGATCCACCAGCGGTCGATTTAGCGGGTCTAGTAAAGACCCACCAAATCGACTGCAGATCACTCTCCGGTCAACCCCTGTACTCTACCCCGGACAAGAAGAGTAAGGTAAGTAAAGGGAAGATTTTCTCCTGTGTAGACCCCACAGTAACTTGACCTAAGGTACGTCAACTCCAGCTACATTATTCATGTAACTGGAATTGCATAGCGTAGGTCAACTTACTGCCGTAGTGTAGACATAGCCTATGAGTGGGGATTAAATTTACTGAGTTCTTGGCTCACAGTCCCAAGCCAAATCCACCAAACCATACTGCCTCTCACTGAAAACCGTCTGACCGTGTATGGAATATCCTATTTTCCTAAGATTCTAGTGATACGATGCTGCTTTGATTCATTCCCACAGCTTGTGAGTGCAGATGGCAAAAGATGGACTGATCACAAGTAAAAAGTTAGTATTTATTAGCGGTTCATAACAACTATTATAATTCATTATTCCCCACTCTCTGCTACTTAGATTTCAAACTCTTTGGGGGAGAGGGACTATCTTTTTGTTCTTTGTTTGTGCAGCACCTAACACAGTGAGTCATGGTCCATAACTAGGATTTCTGTGTGCTACAAATGTACAAATAATAGTAACCTCTTGGATTCTAAATTGGGATTTTCAGAAGTGCCAAGTGAGTCAGGAGAACAAGTGTCATTGAAAATCAACAGGATTTGTGCTCCTAAGTCACTTTTTAAACAAACCCACCCTAAACTTTGGGGGCAAAGACTGTCTTTATCTTTGTGCTTTCTACAATGCCAAACACATTATTGGTGCTAAACACAGAATTATTAACAACAAACAACTACTGTTAGAGATACGAGGGTGACATAATATCTTTTATTGAATCAACTTCTGTTGGTGGGAGAGACAAGCTTTCAAGCTTACATGGAGCACTTCCTCTGTTCTGGGAAATGTATTCAGTGCCACACCGCTAAATACCAGGTGGAACCGATTGTTTAGCATAAGTAGTTAACCCATATTTCAAGGAACCATTCAAAGTGGCCTGTTAACACCCCTCCAATCACCGGGGAGTTGGGGGGGAAGTAAGGGAGGTGGTGGGGAACAGCAGCTGTCAGTCAATGTCTCTATTCAGTCCATGATTTCCCCCCTACCTCCACCTCCGGCCCTGTGACTGGAGAGGTGCATAGGCATGCGCACGGGGTGTGCTGGGTGTGCCCAGGCACACCCTAATGCAGGGGTGGGAAATGGCTCCACTCTCCTGGCGTGGCAAGCTGCGGGGTCTGCGCTCCCGGGCCGGAGCGCCCCGCCGAGCGCAGCAAGCCACCGGCCCCTCCCCCACATTGTCCCCTCCCCTGGAGTCATGCTGCCGCGCGCACAGCGCTCTGGGGGCCAGGGCTGCTTGCTCCCACGGGGCAGTGTTTGGCTCTGCAGGGAGGCAGACACGCTCCCCACTCATCCGGAGCCATGCCGCCGCACGCGCAGCATTCTGAGGGGTGGGACTGCACGCTCCCACGGGACAGCATATATGGCTCTGAGTGGAGCAAAACATGCTGCTAGGAGCCTCATGGTAAGCGGTCCGGGGCCGGGGGGGTTGGATAAGGGGTGGGAGCAGTCAGGGGACAGGGAGCAGGGAGGGTTGGGGGGGGGGAGTTAGGGTGGAGGGGCAGGGGACAAGGAGCTGGGGGGGGTTGGATGAGTCGGGAGTTCTGGGAGGGGCCTATCAGGAGACAGGGGTGTGGAGAGGGGTTGTGGAAGGCAGGGAGCAGTGGGGCTTGTATGGGTTGGGAGTTCTGGGGGTCCTGTCAGGGGTCGGGGAGCAGTTGGATAGGTGTGGGAGTCCCGGGGGTCTGTCTGGGGGCGGGGGTGTGGATAAGGGTTGGGGCAGTCAGGGGACAGGTAGGGGGTAGGCTCCTAGGGGGGCAGTCAGGGGACAAGGAGCAGGGAGGCTTAGATAGGGGGTGTTGTCCTGGGGGGCAGTTAGGGGCAGGGGTCCCAGGAGGGGGTAGTCAGGGAACAAGGAGCAGGGGGGGTTGGGGGTTCTGAGGGTGCAGTCAGGGGGTGGGAAGTAGGAGGGAGTGGATGGGGGCAGGGCAGGGGCGGGTCTAGGGTAGGGTGGGGGCGGGGCTCCCTGGGTGCACACCCTAATGAAATGTGCTGCACATTCCTATGGAGAGGTGTCAACAGGCCACTTCCCCTTGAATGGTCCCTTGAAATATGTGGTAACTACTTATACTGAACAATACGTTCCACCTTCTGTTCAGCTGTGGCACTCTGAGTATGTTTCCCAGAGCTGAAGATGAGCTGTGTAAGCGCGAAAGAAGTCAGTCCAGTAAAAAAGATATTACTGTACCTCACCCATCTCATTGCTCTAATATCCTGGGACTGATACGGCTACAACGACACTGCATGAAACAGTGCCAGTTGTGCCTTTGAAAAATCTCTGACCCCTTCTTCCCCAGTCATTATTATTAAAATTCACTGAATCCATTTCTCGCAGATGTCCTTGATGGTGCTCAAACAAAATCTTAAGCCCAAGAAAATAACTTTCGAATTTTCTACACAAGCCAATGCTAAATCAGAAACATCCTGGTTCATTAAGGAGCAAGTCAGAGGCATTCGCTCCAGAGCCCTAACATGAAGTATCAACATTCAGGGGGAAGCACATAATTTGCACAGATGTAGTGGGCAACCAAATGACTAATTCATAAATGTGCAATTGATTTTGATGAATCAATCAATGCATTATGGAATTTAGCAGGGACTGCAGGCATTTTACAATCTGTTCTATAGAAAAGGGAAAAATGGAGAGCAAATAGAAGATAAGAATTGTTGCTGTTTTTCATCAAAAAGGTGGCTACACTCCTTCAGCAATGATACATTCCCCACATGTATACTTCACAAGGGCTGGATGCGACAAACTTTACTCTCAGAGGTAGTCTCAGGAAGTCAATAAGGCCACTTACTTTAGTATGTGATAAAGGCAGGATCTGCCCTTTCTGGTGCAAAGTAAAGGATTCTATATAAATAAAAATATCTACATATCAACAGTGAAGAAATTCTTAGAAAAAAATATGGTTGTTTTGTTAACACATTATCTTGATCATGTTATTAAATTCTAACTTAAGGTGGATCAAGGGAATTATCTAAAATAAAAATACAACTGTTTTCTCTTTTAATGAAGAAACATTCATTTTATAACAGGCCAGGGCAAAACTGATGCACAAGAGATGTCACCTCTTGGGGAAAAAAAATACAGGTGTGACAGTCTTTGTGTGACTTCCATATAATATTGTTACATATAAGTGGACAAGAAAATCAAATACTTCACTTATATTTCAATCATTTATTGTCTATCAAATATCATATTATGCATCTTTATTATGCTGTTATCATGAGCAATGTTGAAACAGCACATTGTTAAAGCTAATTCAAAATGCTTTCTCCACTGCATATGCATACATTTCTTTGTACATTAGGATGGGGAAAGTTTATGGTGGGTGACTGACTCCAAGGCTGATTTAACATTTGCTATCAGACAGAAATGCACATTCACAAATACACTGAGACTAGTAAATTATACCTGTTTTCTATTCCCAAGGCCCCCTGTCTGTAAAGAAAACTATTTACATTTGCCATCAGATTGATACACAAACTAGTAGTAAACAAACCATGACTCTACATTGCATTTCCCAGAGTGCCTTCCATATGGGAAGTCATTAGTTTTGGCCTTTTGGGGACAGATTTATCAAAAGAGACATTTTACTCCAAGCCTAGTTTTACTATTAGACCTGCATGTAGATCTTCATGAACCAGCAAGATTTTTGACCAGCTGCAGGAATGCTTATCTCTACCGACTGTGAGCAAGATTTTATGCAGACTTGGCAATCACTGTCTCCTGTTGTGAAAGACAACACGGTCAAGAAAGAAAATTATTCTCTCGTCTATACGATAATAGTGATTTCCAACTAAGAAAGATGGTTTAACAAGTGTGTGCACATATTTCAAAAACTGCCCTTTGATATCCTCTCAGTTATTCAATAGGGAGATTTGAATGGAATCAAATGGAGCCATGGAGAAACTGCATGCAATAAAAATGTAATTATTTTCTTATTCCTAGGCTGCCTGCAGGTGACTGCAGTAATAAAAGCCCTATAAGGAACCTGACTGACATGCATGGAATAGACAGATTTCCAGCCAATTCTGATCCCTGGAAGGAGGTGCCTGTTTAGAAGTGATGACATTCTATGTCAGCTGAGACTTGGAGTTGAACAAAGAAAAAAATGAACACAAAAATTGCCTCTTTATATACTCCTTTTATTTATTTTCTAATAAAACTACCCAGTACTGGGATTAAGGATCCCTTTGGGCTCCAGAAGCATCCTAACACCCATATTGAATCAATCTAATCATGAACCTCAAAACTAAACATACCCCAAACTCTTTATTTGCGTAACTCATGCTTCTTAAAATACTCAGGGGCGCATTCTCCACTCAGCAGGGTGGAGAATGCACCCCTGAATTCCCATATCAATGAGCAGTAAGCACACAGACCAAAAGGAGAACCTCTCTTTCAACTGTTGATTTTAATGACTGGTTGTTTTTCACTCTGCACCCAGCAGAGAAGGGAATGTGGATGGTTTCTAATGCAGTGAAATGTCCATGGTTCTGCCTCAGGGGAGGAAAAGGCTGTGCAGAAGGATGCCTGGGGGACCCTGTAGTACATCACACTGGACTAACTCTGCCTTCAACAGCATAAGAATTTGGGTGAGCCGAAAGAGGGATATAGAATTGCAGCCAGTGGGTTCAGAATTACAAACATACAGCAGCTATAAAAGCCAATACAGAAGATGGAAATGGGCCACAGAGGGGCTGGCTGGCTGGCTTTTCTGCACCCATAGAGTATTCTAGTTCCCCCTTCATCCCCACATATGTTATAGGCAACCGAAAACAAGGATTTGGGAAGAAATGCACTCTCTATCTTAACTATAGCACTGCTTATCACAAATGTTATGTTAACTAGTGAACCATGGTGGGAAGAATCACCATATGGCACCCAAACCGTAACCCAAAATGAGATATCCAAAAAGCATAAATCTTACTGAACAAAGCAAATCTAACAACCCTGGTTATATCACCTGAAATCTGAGTTGTTAAAGTATTAGAATTCAGAATTTAAAAATCACAGTTTGGAGAAACACCAGAGTAAATTAATTAACGTTAGATCATGCCTTGGACTGAACCTTGCACAGGGGAGTAAGATCCCCTCTTATAGCTCTGTGCCATCTACCCAGACCTTGGGTCCAGGCACATCACCCCACCAACAGGATGGAGGGGTGCCAGGGCCACATTTCCAGCTCCACTCAGCGGCCAACGCTTGTGAGTCCCTGTCCCTCCCCTCGTTCATTGTGCCCCTCGGTGCATGCGTGAAATTTAATGGCCTGGGATATACAGGAGGTCGTGCTAGATGATTGAATGGTCCCTTCTGACCTTAAATTCTATAAGTCCATGGCTGTGTGCTGATGCAGGAGTACAAAGGAGTTAGTTAGAAACTGCAGTGCCATAGTCTAAGAACCAAGCCGCTGAGTGTGAAGATGAAAAAGGCATTCATGGGGTAAAGCATGAACAGAGGGCTCGAGCTTGAGAAATCAATGGGAGCTGTAAGAGCTGGACACCACTCAGGATCAGGTCCATAGATAGGAAAGACATATTGTATGTGTTGTCGTGAAGGAATGGCGTAGATTCTGAGCACTGGACTACAGACAAATGGAGCTGTAATTTGATAGGCGGCTCTCTTTGTTAGCCTGCTGGTTATTCTATACCTACTTGGTTAGCTTGACCCCAGTTTGATGTTTAAGTCTCTGTCCCAAATGTCTTTGTAGACCTTGGAGCAGCTAGGCAGGAACACAGAAATCAAACCAAAATAAAATCAGTCACCTCATTAAACAACAGCTTTTCATTATGCCATTATAAACAAGAGGGAAACACACCCTTTGGACTAACTATAGCCCATTTCTGCATGGCAGCACTTTAACACAACTCAAGAGTTTAGGATAGCCTTAATTCAGAAATCAATGCAAAGGACCTGATTCTGATCTGACTTATACCAGGATAAAGCTGGTGTAGGTCCACTGAAGTTAATTGACTTACTCTGAAGTTCCAGCTCGGCTGGGACGGTGTAAGGTTTTAAAATGGAGGTCTCGGCTATTGCTGCAAGACTTTGAGGCAGATTTGCTGCTCATTATCTGCAGCCCTGACCCATCTAGGAAAAGAACTAGAAGCTCAAGTTGCTCTGCTCCGTGGCTCCTCACTCTCTCCAGGAAAACAGTCAATAACGCAGATCCATCTTTGGAGCCACTAGCTGTTTTCATGGAACTTCTTTTTCTGGAGGGGAAGGAGCTCAATAGCCCAGGCCAGTCTAGATCAGTCTAGACATGCCATCAGTTCCACCAGCCACAGGCACCTGCTTCTCTGCACGGGAAAGAGTTTTACTCCTCCATTCCTTGGCCCACTGAAGTCAATGGAAAGACTCCATTAATTTCAGAGGGCTTTGGCTCAGCTCCAGAGAGCGTGGCTCCTCTCCCAGCAACCACCAGGTCCAGGCCAGAATCAACGAGTCCCCCACTCCCACCTACCCCCAAACCGCTCCAGAGGGACTCTCTCTGCTGCTTCTCCCTGAGTAACTGCATGCACACACCCCAGAGCCTTGGCTTCTTTGAGGAACTGTCCCAGTTTTATTTTTAAATATTAGCCACTATATGAGAAATTTCTATATTAGACCACGTCTTGACAGATAAAGAAGAACTGATCACAGAACTAAAAATTAACAGTAGTTTATGTACAAATGATCATGACTTGATCACATTTATAATGTGCAAACAGAATAAAGTCCACACTGGTAATGATAATAGATATACTTGGTGCTTTAAAGGGCCAATGTCACAAAGTTGCAAACAATTGGCTAAATCATCTGAGAGGAAGAATTTAATCAGAAAAATGTGAATGATAATTGGGAATTGTTTAAGAACACTTTACTAGATGCCCACTAATCCACAATCCCACAATTGAGGAAGAAGCCTGTACTGTTTAAAAAAAAAAAAAAAAAGAGCTAGTTTAGAGAAGTGAATGCAGCTATAAAAAATAATATATAACAAATGGAAGAAATGGGACGTTGATAGTAATGAATATAAATCAGAAGTTAGGAATTGGAGAAAATTGATAAGGGAAACAAATGAACACAAGTAGAAATCTATAGTCAGCAGAATTAAGGACAATAAGGAATTTTTTAAAGTATATTAGGCGCAAAAAGAATCCCAACAATGGTACTGGTCCATTACTATCTGGAAATGATCGAATTATCAATAATAATGAAGAACAGGCAAAAGTGCTCAATAAATATTTCTTTTCTATATTTGGGAAAAATACCAGATTATGTAATCATATCATTCAATGGTAACACTCTTTACATTCCAATAGTATCTCAGGAGGATGTTAAACAGCCACTACTAAAGTTAGATTTTTTAAATCAGCAGGACCAGATAACTTGCATCAAGAGTTTTAAAAGAGCTGGCTGAAGAGCTCACTGGACCATTAATATTGATTTTCAATAAGGTTTTGAACACTAGGGAAGTTCCAGAAGACTGGAAGAAAGTTAATGTGGTGCCACTTTTTAAAAAAGGGTTAACTGGATGCCTGTCAGTCTGACATTGATGCCTGGAAAGATAATGGAGAGGCTGATACAAGACTTGATTAATAAAGACTTAAAGGACAGTAAAATAATTAATGCCAATCAAACTGGATTTATGGAAAATAGATCCTGTCAAAAGTAACCTGATATCTTTTTTGATTTTAAGTGTGGTTGATAAAGGTAATACTTCTGGAAAGCATTTGTCTTAGTACCACACAACATTATTGTAAATCTATGTATGTAAAATGAACATGGCACACATTAAATGAATTAAAAACTAGCTAATGGATAGGTCGCAAAGTGTAACTAGAAATCGCAAATTATCATCGAGTGGGTGTGTTACTACTGGGGTCCCACAGGGATCAGTTCTTGACCCCATGCTATTTAATATTTTTATTAATGACTTGGAAGAAAACATAAAATCATCACTGATAATGTCTGTGGATGACACAAAAATGGGGAAAGTGATGGATAAAGAGGAGGACAGGTCGCTGATACAGAGAGACAAGCAAGCAAACAATATGCATTTTAATACAGCTAAATGTAAATGTGTGCATAGGAACAAAGAATGTAGGCCATACCTGCAGGATGGGGACTATGTCCTGGGAATCATTGACTTTGAAAAACATTAGGGGGTTGTGACAGATAATCAGCTGAACATCAGGTCCCAGTGTAATGCTGTGGCCAAAAACGCTAAGGCAATCTTTGGATGCATAAATGGGGGAACCTGGAGTAAGAGTAGAGAGGTTATTTTACCCCTGTATTTGGCACTGGTATGATCCCTACTGGAATATCGTGTAAAGTTTTGGTGTCCACAGTTGAAGAACGATGTTGATAAATTGGAGAGGGTTCAGAGAAGAGCCATGAGAACAATTAAAGGGTTAGAAAATGTGCCTTTTAGTGCTAGAATCAAGGAGCTCAATCTATTTATCGTAACAAAGAGAAGGTTACAGGATGACTTAATCACAGTTTATAAGTACCTACAAGGGGAACAAACACTTAGTAAGGGGCTCTTCGATCTAGCAGACAAAGGTCTAACACAATCCAAAGGCTGGAAGTTGAAGCTAGACAAATTCAGATTGGAAATAAGGTGTAGATTTTTGATGGTGAGAGTAATTAGCCATTGGATCAATTTACTAAGGGTTGTGGTAGATTCTCCACCACTGGCAATTTTTAAATTAAGATTGGATATTTTTCTAAGACATCTGCTCTAGGAGTTACATCTCTACCCCGATCTAACGCTGTCCTTGGGAGCAAAAATAATCTTACTGTGTTATAGGTGAAACCGCATTATATTGAACTTGCTTTGATCTGCCAGAGTGTGCAGCCCCGCTCCCCCAGAGCGCTGCTTTACCGCATTATATCCGGGGTAGAGGTGTATTTTGGGGAAGTTCTACAGCCTGTGTTATACAGGCAGTACAATGAGGTGATCACAGTGGTTCCTTCTGGCTTTGGAGTCAATGAATCTATCCAGTATTAAAACACCAGTTTGCGATTAAAAACAGGCCCAAAGTCAGTGACTGACAGAAGAAGGAAAAGCAGTCATGATTTTGAAGTTAATGAATTGGTTTTGGTAACCATGTTCTAATAAAAGACCTTCAGTTCAGTCAATCTGTCGCAATCCTGAGTTTGTCATTTTACTACTGTCATGTTATTTGATACTATAAAGCAGACGGGAACAAGTTGCATGAACTAAAATAAGTGCAAGTGTAAAGAGTAAATTAGCTCACAAATTTGTGTATCAGGTTATTAAGTGAAAGACAAAATTATGTCAAGGTTGAAGGAATTAGAATTTGAATTTGAATTTTAACCAGAACAGCATATTTGCAGCTGGTTTCCTGATGAATATTTTATTTTTAATAACCTTCCAATCACATTCACTCAAAAGTCTTTCGAAGGACGGATCAGTAAGCAGATCTGAAATAAAAACAGTGTTCTGGAAAATGAAAAACAAAAAACCCATGAGCGCTCAAACTCCCTCGTGAATAATAGGCAAAAGGAACAAAGAAAACTTAGTATAAAAAGAGAAGAAGTAGGATGACTAAATAAGAGAGACTTATTTGATAGGTACAAATTGTGTATCTTCTCTTCATAATTCTGGCTGCTTAGAAATGTCATGCCATATGCAGATTTTCCTGACTGCACATCCCTTACTGAATGCATAGGCATTCAGCCTTAATACCAAACTCAAACTGAAACCTTACAAGTGGTTCTTCAAAGTCAACCTAAACCAGAGAACTGGCTACAGAGTATTAGGTGTATCGGTGTGATTTTGACAAAACCGGTAGATTGAGAGCAGTATGTGGTGCAATGCTCTGGTATATTCAGGAACTCCCTCTTCTATTTTACAAAGGGTAATGTCCATTTTCACCTTCAAAAAGGGTAGGTAATTATAAATACATTCCTTTTACTCATGATATTTTAAGCTACTAATTGTTGCCCATGGGAGAGAGTTTAATTATTTCTGATGAATAGCCATGGCACGGAATCAGGAGAACATGACAGGAAGAGTGCAGAAACTGTGTTCTAGTGCTTAATTGTGTGGCTAGCTTGCCTTTTCATCCTGAAAAACCCAGCATTGATTTTTTTCCCCTCCCAAATGATTTCACAAGATAGTCAGTTTAGCAATACAAAGTGCCTCCAATTCAAAAAGCATCACAATTCCTTTGGCCAGGGCACCTACGATTTCCTATCACAAATAAGCAAATCAAAATGTAGATTGCTGTGTAACTCAGCAGCAGGATAGCTCAGGCTTGTCAGTTTGACACTGGTTTGAACAGACGAGGGCATTCAGTGACAGCTGCCTCTCAACCCTCATGCAGAACACACTCACAGCTGAAAGGCAAATGGAATAGACAATGCAATTCAAAACATCAAGGCTTTATGACCTTTAGTAAGTAGAAATGCTAGTATATACTGATACATCTAGAAACAGGAATTGCCTTACCACATCAGGCCAGCAATCCATCTAGTTCAGCAGTCTGTCTGTGGCAGCAGTCAGGAACAAGGGCTTCCGAGGAAGTGCAAAGTTGACACTTATGGAATATCTTGTTCATAAGTTTCTTCCTAGTCCCCATCTATTCGGGTTTGGCTTATGACCTGCAGCATCAGGGTTTATAATCCTAATTTTTTTAAAATTCCATTTAATTTAGCTTTGGATGTTCTTAATACCCATATACATTTCTAACACTGAATTTAATTGGTAATATGCATTTACAAAAGCCAATATTAAATTTAAATGATCATTTTACCACATATTTGTCCAAAGTATTTTGCTGTTAGTATCGATTGCTCCAGTAACCGAACTGCAATGTTCCACATGCGACAAAAGATCTCCGATGAATTACCTAGACCAGGGGTAGGCAACCTATGGCATGTGTGCCGAAGGCGGCACGCGAGCTGATTTTCAGTGGCACTCACACTGCCCGGGTCCTGGCCACCAGTCCGGGGAGGTCTGCATTTTAATTTCATTTTAAATGAAGCTTCTTAAACACTTTAAAAACCTCATTTACTTTACATACAACAATAGTTTAGTTATATGTTATAGACTTATAGAAAAAGGCCTTCTAAAAACATTAAAATGTATTACAGGCACACGAAACTTTAAATTAGAGTGAATAAATGAAGACTCGGCACCCCACTTCTGAAAGGTTGCTGACCCCTGACCTAGACTCACTGTACAATCTATCTATGAGCAAAATTATGATGGAATCTGTAGGGGATGATGATGCTGCAGTCAGACCTCCTCCCCCATGGGAGGTTTGTGTGTATATAAATTGCAGGACTGGGCCTGTGTATGTGGATGTATACCTGATACCAGACTCTAAGAAGTTAACATAGTAGCAGATTTTCTTTCGAAGAAATCAAATAAGAAACAGAAGAAATACACCTCAGTACTCACATGTGTATTAGTTTCATAATCATGCTCTAGAAAATTGTACGTTTCACAAACATTTCTTACATTCTCCCATAGCAACCGTAAAAATAAAGCAAAGAAAGCAAATGCCATATATTCTTACATGACTTTGCATCATCATCATCCTACAACCAATTACTCCTCAGAAATGTTTTTATGATTTTTTTTTCCATTTTGAGAATGATTGTTCCTGAATTATGTCAAAAGGATGAAAATGGGAGAATTGTGATGGTAGA
Source organism: Trachemys scripta elegans (assembly GCF_013100865.1). Taxonomy (NCBI): domain Eukaryota; kingdom Metazoa; phylum Chordata; order Testudines; family Emydidae; genus Trachemys; species Trachemys scripta. The sequence continues at coordinate 94,556,658 of NC_048305.1, read as the reverse complement.
AATAATGTGGAGCAACAGAATTTGTCTAGTCAATCTAAAATCCTAAGAAAATGTGTGTCTGCTATGGTAATATATGGTATTTTATCAGAAAATATTGCACCATTACTAAGGGCCCAATCCTGAAAGTACTCTGGGGAAGTCTGGAGCCCAGCTGGGTGTCAGGGGCCAGGCTCAGAGCAGATGTGCAGGGATTCAGTTCCTCCCCTCCCCCTAGAGTTGCCAGGGGTCTGGTTTTTGACCGGAACACCCGGTCAAAAAGAGACCCTGGCAATTCCAATCAGCACTGCTGACCAGGCCATTAAAAGTTCAGTTGGCAGTATAATGGAGGCCCGGGGCTAAGGCAGGCTCCCTGCCTGCTGAAGCTCTGAACCTCCCGGTCCCTGCAGCCCCTAGACGCATGGGCAGCCAGGGAGGATCTATGCGCTGCCCCCACCCTGAGGGCCGGCTCTGCAGCTCCCATTGGCCAGAAACCGCAATGAATGCGAGCGGTGGGGGTGGCGCCTGTAGGCATGAGGTCAGCGCATGGAACCTCCCTGGCCACCCATGAGTCTAGGGGCTGCAGGGACTTGGCGGCCGCTTCCAGGGAGCCACAATAAACGTCGCCAGGACCCGGCGCCCCGAACCATCTCCCACACTCCAACCCCCTGCCCCAGCCCAGTGTCCCCTCCTGTACCCAAACTCCCACCCAGAGCCCACACACCCCTAACACCCTGCCCCAGACCCCTCCTGTACCCCAAACCCCTCATCCCCAGCCCCACTGCAGAGCCCAGCCAGAGCCCTCACCATCCCTCCCGCACCCCAACCCCCTGCCCCAGCCCGGTGAAAGTGAGTTAGGTGTCAGAGAGCGAGCAGCAGAGGGATGGAGCAAGTGGGGATGGGGCCTTGGAGAAGGGGCAGGAATGTTCAGTTTTGTGTGATTAGAAAGTTGGCAACCCTATCTTCCCTACATACACACAGCCTGAAACATAGCCACTGAAGAGCAGCACTTTGTGGAAGTTACTCCAGTCCAGTGGCTAAAGTAGCCTCTACAGGCTCTTACATGTCTACCTGCAGATGTACACAGCAGCAGAGCCTCCTGTCCTATGCGCAGCTCCTCCAGCCCACTTCTAAGGGGCGCTCCATAGCCATGGAGGACGCGGATGGAGGTAGGACAAGAAGTAATTTGCTTAATCTGTAGCAAGGGCAACTTAGGTTAGATATTAGGGAAAACTTTCTAACTATAAGATAGTTAAACACTGGAACAGGCTTCTAAGAGAGGTGGTGGAATCCCCGACATAGGAGATTTAGACAGGTTAGACTTAGACAAATACCGGTCAAGGATGGTCTAGGTATACTTGGACCTGCCTCAGTGCAGAGTGCTGGTCTAGATGACCTCATGAGGTCCCTTCAAGTCCTCATTTCTATTATTCTATAAACAAATAATAAACAATGATCAAAAGGATATTCTTTAAAAATATGCTTTGATGGGAGTTCCATGCATGGTCTGTTTCAGGATTAGATCAAAAACTGTATTTGGATTCATGCTTACATAATGTATACATTAGTTAGTACCTCAAAGGCAGTGCTGTAACAAGGGCGAGGCGAGTGAAGCACTTGCCTCCAGCACACAAAGCGGGGAGGGGGGTGGGGAGGGGCACATAAAGCGGTGGAGAAAAAAAAAAAAGCTGCTGGCACGGAGATACTTATAACCCAGGTAATCTCCCCCCCGGCCCCACCTGCGGCCCCCCTGCGCCTCCGACTGTCCCCCCGACCCTGACTTGCTTCACCCCCCCACCTTCCTGGGGCCCCCCATGCTGCCACCCTGAAGCAACTGCTGCCGCAGGGTCCTAGTGCCCCCCATCTCCACTTCCAGGGCAGACTGCCTCTGAGCCTGCCCTTCCCCCTCAGACCTTTCCCTTTTCCGGCAGGACCCTCCAGCAGCACAGGGCACACCTCCTCTCCCCCTCCCCCCCGCCCACAGTCACTGCTCCTGCCCCATGCTGGGCAAGGAGGCAGCCCCATCCCTCACCTCCAGTGAGGCTACGGTCAGGGGCAACAGCAGGGGAGGAGGCGCACACAGCGCCCCCCGGCAGCCACCACGGGGGAGGCGAGGGAGATTCCTGGACCTGAGAGGGGCCCTAGGAGCACATGCAGTGACAGTGTACTGCTGGGAGGGGGCAAGAAAGGGGGGCTCCTCCCCCAGAACTTGCTGCTGCCGGCAGGGAAAGGGCTGGGGGGAGTCCTCCTCTCTGGCCCCCTGTCCCGGAGCAGCCTGCCTGCACCCCAAACTCATCCCCAGCCCTGCCCCACCCCAGAGCCCACACCCCCAGTCAGAACTTTCACCCATTCCCACTGCACCCTCTGCCCGAGCCCTGAGCCCCTCCAGCACCCCAAACACCTTATCCCCAGTCCCAGCCAGAGGCCTCATCCCTCCACACCCTGACCCTCTGCCCGAGTCCTGAGCCCCTCTAGCACCCAAACCATCCATTCGCAGCCCCAGCCAGAGCCCTCACCCCTACTCTCGCCCTGAGCCTCTCCCACACTCCAAACCCCTCATCTGCAACCACAACCCACTGCCCTCACCCCTGCACCCCATCCCTCTGTACCCCTCCCATCCCCAAACTCCCTCCCAGAGCCTGCACCCCAATCTCCTGCCCCAGCCTAGGGCCTGCACCCCAGACCTCCTCCCTCACCCAAACTCCCTCCCAGAGCCTTGGGCAGGAGGGGGGTCAGAGTTTGGGCGGGGGCGGTGTTGGTGTTGTATCAACCAGGCAAGGTATTAACAAACTTCAACAGAACTTTATTTACAGTGGAAATCTCTTTACCAATCTGGAGCACACTCTGTAACTCTCCCAGCCTCCTCAACTCCTCCTCCCTCCTTCCTGTTTTCTGTCCTTTCAGACTCCCAACAGCCAGTGCTCCCAGTTCTAATAATCACATGCAGCATCTAAACACCACAGGCGGGTTCTGGGCACCACCAAAACTTCTACAAACCTGCCACCCCTGATCCCGCCCTGTAAACCTGAACTCCCAGCATTCTCAGGACACATGCTGATCCCTAGTGGCCACTGCTGATATCCACACCTCCCTTCTCTCTTAACCTGTGAGTCCCTCTCTGGATTGGAACCAAAGACCATCTTGGAAGCAACATTACCAGCCCAAGCAGTCAAAAGTCATGAGTTAGACCCCCCAGAATCACAGGCTCTACCACTGCTGCTTCATTCATTCTTCAGCGGCAATTCGGTGGCAGGCCCTTCCCTCCGAGAGGCACTGAGGGACCCGGCGCCGAATTGCTGCCGAAGAGCCGGTCCTGGGGGAGGGCACAATTTTATATTCTTGCCTCAGGCGCAAAAATACCTAGTTACGGCTCTGCTCAAAGATACCGCAGCATAAGAAGCATGTGATGGGGCAATAGCGAAGGTAACATTGTCTAGCAAATAGGCATAACATAACATACAAACATACTGTAACTAATCTGTGAGCCATCTAAAGGATAAAAATCAGAACCTCCTGCTCCAATAGTACAAGTAATCTTTCAGATGAGTTAAAGGAGAATCTTCATAGGCCCTATACTGCTAACAGCCAATGACACTTAGTTGCAAAGTTCTGATTCCACCTACACATCAACCAGTTGATTACAACACAAATTACAGTTTGCTCTAAAGGTTCAATAACCTACAACCTCTGCCTTCAAACAGCCTCCTACACACCTCAAAATGTTAATAATAAACATAATTATAGCCTAATTTGTAGTGAAATTCCATAGTGTCTGGGCCTCACCCCATACCTTTTTACTATTAAATTTCAATTGAGAAACCATTGCACAGGGAAGCAGTGCTCCTTCCTCGTAGGGAGCACAACTCGCATAAATGCCAATGGAGAACCAGATGTAGAAAAGAGAGGAGGAGATGAAGTTTAAGTCTCCTTTGTAAACTCAGTTCTGCAATGAATATTGGTGGTCAGCTCAAAGGAGGGAAATCCAGGCTGACATAGGAAATGTGCTGAACTCAGGCTGATCAAATCATGCTAAAATAGTATTCACAAACCTTCATTTGAATTCCAAATACACCTCTACCCCGATATAACGCTGTCCTCGGGAGCCAAAAAATCTTACCGCGTTATAGGTGAAACCGCGTTATATCGAACTTGCTTTGATCCGCCGGAGTGCGCAGCTCCCCTCCTCCCCCCACAGCCCCGGAAAGCTGCTTTACCGCGTTATATCCGAATTCGTGTTATATTGGGGTAGAGGTATAGCTGGTGAAATAGAATGTGCTGCTATGCCAGGCACATTTTACCTCACGTAACAGTTTGGGAATGAGTATCCTTTATAGGAATTCCCCCATTTCTGCACAGGCAAGTATACTGATGCTCAAACAAGAGTCGTGCTTGTATGATAATCATCAATCCTAAAATGCTATTGGTTACTCTTCTTTTAGATTTACATTCTTTGGAGCACGGACTGCATCTTCCACTGGATTTGGGCACTCTCAAAATGTAAATCGTTCACAATAACGGTAAGTTCTAAAAGTTCCTGTCCTCTCATCAGGGAGTAAAAAGCACTTCTCTGGCACGTAAGCAACCAGTTACATACAAAGTGGACAGATCAAAAACATCCTATCGGCCGAAATTTGTTTGCATGAACTATTTGCCAGATACATGCAAACAATTAATGCAGTCACAAAAATCGAGATTAGTTCACAAAATTCACCAAAAGAAAAAAAAAGGGGGCTCAATTCATCAGATGATTTATTTTTAATGACCAGCTCTAAATTAGAGAAATTCTCCAAGAATAACCTTATCCCCTTCCAGGGAAAATCTGGGTTGGAATTTATCAATATTTGCCACCATGATTCCTCAGTTTAGGTGGTATGTTATTTCTTGGTTTGTTCATATTCTTGTCAGAGAATATACCTGAAGCACCAGCTCTTTGTGCTACTCTACAGACCATTCCTATTGCCCCGATACTTGGTTAAACATTTCGCAACCCTCTGATGAAAGGGGCTGTGGCAGTACAAAGTATATGGAGTGTTAATTATTGTTTCTTGGCTCTAGGAAACCAGTGTGTTCATTAGCATGAGCCCCCTCAGTAGAGAACAAGAGGATCTTGATTCTGTTCTCTCTCTCCAACCATCTGTAACTAAAAATAATTGCTTCGAGTTCTTTGAAGTTCAATCTGCACCAACAATCACTCTGACCTATTATTTCATTTTATCCTTATCCTTCTCTCCCACACACACACAAAAAAAACCTTTGTCAAACCTTTGCTATCATAAGCCTTACTTAATAAGGAACCTGTTTCACTAAAATCCTTCCAATCCATAAAAAGGGGATTTGCATTGCAACCCAATAAAAAAAAATATATATATATATTGTCATGCTGCTTTTGATCACTTCCCCCCCCCCATTTCATTCTCCATATTCCAAAATCCTTCAGATGTTCTGTTACAATGCTTGTCAGTTCAGAGACAACCAAAGACAGTGCAGATCACATATGAATAAGCTTTCTGTGAAAAATTCAGTCAGGAGAGCTGGAAACCTGCATGTGCAAAGCCTCAAGCTTTGCTCTTCCTCCTCCTCCTCTTCATTTCTTTGTCGTTAATCAATTATCTGGATTATTCATCTCCTGGTTTACGTTCTGTTTAGTTTTTACAGCATAGCAAATCCAGCTCAAACTATCAATTTTCATTGTTTCAGAGGAACAGGGAATTTAGAGAAGGAAAAAGACCATTCCCCCGCCAATGCAAGATTTATTCCTTACAGTATATATTATAATATTTTCTCCAGTCTGGCTACTAAATTTCTCCGTGATGTGGCTCACACTGTCCTCTTCCCTGGCATGATGCTGCCCACATGCAACCCAAAGTTGAATTTACTTTTCTCATTGGCATACCTCATTACAAACACATGTCTGATTTCCTTCCTTCTATCACACTTAAGGGCTTATCTACACGACAGAGTTAGGCTGGCTTAACTATACCACTAAGGGCTGTGGAGACATACCCACAGTTGCATACTTCCAAACTGAATCTCATTTTGTTTTTTTGCCCAAGTTTCTTATAATTTCAAATTTTTGCTAGTAGGGAGCAGCTCTGTTGGATGGGTTGTGGGGAAAGGGGTGCATAGGTGCACAGGTGGTGGTTGGGGCCAGGAATTAGAAAATTTGGGGAGGAAATTATTAAAGAGATTCATCTTATGTCATGCCAGCTTTCTAAAGAGTCCCTGATCTGCTTACTGTAGAGATATGTTTGTAGAAGATTATAATTTAGAGATGCTCCTTCATAAGGTAGAGTATTATGAGCATAGGAATTTGGAGATGGGCCCTGGAGACAAAGGATCTACATCTTAAATAGAACAACAAATTATTTTATTTTTTTTATTGTTAGTAGCAAGACTTTGTATTGCACTTTATTGGAAAAATGTGACTTCTCTTGTGGGATTGTGGTATAGTAAAATATGGATTGTCCTTGTACTGGAAAATTTTTACACCAAGTATGCACACAAGAGAAGCACAAAAAAGAGGATGGGTATTTAGAAATTTGGTCACTCTTTTTAGCGTATTCAGAAGAGGCTCCCCAACCAGCAAGCCAGACTCTTTAGCCAGATTCTTTGAGTGATAACCTGTACCTGAACAAGTAATGTACAATGTAGAATGTTAATGTTTTATTGCAAGGCCTGTTCTACACTAGAATTTTATCTCAGTATAATTATGTCTTTGAGGGGTATGAAAAATCCACATCCCTGAGAGGTGTAACTATACCAACCTAATCCCCAGTGTAGACAGTGCTAGGCTGATGGAAGAATTCTGTTGACCTAGCTACCGCCTCTCAGGGAGGCAGATTACCTATGCCTACAGGAGAATCGCTCCTGTCGGCGTAGGTAATGTCTACTCTGAAAGGCTACAGCAGCACCTCGGTAGAGTTTAAAGTACAGACAAGCCCTACATTTGTCTTAAGGGGGGATAGCTCAGTGGTTTGAGCATTGGCCTGCTAAACCCAGGGTTGTGAGTTCAATCCTTGAGGGGGCCACTTAGAGATCTGGGGCAAAATCAGTACTTGGTCCTGCTAGTGAAGGCAGGGGGCTGGACTCGATGACCTTTCAAGGTCCCTTCAAGTTCTAGGAAATAGGATATCTCCATTAATTTAATAAAAAGTTTAAAATAGTATCTCTGATCTCTTTTTTGGAAGTCGTCTCAGTCTGAAGAGGTCATTAACTTGTAGATTACTTCCTCTTCCAGCTGATTAATGAAGAGGTTAAATAAGACTGGCCCTAACACCTCTCCCTGTAAACCCCACCAGACACCTCTTCTCAATGCAATACTCTGCGAACCATCAGTCTGCTTTTGCACATAGTCTCTTAATCAGATCTTATATTGCTATCCTAGCTAAACAGATTTGTCAAGTTGATTTCGTGAAACAATATCAAATACGTTACAAAATATGTTATAATTTGTAGCAGAAGAGAATACAAGTGTGGGATTGTTTTTAAGAGAAATATTCTTAGCAGGATTTATTCTTCATAAACCCATGTTGCTTATTGAACTTAGTTCCATTAGCTTCTATAAATTCGGTGATTTAATCTCCTTTATTTTACTCATGATTGAAGTTATTTTTCAAAGGGGTAACTGCCAGGAACACTCTACTTTCCTTTTTTAAAAAATGGATAGGATATTTGCTTCTCTTCCATCTTCCAATAATTACACATTTTTTAATGGTTTTTCGTGGGGGGTGGGGAGTATTTTTGTTTGGCTTTTGTGATACAGCAGCTTTGGTAAATAATTCCTTAAAATGAAGTTCACTTCTCTGCAGATGGCCAGCATAAGGTCTATGCATCATTTAGGATTGATCTAAACGAGGGGGGAAAAGTTGTATTTTTAAATCAAGTTAGCTAATTTAAGCTAGTTTAACTCAATTGAAACTACTACTTAACACTAATATAGACAAAGTCTAACATGTTTAGCTCTTCCCTTGGCTTTACCCTGATCAGTTTAGATGTGTGAAAGTACAATTGCTTTGTCTTGGCTGGAGTTTTAGAAGGTGTGAATTAGATCAAGCTAGCTAACTCGATCTAACATTACACCTTTAAATTCTAGTCTAGACAAGGCTCTTGTACAGGAGGCTCACTGCAAAGCTGTAAATTCAACCTCTTATGCCCTATGAATGCATATTATCCAGACTTGCTGATCTCCTATTGCTCTTTTTCCTGGTCTACATGTATATTTTTTAAAGGATTTCAGTGTCTATGGGTTATCATTAAATTCACCTCCCTCCTCCATTTATTAACAAAGCTACTCTCCCTCTAGAACTTTTCTCTTGATATACTGTATTTCTAGAAAACACACCCCGTTTTGATGACGTTAACTTCCCCTTGCTGCCCTTAGCTTACCTCTGTGACTGTATATTACAGTGTCATGACCATGTCTATTTCCAATACAACTGTTTTAACCTCAGGTGTCTGAACAGCCTCTCTTTAAGCCATACAGGCTGTTGACTGGTCCTTCCATTCATTGCCCCCTACTAGTTACATTTCTTCATTCTCCAAAATATAGCTTCTTTAAATCTAACACACTTGCTGTTGGTGCATTCTGTAAACCCACTCCTTCCTAGGCTGAATTCATGCAGCTTTTATCTCTAGTTTTCATTTCCCTCTTTTTCCGTGGTTGAGCAAGCCACATCTTGTACAATTTCCCCAGCTGTATCTACAAAGGCACTGAACTTGATACAGATATGGCATATTCTGTCATAGCTATTAACCCATTATCTTGTAAGTGGCTTCTCTATCACTTGCTTCAGGGATCCATCTCATCAATTCACTGAGCTTTTGTCTCCCCACTCCACCCCTTTTTAGGCTGATAAATGGGATGCAATATATAATATGTTTAATAATTACTTACACAATGTTGGAAAACCCACTGTGCTTAGCAAACAAGTTAATTGATCCTATAGTGGAATTAAATGTAAATATAAACACACAAGAACTGACTGTGAGTATGAAGATTTTAAAACGCTGGGATGAGAACCCTGGTAACTACAGCAATAGTCATCTAAGGCATGTGATTCTTACTAGTTGTTTCCCTGGACAGGCTGTACAATACTAACTTTTTATTTTTTTTTTCCTGATAGCTGCTCTAATTTGGATAAAAACCTTCAGTTTTGGACCTTCTCTGGTGTACAGTGAAGAGAAGCAATAAAGAAAAGACCTTGAAATGAAAGGATGGCTATCTACATCACAACAGCTAACCTCTAGCACGTACTTTGGGGATAGGGAAGCTACAGCCAGTTTACGTTACTGTAGGATTTTCATTTAAAAACCACTTGGCCTACTGCAATCTCGATAGCTTTCAACAAGTAACTACTCTGATGATTGTAAAGAAATAATGCCTAAATTCCTTCGGTGACCTTTTTAAACGTCAGCTGTGTGGCTAATGCTTAGCACTAGTTCAAATAGGCTTGTAGCGTCTATCCTCTCTACTCCTTTCAGGTTTTGTACACTTCAATGAGGTCCTCTCTTGATCTCCTCCCCTCCCGGCTCAAAGGATACAGTCCTAGCTTCTGTACATTTTTGAATATTTATAATGATGCCTAGCTGAGCAGGGTCACCCATCCTTATGATGATGCATTAACCAAGCCCATTAACTTGACACATATTTGCAGACAGTTTTGGACTTCACAAACACTCAGACAGAGACAGGTTATCCAATATAGATTTATTGCTTCGTGAGTGCAAGATATACCCCTTGATGGGCATCAGCCTATCCTCCAGCAATTACTGATACCAATTAGCATCTACACCTTCCATAAGAGATAGCAACAATATAATCAATTGACTATTCCTCCAATCAACGGCTTAGCTAAATAGGAGTCTTTTTTTTTTTTAAATGAGAGCTTGCTTTCAAATCAGTCAGGAACAGTTCTACTGCACTGAATAGTGCACAAAACCAAGGTCCCCAGTCTATAATCTGGTCCCAGATCCGCCACGGGTGCCATCCTGATTAAGGCCAGCCTGTCCTTGACCCTTGTGTGTGGGTACAATGGAAAATAGATTGAAAGGTGACATCCACATCCCCTGTATTCCCCTTGCAAGAACCAGGGACAATATCTGTTTCAGGAGAGCATGGGAAATGTTTTGGCTAGTTATTACATCCTTATTGTTAAATAGCATACCAATGTAAAGAACAGTCTCCAACATCTTAATCACTCCGTTTCTGAAAAAAGATGCTCAAGTTCTAAAACAGTTACGGAGTTTGGGAATTTAGCTGAATATCTGATGATGCCAACTGCAAACTGTGAACCTGCCCAGGTACACCAGCATTGAAGACGTGTTCCATTTGTATTTCAATACGCACTAGAGCAAACTGCATGTAATAAGCTACACACTAAAATATCAGGGGTTATTCAAAGGTCAGGCCCAAGGTCTTGTACCTCAGGGTAACGGAACCTCATGCATTCTAATGGTAAGCTTCTGAATCACTCAGATCTAAAGGCTGGGTACCTGCAGGGAATTTTTTCCATGGACTTTAGTATAAAGAATACTAATAAACTTCAGTAAGAGGATAACTGTGTTCTACCACCATTTCACAAATGCCGCTTTTCCCACTGCATAAATACGATCTTTAAATCTCTCTAAAAAATTGTGCCATAAAGCGGAAATCCCTTAGGGTCCCTTTATTTATCCATACCATGTTCACTATCATCTGAGCAATTTACAAAAAACTCAGTGAAGTCAGAAAGTTAGGCGCCTAGGCACTTCAGAAAAATCCCATCAGGGGCCGTGCTGCATCTTAAGGCACCTAATTACCTTCAAAAATCTGACCCAAGTGCTTAACAATCCTCTGTAAGGTAGAGGAATGCCCCTTTTAAAGATAGGTACCATATATACCCGATCATAAGCCGGTTCGTTTATAAGCCGACCTCCCCAAGATGGATAAGTAAAAATGGAATTTTTTTATGATCCATTCATAAACCAACTGTATAATTCAGGGGTCAGCAAACTTTGGCTCCCAGGCCATCAGGATAAGCTCCTAGTGGGCCGAGATGGTTTATTTACCTCGAGTATCTGCAGGTAAACCTAAGTAAACAAAGTGTCCTGGCGTGCCAGCTGCTTACCCTGATGGGCCGGGACAGCAACTGGTGAGGAAATTTTTTGGGAGGGGAGAAGCTGGGGTTCAGGGGAATAATCCCTGTGACCACCCCCCACATGACCCCACCCATAGCCCAGGACCCCCACACCCTCCCCATCCCATCCCTTCCCACCTTATCTGGGGAGGGCGAGGGGAGGATGTCTCTGGCCTGGCTGGAGCTGCTCCGGTAGGCTGGGCAGCGCAACCGCAGCCTGCTCCGGCAGGCCAGACCGGGTGGCGCGGCCACAGCATGTTCCAGCGGGCTGGGCCGGGCGGCACTTCCGCAGCGTGCTCTGGCGGGCCGGGTGGTGCAGCCACAGCCTGCTCTGGGGCGTGGTGCTGAGCCCCGGAGCTGCAGCTGCTTTGGAGGCTGTGGAGAGCAGCGTGGCCAGAAGCGGAGAGACTCTGGCCCCGCCTCTTCCCTTCTGGCTCTGCTGCCTCTCCTTGCTCCCTCTGTTGGGGGGGAGGGGCTGTGTCCCACCTCTCCCTCTCTATACTCGTTCATAAGCCGACCCCCTTCTCTGGTGCTTCCCTTTTTTACTAAAAAAATTCGGCTTATGAATGAGTATATATGGTAACTTGTGCACAAAGAGGGTAAATGCCCAAGGTCACACAGGAAGTCTGTGGTGGAAGTAGGGAATCCACGTCTCTCAAATCCTAGACTAGTTCCCAAATCACTCAACCATCCTTATAGTTGTAATCCATCTCTCCACACCCAGTGTTTGCCCTACAGCACACCCAGGCCATGTCAGCTTGAGGGAGAGATCAGTTTCAGAATCTATACTTAAACCGCTTCAGCACTTCAGTGTAGATGCTCACTACAGTGACTGGAGGGATTCTCCTGACACTGTCGTTAATCCTCCTCCCCAAGAGGTAGTAGCTACATTGATGGAAGAATTCTTCTGTCAGCCTAGCACCTGGATTAACTTGGCATAGCTACGTTTCTCCAGGGTGTGGAGACACGCCTGAGAGACATGCTATGCCAATGTACGTTTTCAGTGTGGACCAGCCCTCAGATCCCCGGCATGCTAAAAGTACTGCACTGCTACTACTTTCCAAGGCTGCCCTATTTTATTTTAAAATTTTCTAAACCATGCCTCTTGCTATAGTTGAGAGAGAAAGAGAGAGAGAGAGAGTTTGTCACTAGTAAGCTACTGAGATTTCATACTTTAGGACATCAAAGCATGAATGATGTCTTTCAATTTTCTCCACTTTATCTTATTAAAAGAAATATTTTAAAGAACATTATCCCTTGAAGTCACTGGATACCAAATTCTGCAAAAACAAAAGACCTCTCACTTTTGGCTGTGGGTCAATGCTGCAGACAGACATAATACGTTTTCTTAAGGACATGTCAAAGCATTTTATATCCAGGATTTAAAGTCAGAGTGGCTAACATGCAATGTGAGACAAAGGAAATCCTACACTGAATTTTGTGAAGGTATGCTTTAGGGAAAATGCATCCTAATGCAGAAGGATTTAAATTTCCACTGAGCTTCTTTATCAGCTATTTTGCTGTGTGATATTAAATGGTTGTAAACTGAAACAGCACAATGATACACTGTCTCTAAAGAGAATTTTAGGTTACTCCACTGACATCCTTAAACTAGTCTCTAGTCTGCCAAGATGCTTGCTTCCAAGGACTGTTCTAATGCCAATTGTCAAGTCAGCAACATGTTCCTCATGTTGAGAGGTTATTTTCCAAATCCAGAGTGTTGACATTTGCTCCTGAGGCAGGTGAAAACAATCCATGCTATTCCCATTAGATTAAAAAGCAGAACTATCTTGTGGAGTCATGGCCATATTGTTGGCCATGTTAAACAGTCAACGTAAAAACTTGCAGTGTAACAAGCTCTGATATTACTGTATAAAGAACAGGAGTACTTGTGGCAGCTTAGAGACTAACAAATTTATTTGAGCATAAGCGTTCGTGGGCTACAGCCCACTTCTTCGGATGCATAAAATGGAACACACAGAAAGAAGATATTTATACATACAGAGAACATGAAAAGTCTCTAAGGTGCCACAAGTACTCCTGTTCTTTTTGCGGATACAGACTAACTCGGCTGCTACTCTGAAACCTGATATTATTGTATGTATCGATGTTGCAGACAGGAACTGCTCTGTATGGAATACAAGGCTCCAAGTCTCATCTCAGCAACACAGCATGTCTGTGTGTGTGCGCTCATTTTTGTGCACATGGAGAGGGAGCACGGTCTAGTGAATATTGCACTAGAATGGGACTTGAGGCACCTAGATCTGCCATTGCCCAGTATGTGATGTTGGCCAAGTCACTTCCCCCGACTCTGTGTCCCTGTTTCCTTCTCCCCCTCTTTGTCTTGTCTACTTAGATTGTAAATCTTGGTGGCAGGAACTGTCTATTCCTATGTGTTTGTACAGTATAGAGCAATGGGCCCCAATCTCAGTGGTGTCCACTAGGCACTGCCATAATATTAACAGCTATAGTTGCACACACCTAATCTGTGCATGTAACACCAATGTGTGCATGCACAGTGGTTATTTCTACACAAACATGGCCATTTGGGCACCTAACTGATCAAGTGAATGCACAAATACCCAACCTGCACATGCACAGTGGGTACTTAAGCGTCTTTTGTACCTTTGCCTTGCCACAAGGTCATCAAGAAAAATACTGCTGATAGATGTTTTTAGAAGGTAAGGGCAATATGCCTGATGGGCCAATGGCCATTATAGAAAGAAAAGAAAAGCAAGAAAAACAAGACACACCTTGGCTTGGCTGGAGCCTGGAAATCTCCTAATGTCAACGTAAAATGGATTAAATCAAGCTGTGTCTGGAGCTGTTTGCTCCCTGCAGTTCCTTAGCGCTCTCTGGAGACATAGCCGCTCTCATTCTATATGAAACCTATGCTGGATTGACAGCTTATAATTGACTGTAATCCAATCAGCAGAGAGAGCAGATTTTTTCTAATTCACCATTAGAACTGAACTTTCACTATCCCACCCTCCTATGCAATATGTAACAGCAATTGTAGTGTGCAATTATAATATGGGCTGATAACACAATTAATCCAAACCTCAAAATGTATTCGATAGATAAACTCCTTCACAAGCCTCTCTGATTACTCTAAATGTGTACATTCATGCTGCCACATCTTACCTAACAGTTATCAATCTCCTTTTCTGCAATATTAGAATGAGTTATAATGAATCTGCCAGTTGCAGATGGTACAGAAAACCAGGGTACCTTATTCTCTTTAAAAGCAAATCCCCCACAAACTCACTCATCCTCTCCCAGATATAAAGGAGCATTTGTTTACCTAATGTGGTCATAAAGTTGATTCAATCTACTGTGTGTGGCTACAACAATACGGACAAACCTCATGCTCCAAGGCACAGGCTGATCATCTACAGTTGTTGAGAAAGAATCTCTCTTCCATGTGTATTTCTGCCCAAATGAGCAGGAACTCCAGGGGATTTCTTTTTTTTAAACATTCCTCAAAAGTGTCAGACATAGGACACTGCTGGATCAAATGAACCAATGACCCAATGTAGTAATGCAAATTCTATATTCTTATATATCCTATTAGATTACTCAGATGGTTCCCCAAGTCTTTGCCTCTCTAAGAAACATTACCAGCATGGCTGCAAGATCTGTTCACTGGCCCCCACAAATCCTTTTGAGTTTGATTTTAACACAATATTCTCATTTGAACCTCATTTTCCTGCTCCATGGGTCTGATATGGCTCCGGTGGTTAGAACTTTCTCTCAGACTGTTGTGATTTTTAAATGGGGGATTTTCACACTCATGCTAGGTCATTTATCTAATAACGGTATTTGAAAGGCTTAGGTTATCAGGTATCAGAGGGGTAGCCGTGTTAGTCTGAATCTGTAAAAAGCAACAGAGGGTCCTGTGGCACCTTTGAGACTAACAGAAGTACTGGGAGCATAAGCTTTCGTGGGTAAGAACCTCACTTCTTCAGATGCAAGTAATGGAAATCTCCAGAGGCAGGTATATATCAGTGTGGAGATAACGAGGTTAGTTCAATCAGGGAGGGTAAGGTGCTCTGCTAGCAGTTGAGGTGTGAACACCAAGGGAGGAGAAACTGTTTCTGTAGTTGGATAGCCATTCACAGTCTTTGTTTAATCCTGATCTGATGGTGTCAAATTTGCAAATGAACTGGAGCTCAGCAGTTTCTCTTTGGAGTCTGGTCCTGAAGTTTTTTTGCTGTAAGATGGCAACCTTTACATCTGCTATTGTGTGGCCAGGGAGGTTGAAGTGTTCTCCTACAGGTTTTTGTATATTGCCATTCCTGATATCTGACTTGTGTCCATTTATCCTCTTGCGTAGTGACTGTCCAGTTTGGCCAATGTACATAGCAGAGGGGCATTGCTGGCATATGATGGCATATATAACATTGGTGGACGTGCAGGTGAATGAGCCGGTGATGTTGTAGCTGATCTGATTAGGTCCAGTGATGGTGTTGCTGGTGTAGATATGTGGGCAGAGTTGGTTATCAGCACTCTACTGAGCAAACAGCAGGCAGCCCATACACTTGGAGGGGCTTTGTTCCCCCATTTTTCACGCACAAATTTCAATAGAATTCTTAACTCCCCAAGATAGCACATTATAGGTCTGGGTACCAATCACAACTCACAACATTTAGGTACCTAGGAAGTGACATTAGCTACCATAAGGATTATACCAGTAACTGGGTTTTGCTAGTATTTCAACTCAGTGTCATCATTTATGTATCTCTCTCTCTCAAAGGAATGAGCATATGGAATAGGATGACAGGCAAGGCTACTGATGCATATAGCAAAATGATATTAAGAGACAAATAGATTTCATGTTAAGGGGGCGGGGACAGACTGACAAAATAGGACAGTGTGGTTGAAATAAATCAACAGGGAACAGATGTGCTGGGCCAAATGGCCTTTTCCTTTATAGTACAGCAATTTGTTATTTCCTTATGTCTCCAGAACCCAGTCAACAGCACGGCATTAAAAATGCATGGACCAATTTGACGTATAGCAGGATTGTTTTTTGGAAAGTCTGAAGCGTTTGGAGAGGTGCAACCTCTATTTACGTATGTCTTTCCGCCCACAGAGTGAGGTTGTGTGGCAGGGCAATGCCCTGTCCCCATTCTCTGATGCCCTCGAAACTGCTGAGACCCACTTTCTTTTTAATGTTCAGACTATATTTTATTCCAAAACTCCTCCACTAACACCAGTACAGTGCAACACCACAATGTGTAATCTACGGTCACCAGACAGCAAGTGTGAAAAATCAGGACAGGAGGTGGGGGGTAATAGGCGCCTATACAAGACAAAGCCCCAAATATCGGGACTGTGCCCATAAAATCGGGACATCTGGTCACCCTAGTTTAATCCCTGCTTCTTTCAGTCCCTCTTTATTACGGCCCTAGGAGGAAAAGAGATCTTGAGAGCTCTTTCAGTCTGAACTCAGCTAGCCTTGTTCCTGTTCCTGTTGTCTGTCATTTATTCGTTCGCTCATCCATCCCTCCCTCGAACCACTTCCTTCCTGGCTTTTATCAGGTTAACCAGCTGAGGACTAATTAGTTCTGTACCTCCCACCTTCTGATTAGCTAATTGCTCAATCAGCCATCACTGGGGAAACTAATTCAGACTACAGTGATCAGAGTGCTGACCCACCTGTCAGGCCTCGGCATTCTATCACAGGTTGCAACAGAAACATTTGCCAGCCAAAGGGTATCACATGTAGCATATAATAAATTCATCCTATTTTGAGTAGTAAGAGGAACAGAAGCTGCACTTCACATTGGCCACCCACAGAGGGGCAGGAAGGGAGAATGCCAGGAAGGGAGAGTGCCTAGTTTTCATACTGATTCTGCTTGATACTAAGTGCATTTTAGGAATTGTCTGATGCAGCCTGGGGCCAGATATTACCCAGGGTTTTCAGTACAGCTGCTCAGGACTTTTCTAGCAAAGTAATTTTTCAACAGAAAATAGAGTTTTCACAAAATCAAAATTCATATTTCATATGAAGTTGGTTTGACCCAAATTGGAACATTTCAATTTGTTGAACTGAATTGAAATACTGTATTTCATTTAGAGTCTGTTCAGTATTAATCTATATCAGCTGTGGTGCTTCATGGCTCATACCCCATACTCCAACTACGGGCTGGGCTCCTTTGCCAGATTACATCTCCCAGGATGTCCTGTGGCTCCCTTCTGACTGAGCCACGTGGTGCAACATGAGAGTCACATGACTGAGTGCCAGTTGTTAAAGAACAGGCCCTTTTGGGCAAAATGTTTCAAAAATTTCAACCAGCTCTATACCTGACCATGGAACTCCACTGCCTGTCTTACACGTTTGAGTGGGAGCAAAGCACTAATCCAGGGGTCCTCACCTGTCAGAGGGCCCCAATCACCCATGATGCTCAGGGAATAGTGAGATCACACCTAGTGCTCTCTTTGCACACCTCCATCTTCCTATTCATGCAGTGCAAAGAGCCTGGCTCTTCTTGGAAGCAACCTGATATTACAAGTTCTCATCCAGTTTTTGATGTTTGGATCTTGAAATCCTGCTCATGATGGTCTTCTGTCTTAAAAATAAAAGGAATGAAAGGAAATGAGTTTCAGCACAAGCCCACTGTCGGAGAGCAAGAGGGAAAGATGGATCACCTGTTTCTTCACTAAGTTTGTCAGAGAACGCATAGGTAATTTGCTGCTCTGCTTTCACTAGTTGGGACTGCTGCACAACCACGTCTGATTACTACAGAGCAAGGCGAAGGTCTGATCTTTCAGAACGCGGAGACACTGAACACGTTGTGTGGCACAGTAAAATCTTGAAATACAAATTTAGCAGCCTACAAAAACAACTTCTGAAAGCTTCTCAAACAGCAGCCAAACAGGTTTGTGCTGCTATAGGAACATCCTAATTTGCATGAAAAAAAGTCATCCTGTTTGTTCTGACACTGTTCTGAAAATAGCACAGGTTCTCTCAGTCACTCTAGCTCTCTGAAACTGCAGCACAGTCTTAGCGCTGAAAATGGCTGCAGCAAAAAGAAAGGTTTTCATCCGGTGTTCTGTTAACACAATCCACTGTGACAAGATTCTTCCAAACTGTTGTTGGGGCTCATTCAAGCGGCAAAACATTAAATGTTTCTATTATTTAGTGCATGCAGCTGGTTAAACTGAACAACATAGCAGGCTAATGGGAACATGGGAATAACTGGGTCAGCCAAAGAAGGCGTGAACGCAAAATAAAAAAAAGCAGCAGGAAGCCACCAGATTGACATGTATTATGAATGCAAACTTTGCTTTCTTCTTCTAATATCAAGTGTAGATTTAGGAAGAAATGGTCTGTGTTGTCTCCATTTAAAGGTCATTAAGGGAATTTCATCCAGTCCGAAGGACCTGTGCAAAATCTGCCACAACAGTTAAGGCCTCAAGATCCACTGTGCAAGGGAAGGAAGGAGGTCCAGGAAGAGTGGTTGTGAAGAGAGGAATTTCTGCATACCCTGTGTAACGCCAACAGACCCCAGTCGTCGGTGGACGGGATTGAACCTGGGGCCTCTGGAGCGTAGTGCATGAGCCTCTACTGCATGATCTAAAAGCCAACTGGCTCTTAGTTAAGGCTGTAGAGCAGACTCCTTTAGCTCACTCTCTCTCTCAAAGTGGTCTTGGTGCCCCTAGATGGGACAGAGCACCACACCCAGAAGGTGTGTGGATTACACCTGCACATAGTGAAGAGGGACTGTGTGTAAGCTACCGGTAGGTTCAGGTGGAGGGGTCCACTGGGGGAAGTCAGGGGAAGATCCACAGATCCAGCATCCCAAGCCCCTGACAGAGAGCGTGTTGGAGGCAATGGCTGGTTTTGAATTCCATAGGGAATAAGGTGTATTCCTCATCCACTGAAGAATTATTGCTGGAGTTTAGTGCAAGAGTAGGGGAATTGAAGCACCCTTAAACAACTAAACATTTCACAGCTTTACATACTGTTTTTATAGT
Source organism: Trachemys scripta elegans (assembly GCF_013100865.1). Classification (NCBI taxonomy): domain Eukaryota; kingdom Metazoa; phylum Chordata; order Testudines; family Emydidae; genus Trachemys; species Trachemys scripta. The sequence continues at coordinate 94,537,585 of NC_048305.1, read as the reverse complement.
CTTCGAAAAGTGATACTTCCGGGGGGATTTGCATCCATCCCACATTTCCTGCACAGGGCCTTGTTTTTGGCCAGAACCGTTGAGTGCTTAGGACTATTTCCAAAAACCTAAATCTCTTGTGCTGTTTTGTGAATTAACTAGCAAAGCACCCTATTGCTGCCCTTCAGGGGGAGTAGGAGGAAGGAGAGGAACGCAACAACACATATTATAGGTTTAATGCCGGGAAATATGCCCAACCTGGAGGTCAATGAGACTTCAGAATAGTCTCAAAGGAAGTGGGTGAACACTGCAGTGCTTGACACACTTAGAATGGGACTGGACAAAGCCTTAAATAACATATGGAACTGGCAAGGGGATGGAGAACAGCAGATGACCTAGTAAGTCTTTTCCATTTGTAATTTCTCAGATATTATGATTCTTTATACACTGAACACACTGCCTGAATAATGCAGTCCCCACTAGCCTGCAGAGTACCTGGGTTCTGATACTATTCAGTCCTTTTAGAGCTCTTTAACAGAGCAGATGTAATTTCTTTTATAGATACCTTAGGGCTAGTCTACACTGGCAACACTAAAGCGCTGCCTTGTGTGGTCGTGGCGCAGCAAAAAACAACACCTCAATGAGGGGCGTGGCTCCCAGCACTGGGGCACTGTTTACACTGGCGCTTTACAGCACTGCTGCTTGCTGCACTTGGGGGTGTTTTTGTCCCTCCCCTGAGCGAGAAAGTTGTAGCGCTGTTAATTGCCAGCGTAGACAAGCCCTTACTCTCTCTCTCTCTCTTCTGATAAAATAAGCTATGCCCCAAAAGATTCTCCAGTCTGTTATACAGTAATTCTACTGTAGCTTGTTCCTCACCTGACTGAAGAGACAGCTGATTTATTTACAGCTGACATTTCTTCTTGGGTTGCAAGCACAGTTGTGAGGAGAACAGAAGTTCTGTTTTGAGAAGGATTTTGAAATTTCAAAATTTGGCTTCATTCTGACTAAAACAAAAACTAAAAATTTTGAAATTCTCCATGACAGAAAATTCCAGAAAAAAATCATTTTGGGTTGATTGAAATGTTTTGCTTTGACAAAACCAAAATATTTTGTTTCAATTTTCACTTTATTTTGTATTATTATATAAAATGAAAATATTTAAACAAAAACAAAAAATTATAAGATTTCATTCCAAAAATGTCAAAACATCCTCTTTCACCATTGTTGGAACTTCCCCCTCTTCCCCCCCCCCCCCGATTTTCTTCTGAACCCAGATACCAGCATAATTGATCTAATTTTGGATTTTGAAATTAGTGTTTCAATTTCAATGGAACCATGTACTTCAATGGAATATGGTTCTGTTGAATTTTCTCCAACCAGTTCTAGCTGCAAATTAGCTAATATTGTCACTCAGGTCAATGTGTTGACATATAACTGTCTTCTAAATGACAAAGATTGGTGTTTGCACTGTGTTCAACACTTCATTTTGAAAAGGGAAGCCTTTTGAGATTCACTCTCATACCATTCACTCCACACAATGGGAGAGCATTTTCCAGTTCATTATTTTTCCAGTCCATTGTGTATTTTCTGATTATATGTATCTGCTAAGATAAGCAAATAAGATGTGAAAGACCTATTTCTGCTAAATCAAACTTATGGTAAAGCTTCTTTTCACCATTAAGGTTGACTACTTACTACATGAGACGTAATGGCCTTGAAAACTGGTTAGAAAGGAGTGTAACTTGTAGCCCCTGTTGTTAATTAGCCTCAAGTTTTAAAGTGTTGGAGAAAGTAAGAGCTTAACATTCACAGTCAGAAAACTACAGAGAGGAGCGAAGTCTCATGCTGCCTCTGCTCTCAGCCTGAGTGAGGAAAATTTGTAATTCTAATATGGGAGACTATACCTAGAAACTTCTTGTTGCTTTTTTAAAAAAATAGGAATAATTCCAAAGTAAATTGATTATGAATCCAATAGCTGGTGTGATCTTAATAGGATTCCCAATCCCTCATATGGGTGCTCAGATAAATACAAAGGCCCAGTTAGTGCTAGTTAGAAAACAGATTTTTCATCCCGAAAACAATTAAGAGATTAAAAAAAAAAAAATCCAAATCAAAATGAAAAAAAAAAAGCCAAAAACTAAATGAGATTTGGAAACAAAATATTTGGGGTCAAAAATGTTTCCTATCAATAAATCTAAAGTGTTTCATTTTGATTTCAACCCTTTTACTTTATTTATTATTAAAAAGTAACTTTCATAGATTATAGATTTAGATTATAGGACTGGAAGGGACCTCGAGAGGTCATCGAGTCCAGTCCCCTGCCCGCATGGGACTTTTTGAAACAAAAAGTCATTTTGAAACAAGAAATCCAAACCTCCCATTTCAAAAATGTTGAAATTTGCCCTCTCCCTAATATCTTTTAAACAACATTTCATTGAAATCAAAATAATTTCACACACACACACACAATTGGTTTCATGGAAAAGACATTTTCCTGTGGAAAACTAGATGAAAATTTTTTGACCAACTCTAATAACTACCCAATGTGCTGAGTCCTTGGGAAAATCTGGCCCCAGTTACGTGTACTGAGCTGAAAATTCCAGCCTCCTACCTGCATGTTTAGACTTGAATCGCACTCCTCAGCATTGCAGGGATTTTCATAAGGGCTCAGCATTGGCTTTATTCTGCCCCTATTGATGTCAATGGGAGTTTTACCAACAGCTTCAATGACAGTAGACTCAGGGTACGTCTTCACTACCCGCCGTATTGGCGGGTAGCAATCGATTTATCCGGGATCGATATATCGCGTCTCGTTAAGACGCGATATATCGATCCCTGAACACGCTCCCCGTCGACTCCGGAACTCCACCGGAGCAAGCGGCAGTAGCAGAGTCGACGGGGGAACCGCGGCCGTCGATCCTGAGCCATGTGGACCCCAGGTAAATCGATCTAAGATACTTCGACTTCAGCTACGTTATTCACATAGCTGAAGTTACGTATCTTAGATCGATTCCCCCCCCCCCCAGTGTAGACCAGCCCTCACACTGAGCTCCTCAAATTCCCACCCTGTGAATGGTTTCAGAGTAGCAGCCGTGTTAGTCTGTATCCACAAAAAGAACAGGAGTACTTGTGGAACCTTCGAGACTAACAAATTTATCTGAGCAAAAGCTTTTGTGAGCTACAGCCCACTTCATCAGATGCATAAAATGGAACATATAGTAAGAAAATATATACATACACATACAGAGAACATGAAAAGGTGGAAGTTGCCATACACAACTCTAAGAGGCTAATTAATTAAGATGAGCTATTATCAGCAGGAGAAAATAAACTTTTGTAGTGATAATCAAGATGGCCCATTCCAGACAGTTGACAAGAAGGTGTGAAGATACTTAACATGGGGAAATAGATTCAATTTGTGTAATGACTCAGCCACACCTATATTTGGGTATATGCCTTCTCCTTTTATATGAAAGTGAGAAGCTATAATCAAAACTCTGTGGAGAAAAGAAACTCCAGTATGAACCCTCTGATTCATGCTTATGGTCAGTCCTCCCAGAGCCTGCAAAATATGAAAGCAGTGCAATGAAAATGTAAGTTGAAGTAGAAGTAATGAGGGCGTGAAACAGGTGATAGAGCAAATTGAACTGTGTTTGGCATACTGATAAATATGCATGAGCCAATAGTATCCAACCTCAGTGCTCAGTAAAACTAAGCAATCATGCAGTGAATTCCCATTAGAAGTGGCCTGTGCTGTATTAAGAAAGTGGATGCTTAGAATCATAGACTGGCATTGAGTCACACCCACTGACAGTTCCACAGTGCAAACTGAGGATGTTAGCTGGACATGGAAAAGATAATTTGCGCTCTAATGTATTTCCACAGGAAAGGACACACAGCAGCTGGGTTATGACCTACATGATTTATAGAAGGAATATAATAGAAGAGAAAAAACTTCTAGAAGATCTAATACATGGATATAACAATGAGGTAATAACATGAGGAGGGGATGGAATAACCATTTCCATTTGGACTATAAGCACTGTGTACTTTTGACCAGACCTTCTAAATCGGTATTTGTGTTGTAACTGTCTAGAAGTCTGAGGCTCTTTTGATTCTTTGCAAGTTAAATAAGGTAATATTAGTGAGTGAAATGAATAGAAATATTATAGTTATGGATAAAATTTATTATAATTGTGCATAAATGTTAATGCATTAGCTTGTTAAGAAGGATAAAGATTTGTATAATGTAAATGATTATATTTCCTTTTTGAGTATGTTAGTGACAAAAACAGAAAGGTTTTCTTAAAGAAACAAACCAAAAGAAAAGGATAAAGAATAGGATATCTTAGACCACAGACTCCATCCCAGGAGCACAACACATATTAAATTGATGCTACATTTGATCTGAGCCAAAAGGCCAACAAGTAATGTTATGACTCATAATGTTTTAATACATTACAGGGTACGGATTCTATTTATGTGTTTAAAAAAAATATTTATCACTGCAATGGATGTGCTGAGAGGAAACTCATCTATACACCCAACTACCCCAGTATGTGCGGTATGAAGATGATGAAACTAGAAACAAGTCCGCCTACTATGTGGAATAAATTTTAAAATGACAGTGGAAATTTTCTTGAACTCCAGATTACTGGCAGTCAAGATGCTATGCCAGACAGACTGACAAATCTGGAAAGTGAGCAGGATCCTAAATAAGTGGATAGATAACAAAAGAAGATATTTACTGTCCCCAGTCCCAGGGGCTTTAGCATTGCTCAGGGTTAGCTGACTTTCACTACATTCAACATTTACAAAACATATTGTTAACCGATAGAGTCCCTATACAAAGAGAGTTACTGACAAATAAGTTATTAAAATCGCTTTCAAATGAAGTCTGAAACCTCAAAAATCTGCTGCTGCTCTTGCATACTTCCTTTATTATTCATAGGATACTTTTCCTGGGCAGGTTGGAGAGCCCAGCATTGTCCCCACCAGGCTACCATTTTTCTGGTTTAAAATATTCTTATTCATCCCAGAATTCATTAAGTTATCACAGAGTTGCAGCTTTCCAGACCATTACACACTGTCCTGAGGTAGCAAGTGTACAGTGGCATGTGCTCTAGGAATGGGAAACATCCATAGAATTAAGCTCTGTCTGTGAGTGTGCATGTGTTTACTAGCATGCAAAGTATCAGGGATACAAGCTTTCATCTCCTCTCAGATCTCTTCTTCAGAAAGCAATACTTCTTCAAGCACTTCCCGGAACTTTTTGGAAACGGGAAGCCACAGAAACTTGCACATCATGATTTAAAACAGGGAGTGAAGAGTGAGCTGGCAATCATTTTCAGATGATGCAACAATATCAAGTACAGTAAGGGTGTCAGGCGCTTCAGATGGACCTAACAAAGCTAGGTATAGGGACAGCAGCATAATGACATGCAAATCTTGATGGTGAAAAATGCAAAGTAAGGCTGACTGAAAGCAATAATTTAAAGCACTCCTGAATATTTCTGGGTTACAATTTAACCGTAACCTCTCAGGAAAAGGAGCTCAGTGTCCTGGACAACGAAGTAAAAAACTCCTGCTCATGGTGCAGTGATGGCTAAAAAGAAAACAAAAATGTTACACTTCAAGAAGAATGGGACAGAAAATACTGAAAATATGATGCAATTATATAAACCAACAGTAGCCCCACACCTCCAGTACCGTGCTTACTACTGCTGAAGGAAGTGTAGCAGAATTAGGAGAAGTCCATAGTTTGGAGAGAAGAAGAAAAGGGGACATCACAGAAATAAAGAATGGCTAAATTGAATGTTCTTAGTTACCCTCTGTCATAATCCAAGGACAAGGAGACTTAAAATGAATGGCAGCAAATTTAAATGGATAAAGAACCACTTTTTAAAAATAACCTCTATGCAGTTAACCTATGGGACTCATTTTGCAAAGTTCTGTCACCAACAGGACCAAGCAGCCCATATACCTGGACGCAAAGCTCCAACTGAGAGCTGCTCTCACAGAAGAGGGGACTGGCAATGTACCTGTCTGCCACCTTTACATTCCCCCTCCCTATGCTGATCCCTGGGGCTGCTGTGTCTTAGAGGGCTCGAAGCACAAGTTAGAGCAGTTTTAAGGTTGCTTATCCCACCAGTTATGGGCTCCTAGGGACAATTATGCTGGCTGGGCATTGTATCCCACCTCTAGCACGTCTCTTATCAGAGGAGTGCATGGAACCAGCTACACCAGGTTTACAGCTTCCAGAGATTCTCATACACCAGGGGAATCCCTACCCACCTGCCTAGGGCACCTTTGTGGTCTCTCTGCACAGCCTCAGTGGCACAAATGGACCCTGGTTCTTACCCTAAGTGTCCAAAAGCTTAGGATACAAATATATAAGGGGTATGAATCCTCAAGCTTCAGAGCATAATCCTGTTAATAACTGATGGGACTTCTGCCCCACAGGCAAGTTATTTCATAATTGATTATAGAAATTCTCTAAACACCCTCCTCAGAAACTTCTGGTATTGGCTACTGTTGAGGAGAGGAAACCACACTAGATGGTCCTATGGATCACTTCCTGTTTCTTTGCTTTCTTATTTTGAAAAGTAAATAGAAAAATAATAGCTGTTAAACATATGCAGTAACCATAAAGTAGGATCGCAGATAGTACTGATCAGAGATTGTTCTATTCTTGTAAAAAGGTCTGCAGCAGGGGCCTTGCCCTTTGGCTGGAGAGCCTGGGGCTAAGCCAAGCCTGATTACAGGACAAGCCACACCTGTAAGCAGTAGGAGATTCCTTTATAAAAGGAGCCAGGCTTAAGTGCTGACAGGGCCCAGCTAGGAGCTGGAGGGAGCCAGAAGGCTCCTGAAGGGCCCCGAGGTTATGTCTATACTGCAATTAGATACCAGCGGCCGGACCGTGTCAGCCGACTCGGTTTGCAAGGCTCGGGCTAAGGGGCTGTTTAATTGTGATATAGATGTTCGGGTTCGGGCTCCAGCCAGAGCTCTGGGACCCTCCCACCTTGCAGAGTCCAAGAACCCACGCTCCAGGCTAAGCATCCACACTGCAACTGAACAGCTCCTTACCCCAAGCCCCGCAAGCCTAAGTCAGCTGTGATGGGCCAGCTGCGGGTTTTTAATTCCAGTGTAGACATACCCTGAGTCAGAAGGAGAGTCAGAACAGGAGAGGAAGCTCAGAGGAGGGAAGAAAAATTTCCAGCAGGTTCCCCAATCAGGCTGAACCCAAGTACTGACTGAGGAAGAGCCTCAGAGAGGGAGGAAGGATTTGTTTAGTGTTAAAAGACATTTGGGGGATTTTTAGATCAGGCTACTATGACCCCAGAAGGGGTAGATTAAAGACTGCCCTAGCCAGAGAGCTGTGTCGCTGGATGAGTGACGGGCACAGAAACAACAAGGGTGACCACTGGCAGGGGACATTAGCCCTGTGAGAGAGCTGTGATGCTCTGCCTGACCTCGAGGGCATGCTTAGTGGTGAGTGGACTTGATCACAAGGCCATAAATTATCAATATGAAATGTAAGCATAATTATTACTAATAGAGTCATTTTATAGTTTCCTAAATCCACCATATACCACACAGACACTTACAGCTACTGTATATGTTTGGAAAAACCCTGTATTATTCCTACTTATTTATAGACTAAAACCCAGCATAAAGAAGAAGCCACACACCAGGATCTCGCCAAGTTTAGAGTCTGTGGACCTGATCCAACCGCCACTGAAATCAGTTGGAGTTTTGCCATTACTTTAGTGACAGTTGGATCAGATAGTATGTGTCCATTCATGCAGAAAGTTTAGCTCAAACATATTGTCAAGCAAAGGATCCAATCCCTAGAAAACGTACTGTAGGAAGAAATCCTGTATTGGCAGGGAGATGGATAAAATAACCTAATAGGTCTTTTCCTTTTCTGCTTTCCATTATTCATGTAACTTCAAGGATGTCTTGAATGTGGAAATGGAAAGGTAAACCTTACCTTCATGACAGCAAGTGCAGCATCCCCTTGTTAATAGAAGGTGAAAATGTTAATGTAGTAATAAGTGTCTATCCTACCACACTGGAATCATACCATACTAGCACTGAATCAAAATATTTATATTTTCACTAATATGGCAAGAAAGGTACAAAGACAATTGTTCTTTTTTGGCTCATGCTAATGAAAATTAATACTAATAAAATAAGAACAAAAATTATGAGTATAACAGAAAATTGCTAATGTGTTGTGATAACTGGTCAGGGGAGGAAAATTGATGCAGTTATCCAGTACCAACAGCAGCACTCACAAAGAGAAGAGCAGGATGGCGCCTACGTGCATAGGGGTTAAGCAGCTTAGGCCTGGTCGACACTTGAAAGTTTTAGTGGTACAACTATTTCAGTTAGGGGTGTGATTTTTTTTTTTTTACCCAAACATTTATCCTGGTAAAAGTCCTAGTGTGGATGCAGTTATACCAGTATAAAGATGACTTATCCCATATGGGAATAGCTATACTAGTATAAAGCACCTTTATACTGGTATAACTGCATCCACACTGAGTGGGTCATACCACTTTATATATGGGTACCTCTACATTTGATCTGGGAGGTGTGATTCCCAGCTCACAAAGATGTAACCACATTAGTTCTGCTCGAGGCAGTGCCTACAAATAGCAGTGTGTCCACAGCAAAACACTTGGTCTAGCTAGAATACAATTCTGCCTGACCCCCTGGGGTAAGTAATCGGGTAGCTGTGGTCACACTGCTATTTTTAGGTGCTGGGAATCAGACCTCCCAAATCAAATGCAGATGTGCTCTATACCAGTACAGTTAAAGCAGAACAACTTTCTAGTGCACACATGACTTTAGTTCTCATAAAGCAAGTCAGCCTGCATTACAACACTACCTCAATGGATTGATCTGGTCTCCCGCTCAGATTACTAAAAAATGGAGTTATTCTTTAGCTGAAATGTGAGAGGCCTGTGTTTTTGGTGTTGGGTTCAGTCCCATATGATGAGTATTGTATCTTATGTGTGCGGTTGTCTTTTGTTAGATCTTGTTGCCACTTACGGTGACCATCTTTTCAAAAGGCAAAATCGGGACACATGCAAGAGTCCCAACCCCCTCCATGGCCCCCCTTTCCCCCACTCCTCCTCTTCCCCACAAGGCACCGCCCTTGGCTAGGCCAGCAACCAGAGCTGCACCATAGTAAGAGCTGCCCAGGGAGCCTGGGTCACCATGGAGAGTCCTGGACCCTCCACCTGCCCTGAGACACCCAAGAGCAGGCCTCGGCCCATGTCCCTGCCCCCCTGGGGCATGTTGCCTAGGGCAGGTGGAGGGTCTGGGGGCTCCCTATAGTGGCTCGGCTCTGGCTTTTGGCCTGGCCGGGGGAGGGGACCTTGGAGGTGAGGAGGAACAGGGGGCAGGTTCTCATGGCAAGCGGGAGCTATGGCCCATCTTAGCCCCCCTCTCCAGGAAGAGACTGGCGCTGCCCCTGAGCCTCAGGCAGGCACAGAGTGGTGCCGCGGGGAATCCAGGACAAATGCTATTCCAGAGTCATTTGAACCAGGACCGGGACTTGAACTCTGCATTTCAGGACTGTCTCGCCCAATTCGGGATGGGTGATCACCCTACTCCTAATGTGTGTTCAACTCACTAGCCTACACTCCCTGTGGAGAATATTACAGTGTAAAATATATGTACACGTGAGCTTTTCTTACTTAAAGAAATATTGTGGATGTCATGATTTGAAACAGCCCATCCTCCCTGGCCTGAAGGAGGGGTTAAAACACATGGGAACAGCAATAGTCTGTAACTAGGCTTATAATAATAAACCAACTTTATAACCTACTGATCAAACTTGAGAGTTCACTTTGACTGGCATATGACTGATATTTGTCCTTTATATTTCATTCCCTCGCAAAACACCACAAAGTTAATTTCCCATGAACACAATCACTGAAGATCACAAGCTTGGGCAACATTAACAGCCAGACCAAGCTAAATGCACTTGCCACCCACATATCACATTATCCAAATCTCCTCTCACCCTCCTTCCCCTCTACAGCAAACTCCCTTTTACTTCTAATAATAGGAATCATATTTGAGAATTTTAATCTCAAACAGAACCAGTACAATTTTCTCAAGAGTTTCAAAGCTGAAGCTACTTGCTATGAAACTTCAACCTAAAAACATGAGGGTTTTTTGGTTTTCGCTTACAAAGCAGACTCAAACTACATTTTTATCATAAGAACTTGGCTGCAATGATAATTACTGCATCCATATCACCCTTCCGCAATTCAAAGCAAACACTAAAGGCGTGCGTAAATAAGACAGGTGAAAGATCTAGTTTAGTTATGTACTATTATTCTAATAGGAAAGTTACACCCAATACCCAGGTAACGTCAATGGGGGTTGGCCATCTATGTCCCATTTGCGCCTCTTAAAATCTACTGTTAAGTGTGCTTTTCAGTATTTTTTAAAATAATTATTTATTATAAAATACTGAAATGATACATAATAGAACAAATAAATGTCCAATTTTATTTACACACAATTTTGTTTGGCATTGTATACAATACAGCACACAAGAAAAACAAATCTATTCACTGTGGAAGTCGCTCAAGATTTTTCTTATGTCTAGACTTACAATTATTTTCATTCATTCTAAATGTAAAGCAGTGCTTGAAATTTTATATTCTTCTCTCCAGCAAGATGGTTTTTACACTTCAGTTTTGGGAAATGTAAACCTTTTTCCTTTGGGAGTATGGTATGAAACATTTTATGAAGCAAATAATGTCTTTTTGGCTCTTTCTGAACTAAGTTCATCTGTATTTTGATTTATATTTCCCTGGTGGGGCATTGTCGAGGTCAAAGATCATATGAATTTAGAGAAATGGAATGTTGTACCAGAAAATGTTGAAAAGGCAAAAGAAGAAAGCCAGGAGTAGCTCCACAGGTGCCCAGGAATGAACAAATGCTAACAATGATAGTGAAGTGTCTTCTAAACACAAGTGGCACAACACAATGTGAAATCATGGGACAAACACAAGAATGAGTGAAAAATAAGAACAAAAAATACAGGTCATCTCTATTCTATTGTCAGTACTGAAGCATCTTAAGTACCATCACAGCCAGGGTCGGCTCCAGGGTTTTGGCCGCCCCAAGCAGCCCAAAAAAGGCGGAGTGAGGGACCGTCCGCTGAATTGCCGCCGAATACCTGGACCTGCCGCCCCTCTCCTGAGCGGCCGCCCCAAGCACCTGCTTGAGAAGCTGGTGCCTGGAGCCGGCCCTGATCACAGCAAAACTTTCTAGATTATGCTGCAGAGCCTGCACATGCCATTGAGCATACAGATTTTAAATAAATTAAAAGGTTTAAGTAATTTTAGTGCTTGTGAAAGACAATGACGGACCACAGTGGACCATGAAATCCTCAGAACAGGTATATCAAAGGCAGACACATTTTAAGCTGGGATGATGTGCTTCAATTCTGACCTGTAGAGACCTTTTCTAGGTCTTTGAAACACCTTCCATTTACATTCGCATTCAACGCGCAGCACCTGTGCAGAGGCTGCAATTTTATGATCAGAGCTAAGTGAAAATTCATAATTAATAATTCTGCCAGTTTTGCCACCTTTCTTGTTTGCAGAATTATGTGAAAATAATGACTTATTTTCAAAGCCATTTGATTGAATTTTCACTATTTTTGTCCGCTTCATGGCCTTGTAGTCCAAACTCAAATGCTAAAATTGCAACTGGCTACAGCTCACATGATCCTGTTTCTACCTCCATGGTAGATTAGCTAATTCTTATAAGGTGTGAATGCAGTTAAGCAAACTCCAGATGAAACACTTGAGAGCCAGACCTAAAGCATTCCTGACCTGAGTAAAGAAAGAATTTGGCTATAACATCATGGGGGACAGAAAGAACACCCCTAAAAGGGCTTTAAGACCTAACTGTGTGTCTGGAATTGAAGAGGGGGTGGAATGCTGCACCCTCTCTTAGTGGGATGAAGGGCCATGTACCTCTCATTTCACTTCTGATGCCAATTCAAGACCTTCATTTGGAGCCTGAGTCTGATTTTTTTTTAAAGAGAGATTTAGGTATTTAGGAGCCTAAGTCTCTATGAAAGTCAGTGGGACTCAGATTTCTAAGGGCCATATTTTCAAAGGTATTTAGGCCCCCAAAGATGCAGATAGACCCTTAGTGGAATTTTCAAACGTGCATAAGCAGACAATATCCTTAACTCCCTTTGAAATCCATGAGAAATAGGTGCCCGACCTGTTTAGGAAGTTTTGAAAAAGAAATCTGCATCTTTAGGCACCTAATTACCTTTCAAAATATGGCCCAAAGTGCCTACCTCACTTCTGAAAATAGAACTTTGAGGGGAAATTTCAAAAATGTCAGTGTTCTCAATTGAAGAGCTCCTTGATGCAACAACCAACCAGCTCAGATGAGTCAAATCAATAGTCTGATTGGTTTTTGAACAAATTCCACCTATTTGCTAAAAGTTTCCCACCATAACCAAAATTTACAGTGAACACAAACACCAAGAGGACTGGAGAGAAGAATTCTCTATTAAGTCAACTCTGAATATAAACATGCATCTCTAATTTACCTGTGCAGCACTTCAGCATTCCTTGGATGGGTACTATGGGAAACCCCTAGATTAGACAGAGATGTTGAAATTGGTCAAATTAATCCATAGCGACAGAAAAACAAAACAAAAGGTCAGCTCTGTGTTCTGAGGGTGTAGCGGAACTGGATTTTACCTGGGAGATTATATGATCCAGACAGAGAAGGGTAAGTAGAAGGTGGCCCCATGAAGCCTGAATTACTTACACTCAATATAAGCTGCAATTTGTCATTTTCCTTTGGTGTGTCAATAAGCCATCTGCTTGTGAACCACACAGATTGGCTCCTGGACCAACAAGACCGCCGTCAGTCTCAAAGGAGTGTAAAAGCAGCAGAAGCAACAGGCACCTCGCATCTTGTATCCATAACAAAATGTTTGGAAGGGATATTAAACCTTGTGCTCCAAGGCTTAAGCCAAATCTCTAACTGTCTGAGTTCAGCAGGAGTCTTCTACCTTCCTCTGAAGCCACTGGGCCTGGTTACTGTCAGACTACGTGGACCCTGGCTCTGAACCACTATGGCAGTTCCTGTTCTTATGTTAACAGAAGAAAGAGGAGAACCAGAAGCAGTTGGCAGGAGTAGCAAAAAATCCTCTCCCCAGTGAAAATGGGTGTGCAATTCAAAAAAATGGCTGAAGAAAAGGGCAGTTGGGTGAGTCTAAGCCCATGCCTGGTCCCATCTCTGTTCAGGCACAGCTTTCATTCCTGGCAGATGAAACACTTTACACTGCCAGACAGTTCTTAAAGATGGGACACTCATCTTTTCCCAGAAAAAAATAGCTTTGTATACGGCATATTTCACTTTTGACAACCTTTTTTGTATGACTTCAGTACAGAGCGTGAGCAATATAAATAAACAAAGCTGCCTCTTCCCCAAATTTCTTGTTAGATAAACTAGCTTGCTGGGGAGGGCCACCTCTTCCCCAGCACAGAAAATGAAAAATGTAATCTATATAGCTAAACCCCTGTCTGATGAGAGGAGACATTTATTACACTTGTCCACAGCCTTAGAAGAATTGGCACGTTTGTGCATAATTGAGTTGATACTGCCACAAGTTCATTGTTATAGACAGAACATCTATTTTAATGATTATAGAGAGAGCTTGAGTTTTCAATCTGCCACTCTATTTCCAAAGAGGAAAATAATGTAAATAGCTATAAGAAAAACAGGATATAAATAATGGGGCTCAGGGTAGGATTTGTCATCTGCCAGAAATAATTGTTTCTTTTATACTGAAAACTCAATGTGCCTTTTTGAAAAGGGGTCCTCCTCTCTGTCACTGATAATCTTGCCTACCTCAAGAATCCGTATCTTGGCCACTCTTTTAATAGCTATAATGCCCCAAACAAGAATGGCTTTAGAGCCCATAGACATTGCTCTGTAAAGGCCTGATGCCTAGCACCTTCTGAGACTACCATTGTGAGATGAACATGCTCAGGATTTGGTAGAGTCAAGCAACAATAACCGATGAATATAAATTAAAGTCAAAGTCAAATTAGAAATAAGGCATACATTTTTAACAGTGAGGGTGATTAACCATTGGAACAAACAACCAGAGGAAATGGTGGGTTCTCCATCTCTTGATGTCTTCGAATCAAGACCGAATGCCTTTCTAGTAGTTACGGTTTAGTGAAACCCAAGTTAGTGGGCTCGATACAGGGGTAACTGGGTGAATTTCTATGGCCTGTGTTATGTAAAGAAGATCAGACTAGATGATCTAAGGGTCTCTTCTGGCTTTAAAATCAAGTGGATGAACCATGAGGTACTCCTAAACCCCATGAGGTCCTCCTAAAACTGATCATGAACAAAACATCCCAACCATGTGCCTAGACCCCTGAATGGTTTCTCAGAGCACTGCCAGTGATGCTTGTCCTATGTGCTGTAAACTTGTACACACTTAGTGCAGTATCTCCATATATTAAAGTTGTGCATGATTCATATACAACAAATGTTCCAATGGGAATGACAAGAACTTGTATATATGTAGTACCTTCCACTGAAAAATCTCAGTGATTTACAAATACTATTTCTCACAACACTCCTGTGAGGCAGAAGCCATGGGGCAGATCCTCAGCTAGTGAAAATTGGTGTCACTTTACTAATTTCAGTGGAGAAACACAAATTTATATCACCTGAAGATCGAGCTCTTTGTCCAAGATCATGCAGGAAGAGTCAGGAGTAGAACCCAGGACTTTGGACACACAGTCCTGTGCTTAATCCACAAAACTATTCATGTTCCTCTAAACCATGAATAGGAGAGACATAATTTAAAACAAAGGGCAAGATCATCAGCTGATGTGAACTGGAATAGCTCCACTGACATCCCCAACTGAGAATTTGGCTGGCTTGAAGTGTAATTTTCCCTTTTGCTGTAAAAAGTGATTAACAAGCTTGAGGGGAAAAACAGTCTCGTACAAAGCTGCTTCTTGAATGGAATGTTCTATGATGTTTTCATGGAGATAAATCTGTACCTGGGTTTTATTTATTTCACTTATGTTGTGAGTGATTCAAATATGCGGAACAACTCCTTGTGCTTTGATTACCTCTGTGTAATTTTTTAGTAACTGCTTCCGAACAGTTTAACCCTGGTAACACGTAGTTCCCTTTCCCAGAAGCTCCTGGGCTTGTTCTCTCTTCTTGGTAGATCAGACTGTTACCTTTAAGAACTGAAGAAAACCTCAAAGTCTTTCAGGATGAAGTGCAAATATTCACTGTCTTAAAACCAAGAACCAAGGTATGGCACTGATGGGAGGAACAGTTGGTGAACAGTTGGTGAATGGATATTTTTATGCAAGGAATGCCTGAAGCAAAAAGAGTGGGGGGAAAAAGCTGTAGAGTCTTTTTTATTATTATTTTAATTTAACATTTAAAGTCTGTTCTTTTAATATCATAAATAAAGGGCTCTATGCAATTTGCCCTGGAAAAATTGTTCATAATTATTGAACTGGGAAATAAAAGGACCTTCTATGGAGTTTTTAAATTATTCGAAAATGAGCACAAGGATATTCTGAATTAATTTTTACATTTCTGTATTGCCACGGTATATATTTCTAGAGAGAGAACATTCATCTCTTTGAAAAATGCGGAGAACACCAGTAATGATTAGAAACCCCATCAATAGTAAAAAGACCTTGTTAAAATGTATATAACTTTTAAAATGTTTCTCATGTGCAGCCCTCACTGAAAAGCCCAGTCTTTTTTCAGCTAGGACACATAACAACAATCCTTTGCTTAATGAATGCAATCATGCTGTATATGCTGGATCCAAATTCCCTCTGTCTCTTATAAATTAAGGGGTATGAACAGTTAGGTGTGCAACTCCCATTAGCATTAATGGGAGCTGTGAGACTAATATTTGCCACATCTGAGTTGAGAATGTACCCCAGTTGTCCCACCATGCTGCTATTTTATGGCTATAAAAAAATTAACTACACTTGAGAAATTATTTATTTCATCTACATAATGCTGTACGTAAAATCTCAACAGGCTTTACTAAATAACATATTAATGCATACAAGCTAAAACAGGAAGATCATCACTGGGAGCTGCTGTCATGCTCATATTTTGCTGCACTTTCTGTTTAAGTCTTTTGTTCCAGCAGTAAAGAAGAACAGCATATTGTTCCACCTTCCATATTTTGTGCCTGGATTGGATCTCACCGACACTGCTATCAATCAGGAGTGATACCACTGCAGTCAAATGAGTTATAATGGTGTAAACACAGAGACAGAGAGAGTAGGCAGCCCTTAAATCTTTATTGGATTGAACATTGTGCTCTTGCTCATTAGAAGCAAGAGGAAGACCAAGGAAAGGGTACGCCCGTTACTCAATAAGGGAAGGAAAATAATAATAGAAAATGTGGAAATGGCAGAGGTGCTTAATGACTTCTTTGCTTCAGTTTTCACCAAGAAGGTTGGTGGTGACTGGATGTCTAACGTAGTGAATGCCAGTGAAAATGAGGTAGGATCAGAAGAGGCTAAAATAGGGAAAGAACAAATTAAAAATTACTTGGACAAAGTAGATGTCTTCAAGTCACCAGGGCCTGATGAAATGCATCCTAGAATACTCAAGAAGCTGTCTGAGGAGATATCTGAGCCATTAGCGATTATCTTTGAAAAGTCATGGAAGACGGGAGAGATTCCAGATGACTGGAAAAGGGCAAACGTAGGGCCAATCTATAAAAAGGGAAATGAGAACAACCCAGGAAATTACAGACCAGTCAGCTTAACTTCTGTACCCAGAAAGATAATGGAGCAAATAATTAAGCAATCAATTTGCAAACATCTAGAAGAAAATAAGGTGGTAAGGAACAGTCAGCATGGATTTGTCAAAAACAAATCATGTCAAACCAACCTGATAGCTTTCTTTGACAGGGTCACAAGCCTTGTGGATGGGGGGGAAGCAGTAGACATGGTATATCTTGACTTTTGTAAAGCCTTTGATACTGTCTCGCATGACCTTCTCATAAACAAACCTAGGGAAATTCAACCTAGATGGAGCTACTATATGGTGGGTGCAAAACTGGTTGGAAAATGGTTCCCAGCAAGTTATCATCAGTGGTTCACAGTCATGCTGGAAGGGCATAACGAGTCGGGTCCCACAGGGATCAGTTCTGGGTCCGGTTCTGTTCAGTATCTTCATCAATGATTTAGATAATGGCATACAGAGTACACTTATAAAGTTTGCAGATGATACCAAGCTGGCAGGGTTTGTAAGTGCTTTGGAGGATAGGATTAAATTTCAAAATGATGTGGACAAACTGGAGAAATGTTCTAAAGTAAACAGGATGAAATTCAATAAGGACAATTGCAAGGTACTCCACTTAGGAAGGAACAGTCAGTTGCACACATACAAAATGGGAAATGACTGCCTAGGAAGGAGTACTGCGGAAAGGGATCTGGGGGGGTCATAGTGAATCAACAGTGTCACGCTGTTACAAAAAAAGTGAACATCATTCTGGGATGTATTAGCAGGAGTGTTGTAAGCCAGGCATGAGAAGTAATTCTTCTGCTCTACTCAGGCCAGAACTGGAGTATTATATCCAGTTCTGAGTGCCACATTTCAAGGAGGAGGTGGACAAATTGGAGAGAGTCCAGAGAAGAACAAAAATTATTAAAGGTCTAGAAAACATGACCTATGAGGGAAGAGGGAAAAAATTGGGTTTGTTTAGTCTGGAAAAGAGAAGACTGAGAGGGGACATGATAACAGTTTTCAAGTATGTAAAAGGTTGTTACAAGGAGGAGGGAGAAGAATTGTTTTTCTTAATCTCTGAGGTAGGACAAGAAGCAATGGGCTTAAATTGCAGCAAGGGAGGTTTAGGTTGGACATTAGGAAAAACTTCCTAACTGTCAGGGTGGTTAAGCACTGGAATAAATTGCCTAGGGAGGTTGTGGAATCTCCATCATTGGAGATTTTTAAGAGCAGGTTATACAAACACCTGTCAGGAGTGGTCTAGTGCAGGGGACTGAACTAGATGACCTTTCGAGGTCCCTTCCAGTTCTATGATATATGTGTACAAGGATGATCCCATGGGTATAGTGTATTTAGACTTTCAGAAAGACTTTGACAAGGTCTCTCACCAAAGACTATTAAGAAAAGTAAACAGTCATGGGATAAGAGGGAAAGGTTCTCTCATGGATCAGTAACTGGTTAAAAGATAGGAAGCAAAGGGTAGGAATAAATGGTCAGTTTTCACAGTGGAGAGAGTCAAATAGTAGGGTCCTCCAAGGATCTGTACTAAAATCTGTAATACTCAACATATTCATAAATGATCTGGAAAAAGGGGTAAACAGTGAGGTGGCAAAGTATGGAGACTGAACAAAATTATTCAAAATAGTAAACTCCAAAGCTGACTGCAAAGAGTTACAAAAGGATCTCTGAAGGGGTGACAAAATGTCAGATTAAATTCAATGTTGTTAAATGCAAGGTAATGCACATTGGAAAACATAATCCTAACTATACATTCAAAGTGATGGGGTCTAAATCAGCTGTTACCACTCAAGAAAGATCTGTGAATAATCACAGATAGTTCTCTGAAAACATCTCCTGAGCAATGACAGTCAAAAACCACTAACGATGTTAAGAACCATTAGGAAAGGGATAGATAATAAGACAGAAATAAAATAATAATAATAATGATAAGAAAGTATCATAATGCCACAATATAAATACATTATACACCCTCATCTTGAATTCCGCATGCAGATCTGGTCGCCCCATCTCAAAAAAGATACATTAGAAGTGGAAAAAGTACAGAGAAGGGCAACAACAATTATTAGGGTTATGGAGCAGCTTCATCTGAGGAGAGATTAAAAAGACTGGGACTGTTCAGCTTGGAAAAAAGATGACAAAGGGGGGATATGATAGAGGTCTATAAAGTCATGAATAGTGTGGAGAAAGTGAATAAGGAAGTGTTATTTCCCCCTTCACATAACACAAGAACCAGGGGCTTGATGAAATTAATAAGCAGCAGATTTAAAACAAACATAAGGAAATACATCTTCACACACCAAACAGTCAACCTGTGGAACTCACTGCCAAGGGAGGTTGTGAAGGCCAAAAGATATGGGTAAAACAGGTTTAGAAAAGTTCAGATATCTAGTCTACCTGTGTAGATCCAACTATCTAAACTGTCTGTGGAGGCGTTACCTAAGGAAAGCATTTGTAAAGAGTGCTGCTTCACCACCAGGTGGCGGTAGGAGGGGAGCAATCATCAGAAAAATCTTCTTTATGCTTTTCTGTACAAAGGAATTAAAATGTATCATCAAGGAGCTTATAGATTTGTGCAGAAATGGAGCATTTTTGGTAATAAACTCAAAACTAACCAGGCAAGCTAATGTCAAGGACACACGTGGGGTTGTGTGTTGGACAAATGCTGAATGATTAGCAGCCTCTATTTTAAAAAAAATGTTCAGGGGACTCTTTTCTGGATTTGTAAGTAAATGGTACATTTGAGAATTATTTTTTTCCACAGTTGGAAAAGGAAAGAGGGAAGCTCTGCTTGCCAAACAAACTGTGGGGAGGAAGGAGAAAGAAAGGCTCTCTCTTTGGGTACACTACACAGCAAATTAAGTTGTAAATGTAGCACAGTTAGCAATAGTAGTCAAGATATGGTGGCACAGACCCCAGAGTAGTTTAGCGACCTTGAGACCCTGGGTACGTACTCAGATTGCTAGCCCACTCGGACGCCTGTGCTGCCATGTCTTCACTACAATTGTTACTCACCTTAGCTAGGTGAAAGCACATGTGAATATGCCTACCCTCTCTGCAATCACACCTTCATTTGCTGTGCAGATGTACCCAGTAAGATTCCTAACTAGAGAAGAGCAAATACTTCCACAAATAACTGTGGGCATTTGTTCAAATAAAATCTGTGCATTAACTTTAACAGGATCCACTCCCCTTTTTTATTCATTGTTGGCAAACATTCAGACCTCACAAGTGATTTTGTTTGCAGAAATCTTAGTGGAAAGACAAAATGTCATAGATGATCATGCAAATATATACTAACATAGGCTTTCAAGCGGAAAGTGTTCACACAGCCATCTTGTGTGTATGGAAGACTCCCAGTTGGGGAGCACACACAAACACTATTGATGAAATCTGACCCTATTGAAGTCAATGACAATTTTACCCTGGATTTCAACAGGGTCAAGATGTCACTCCATGTATTTTAAGTAACCTATTACATAATGAGAATGTCTAATGCTCATAGCAATAGTTGTAGCAAATAGCTTGCAAACACTATAGATGAAATAGGTTTGCATAAAACACTTCCCAGATAACTTTGCATAACAAAGACATTTGTAAAAATCAACACCGGTTCAAGGATAATTCACAACCACATAAAGGAGAGCAAGTTGTTCTTTGCCTTGCATAGTACTATTCCTGCAGAGATGTTGTGGGGAAGAAATTCCCTTATCAAAATGCATACCTATTTTATACCGATTAGATTAGGATACACATAAACACCCTATCAAAATACATATTATATATATTGTTGTGTACTCTGGTTTTATTTTTAATTTTCCATGTTGAGACTCGTGGTTTTGAACTTATCTGTCTACATTTACATTTAAAATTACAGCAAATTGTAGAGCTGTAATTTCAAAGAGCTGTCTGTGTTCTCTCTGTGCACTAGCTGTCCTGGGATTTTTCATTTCATACACCATTTACAGCATGTGGCCCTGATTCCACAGAGTCAGCACACACCCTTAACACGAAGAATTGTTACATATACCCAGACGATATACATATGCAGCTATAGATTTCATTACATATACTACCGTACATACATATTACTGTACACAGACAATGAATGTTGAGTACAGTTTCATTGTATTGTCATTAAGATCTGTATTGACAGCAAACAAGTCACATTTCTTCTCTAACAACATGTAATTTTGCTGTTATTTGCATGTTTTCTTCAAGACACATTGGACACAATTTGCCTTTCATTACACAAACCCTGCTGACAGCAAAATCACTTATCTCTGACAGACAAAGGAAAGAAGAAATAGTTAACATATTTTGGAGAAAGGACAGGGAAAGTGGAGTTGCTCTAAGGGAAACATGATAAATATAATATGGGTATGTAGCAGTTGTTTCGATGCATACATGAACCAGTGTAGCATAGGGTTACCATATTTCCACAAGCAAAAAAGAGGACATGGGGGGGGAGGAGCCCCGCTCTAGCCCCGCCCCTGCCCCACCCCCATCCACTCCCTTCCACTTGCCCCCCTTAGAACCCCCAACCCCCCCCCCGCTCCTTGTCCCCTGACTGCCCCCTCCTGGGACCCCTGCCACTAACTGCCCCCTAGGATCCCACCCCCTATCTAAGCTGCCCTGTTTCTTGTCCCCTGACTGCTCCCTCCTGAGAACCCCCTACCACCCTACCTGTCCCCTGACTGCCCCGACCCTTATCCACACCCCCACCCCCAGATAGACCCCCGGGGACTCCCATGCCCTATCCAACTGTTCCCCACCCCCTGACAGGACCCCCAGAACTCCTGACCCATCCAACCCCCCCTGCTCCCTGTCCCTGACTGTCCCAATCCCTCTCCACACCCCTGCCCCCCTGACAGCCCCCCCAGAACCCCCGACCCATCTAACCCCCCTGCTCCCTGTCCCTGACTGTCCCAATCCCTCTCCACACCCCTGCCCCCCTGACAGCCCCCCCAGAACCCCAGACCCATCTAACCCCCCATGCTCCCTGTCCCTGACTGTCCCAACCCCCCTCCACACCCCTGTCCCCCTGACAGCTCCCCCCCCCAAACTCCTGACCCATCTAACCTCCCCTCCCTGCCCCCTGACCAGGACCGGCTTTAAAGAGCCCAGGAATTGGGCTGCACTCTGGCCGGGGTTGCGCGGCTTGGGGCAGGGCTGGAGGTGCTCGGCCGGAACCAGGGCCGGCGCTGCTGGGGCCCGAGCCGGGCCGGAACCAGGGCCGGCGCCGCTGGGGCCCGAGCTGGGCCGGGCCGACGCTGCTCAGCCGGAACCGGGGTCGCCGCCCTGGGGCCAGAACCGGGGCTGGAGCCACTGGGGCCCAAGCTGGGCCGGAGCCACTGAGGCCGCTGGGCGCCGCTCGGCCCGGGCCGGAGGGAGCCGCTCGGCCAGGGCCGCGCCTCCCCGGAGCTCTCCTCCTCACGCCCCCCGCCCCAGCTTACCTGCTGCTGCCTCCCGCTTACCCCTGCTTCTTTTCAGACATCCCGCGAAGATCTGATTCACGGGAAGCAGGGGAGAGGGAGGAGCAGTGGGCGGAGCGTTCAGGGCAGGGGAGGAGGGGGAAGATAGCTGTGGGGCCGGACAGCATGGTAAGGCTGCAGGGGATGGGGGGAGCCGGGAAGGCGCTTTAGGTGCCCAGCGGCGCTTGGCTGCCGCTTTTCTGTCTATAAATAGCCGACCGGGGGGAAATCCTGGACACTTTTAGATTTTTAAAAATCCCCCCCCGGACGGCTATTTATAGACCGAAAAGTCGGACATGTCCGGGGAAATCCGGACATATGGTAGCCCTAGTGTAGCATCTATATTGTCAAGACACAAAGAGCACATTTCAGTTAAAGGCTTGTTAATTTCCTATAATTTACATTCATATGGCAGTGTTACAGAAGGAATTTATATTTAATATTTTTTTCTAAAAAGGTCTGAGGATTCCTGATGCAAGCATGTATTGAAATTTTAATCATTAGCCTACTACATTTGGCAGTACATATTTTAAGTTCTGACATGCAGACAATGTTGCACAAGGGCCTGCTTCTGATGCTACATTAATCTGGTTAATTCATTATTGAGATGCCCACTAGCAGTGGCATCGTAACATCCAGCTAAATGACAGAGCTAATTTTATGATTCTTTATAATAAAGATAAAACTAAATCGAAGCCTTTGATCTTTGGAAAAGTCAGAGTCAGAGGTAAACTGCTGTTCAGGGGTACAGAGCCCCAGTGGAATCAGTGAACAATTTACATCACCTGGATATCTGCCCCCATGTCTCTTTCTAATTTTAATCCACACTGTAAATGAATATGTATACACATTCTATAGACACTTAAGCAGTGCCTGTCCAGATTGATGGTCTTCTAGTCCAGTGGTTCTCAACCATGTCTTCCAAGGGATACATCAACTCATCTAGATATTTGCCTACTTTTACAACAGGCTACATAAAAAGAGGGGTGTACGGAAGAGATAGTACCTTTGAATGATCCGAACTGCCACACTCCTTGGGTGGTTCTTTTCCTCTCTGGTCCTCACTGTACACCCAGCTCTCACCTGTGGCTTCAAGTAGCTTTAAACATGTGACAGCAGCCACATCCTGGTAAACCACCTCGACAGGCGGCCTAAACCAGGTGAGGGTAACCGGCAGTGAGGAAACTGATGGTGATTTAGGGATTGCCCTGCCAAGCATATGAAGACTGTTCTGGTAGCCAAGGTGAAAGAGACCATATATTGGTCCAACGGCTTGAAAAGCAGTGCACCAAAGTATTGTGGAAGGCGAAAGGCATGATGGGGCACTATAGAAGTCCTGGCTATCCACTGCAGCTAAAGAAGCCTCCAGTTGTATCAATCTTTGTGCCACTGGGCCAAGCTTCAGCAGCAGAGAGAATGGGATTGTCCCAGTGCAACGACTCTCCAATTTTAATCGACTTCATGCACACGTCATTCAGGCACATCTCTACCAGTGCCTTTGTCTGCCCAATCTGCTCATGAGTTTGCGCGTCACGCTTTGGACTTCAAAGTCACTCCAGAATCCACAAAAAGAGAGAGCATGAAAACGTCATCATCGATCCGATGGACTACACACACACACAGCCACACACACACACACAGCCACACACACACAGCACTAGCAAAGTCAGTACAAACTAAAATTTCATACAGACAATGACTTGTTTATACTGCTCTATATACTATACACTGAAATGTAAGTACAATATTTATATTCCAATTGATTTATTTTATAATTCTATGGTAAAAATGAGAAATTAAGCAATTTTCAGTAATAGTGTGCTGTGACACTTGTATTTTTATGTCTGATTTTGTAAGCAAGTAGTTTTTAAATGAGGTGAAACTTGGGGTATGCCAGACAAATCAGACTCCTGAAAGGGGTACAGTAGTCTGGAGAGGTTGAGAGCCACTGACCTAGTCTGATAGGTATCTGATGATAGTGACCTATACTAGATGCTTCAGAGACGGGGACGGGGGGGAAGAGCAGGAAGGACAACCTATCATGTACCTAGAAACCTGTATTTTGACAGGGAAGATTATGATGAAATGGTACCACTGGCAGATTAATGCATGACAACATTGACAGTATACAGACTGGAGATGGGCTCACACCAAAATTCCAGATTCAGATAGCCATAAACTTTGTTTGTTTGGACACAGGAAGGAGGGGTATTCAAAATCTATGTCTGTGTATCCATTTTGCATATGGCTCCTATGCTTATAATGGTCCTGACCAGAACAGAAAATCCAAAATGTCCCAAAGTTTTCAGTGTCTGCAGTGCAGAATAGGATGTACCAGTTTGGGCCAACCTGTAATATAAACACAGATCACTGGATGATCACGCAGATCATCAGGGAGGCTGATCCATCCTCTTCCACCTCCTCAGTTTCCTGTTCAGTACATCTCCTGAATCAGCCTGACTTTTAAACACCTGGAACTACAAAAGAAGTTAATTAAGCAGCAGCAGCTACCAGGACCAGCAGAAGCTCAGTCTGAGTGCGCGCACCGCTCGAGTATTCAGAGTAAAGTGCTGCTGTATTCTGTGCCTATGCTCTTCGCTCTATTGCTGTGCTTCAGACTGGGAAGCTGATTCATAGAGATTGAAACACACACTGAAAAATCATTTTCTTCCATCCATATTTAACTGAGCGATTTCAATAGTAACTCCTCTGGGGGGAGGGGGGGGGGAGCAAAAAGCAAAAATAAGCTAGAGCACTAATACTCAATCTCAGTAACAGAAATGTAACCATAAAGGGGAAGCTGGGACTAGTTTCGGTTTTGATTATGAGGCTTCATCAACAAAACTAGAGCTCTCCACGCTGAATGTACGTAACAGACCATATTTGGTCTCTATACAAGGAGCCACCTTCAAATCCTCTATCAGCTGACATCAGACATCTACACCATGGGTATGTCTACACTACCCGCCGGATCGATGGGCAGCGATCGATCCAGCGGGGATAGACTTATTGCATCTAGTCTAGACGCTATAAATTGATCCCCGAACCCTCTCCCATCGACTCCTGTGCTCCAGTGCCTCGGGGCAGCGGCAGCAGTCAGCTCACCCCGGTGAAGACACCGCGGTAAGTCGATCTAAGTACGTCAACTTAACTTAGATCGATCCCCCCCAGTGTAGACCAAGGCTTAGATTTATCAACTGTGGTCAACAATGCTTGACTCGTCCATCTGCTGCCCCTTTTCATTGCAGCCGTTCTTCCTTTTTCAGCTCCCTTCACCCCTCCTTACTCTACCAACCACATCATTACAATGGGGCCCTGAGCACTAGCATAATATGAATAATAATCACCTAGTGCATATGCTAACATCCCTCAGAAATATTTCCAATGCGCTTTGTAATGTGCTCTCTAAGAGGCAGGATATGAAAGAAACTGTGTACCACATCAACAAATGAGGGGGTTAAACAGAGAAATATTAACAAGGGGGTTAAACAGAGAAATATTAACAACAACAGTGACCTATCGACTTCATCAAACACTTCAGTGCAGATCGATGCGCCAGCAATGACACCAAAGAGGGCAGCTATGTACAACTGCTAGAAAACACATGCTGCACACAGCCAGAAAGGTCACAAACAAGCTTCAGCATTGGACTCCTTGAGATCAACCTCCTTCATTAAAAATGTAAGCATTTAAGGCTGTCGGCCTATTTGTTATTCAGGAATTACATGTTCGGACAGACCGACCACAAAACGACAGGTACTTGGCGCAGCCAAGCAGGAGCCGCTGGGGTAGGTGCCCAGTTCCCCTGCGTCCACTGTCTCTTTGGACTCAACCCCCTACTCATTCTATGCCCCCTGCTTGAGAACACAATGGAACTGGGCAGGATTTGTTCTCCTCCGCACGCTTTTTGTTCCATGCGGGCACATGACTTTAGGGTTGGCATTTTCAATGTAGGCCCGAAATTCAGAAAAGTGCGTGTGCCTAATCTGATGTGCTTAAATCCCTTTGATTTAAACATGAGTTTAGGTGCTTTCTTAAACAGGAATATAGTTGAAACGGCAGTGCACTCCAGGTGAAGGGTTATATCCCACATCTTGCTCATCACTGGAGTATGAATTCATACACCTGGGAGAACAAACTATCTCATTCTAAGAGGCGTGGGGCTGGGAATCCAGATACGGTTAAAATAAATTGACCTTTTGTTCCTCACTGGGAAATTAAAACACATTAGCCACTTTTTCCTCAATATCCCTCGACTCTGCTGCTTTTCTATCATGAAGGCTCCTAAGTCTGCATACACGTGTACGTCCCCTTTGGAAACAGCTACTCAATCGCCCTTGAGGCAGGAACTGACAGCACAGCAGTCCAAGGAGTTAACAGGTTCTTAAGGACCACGGTTTGATGTTAGTACTGCTGATCAGGGCAGGAATTACAAGAGCAAACAGCCGCAGATTTCCACAGCTCAAGGCAACAGATGAGTAGAGCTGCACTTTGAAGTGATTATTTCCAAAAGGGGAAAGGGAGAGCAGAAAAAGGTAGTAATAAATAATAATGAACAGTAATAATAAAGCACCCTTTCACCACTGAGCTGATGCAGCAATCAATGGATTGAGAGAACTCATGTAGGTGTTGATCGAATCAGTGGATGTTGACTACTATGCAGGGCAGGTACAATTACCAAGATGCTGAGACACAGCAGAAAGAAGCTTATGATTGGATGGAAGAGGGCAATGATCTTGTCATTGGCACAGAACAACAGTCTTGCAGTTTTTATTCAGGTAGAGTTCCCATTAAAAATCTCAATGGGAGCTTTGCCTAAGTAAGGACTAAGGACTTCAGGATTGGGCCCATCCTGGCTTACTGATCAGATCTTTTGGCTGTAGGGCAAAATTCTGCCTTAATTTACAGCTCACGCAATTCCATTATCTCCTGTGGGCTTGCATAGAAGTCAATAGGGCTGTATGGAGTATAAGTCACGACAGAAAGTGATTTTATCATCATGCATCTCATTTGAAGAGGAATCCTAAAATAGAAAAAAAAAATGTTACAGAACAGATGAAATTCATGATGAAACCTGAACAGTTGCTTCATGTTGTCTAAAAGCAGAGACCCTTCTTCTGTACCCATCTCGCTACATTAAGCTTATATTTTGGAAATGTTTCATGTTTTGGACAAACCTGAATTTCAAATTTCTTCTCTGCTTTTAACCCATAATAAGTGATGGTACAGGCATTAAAGGATTTAGAATCCTTCAGCAGTCTCTTCAAAACCAGAGCCCACGTACAAAGAGTTCAGATACCCCGTCTCCTTCATCTGAGGGGAAAGCTTGCCTAAGGCACAAACAGAGCTTCAAATTGATTTAATTTAAAATTTCAAACTGCTGTATGCTGCTCAGCTTCCGACTGCCATCTGCTTTTTTGGCTTGCAATGACATCGAGCACATTTTTATTGTGTTTGTTCAAGCAAGTCCATCAGTAAAATATTAATTTTCAGAGTCTGAATTTTGTATGCTTTAAAAGCCACCCTCACGTATTGATAAGGCTGATCAGAGAAATATAATTAATTATCTTGCCAGGTTTAAAAATTGCAAATCTTTCCTAGCCTGGTATAGCTAGAGTACAGCACATTATCTCCTTGGACTGTTTCTTCATATTTATTTGTATACCCCAAACACAACAGGCACCTGATCCTGATGGGTACTTTTCAATATGACTATGATATAGAATACTAAATTAAGTTATAAAGTAAAAAAAAAGTCATTATTCCATAGATTATATAATCCAAGACTAGGAAACCGAGGCCCATATTCTGATCCGAGTTGAGTTACCCCAATACAAATACGCCATTGTTTTCAATGGAGTTACTTTGGATTTGTGCCCGTTTAACTCAGCTCAGAATCTGGACCCTTCTGGCTATTGTCTTGACATCATCCCTAAATCTTCCTGATCTTTCTTCTCTTCTTGTATAGAATTGTTCTTTCAAAAAAGAAAAGAGAAAAAGGCAGACTAGGCACTCTCCAGTACATCATCCATCTAAAGTAAAGTGTTGCAACATGCCTGCATGAGACTATATAGCAGGGGTCGGCAACCTTTCAGAAGTGATGTGCCGAGTCTTCATTTATTCACTCTAATTTAAGGTTTCACGTGCCAGTAATACATTTTAACATTTTTAGAAGGTCTCTCTCTATAAGTCTATAGTATATAATTTAACTATTGTTGTATGTAAAGTAAATAAAGTTTTTAAAATGTTTAAGAAGCTTCATTTAAAATTAAATTAAAATGCAGAGCCTCCCGAACCGGTGGCCAGGACCCGGGCAGTGAGAGTGCCACTGAAAATCAGCTCGCGTGTCGCCTTCGGCACGCGTACCATAGGTTGCCTACCCCTGCTATATAGTATTGTTAATCTGCAAATGCACTAAAATTAAATAAATTATTTGTTTGGCCTTTATACTATAAGTACTGATCATTCTCATTCCTCCAGAGTCTCCTAACCCTAACATTCACATTTGGAATTAGAAACAGGACAGGGACACAATTAAATATCCAACACCATGAGCTTTAGAGAAAACTGCAGTTTTGGTCCATCTCTGCTGAGATGCCAGCAGCATACAAAGTCCTTGACTATACCGGGAAACCATATTGTGTTAGAACACGTTAACTGACATGATATTAAATAGCATTGACAAGGACTGGTGTGTTTAACGTTGTGTCAGCTGGCTGTGGTTAACCCTATAAGTTAATGTTAAGCACAACAGTTCTTGTCCAGAGGGAGAATGAAATCCTGGCTTTACTGTCAGTGGTATTTTTGCTATTTACTGTAATGGAACAAGCATTTCACCTTGAGTGTTTAAGATTGCATTAGTTAACATGTTCTATCGTGATGTAGTGTTCCAGTGTAGACAAGATCTTAACTAAGGGATAAAGTCCAGACTACAAAAATAGGACAAATATGAACTGAAACAAAGGACATTTGCAGTTTCTTTATAGAAGATGGTTTCAATCTTCACTAAACTCTAACACACACTACAGGATAAATAGACCCATAGCAATCACCAAAGCCATGTACACTTTGAGATGGAATGCAGCCCTAGTTGGATAAGGCTAGCTATAAAACTAGGCATTCATATCTTGTCCATCACCACCATATCTGAATGCTTTATTAAAATTATATAATTCCATAAGAGTGGTCAAATATACACTTGATTTTTCCCCTCTCTTCTTTGCACTGGTATGTCCTGCATGGTAGAGAAGAAGCAGGACTGTGGAGAATGCAGTAGAGATTCTTTATTTGATATGCGGGACACTGTCAAGGAAAGCTAAGAGCTGGCCCTCATGGAACAGATTGCTGATTAACACTTCAGCCAAGGGCAGGGAAGATTTTCAGGAGCTTTAGGTCTATCCCATATCTTGAAAGTGGATTGGAGGATGAACAACAAAAACAAAAAGTCACTGTATGGGCTGCATATAAATTAGAGTGCTTGATTCAGTACCATACAACAGTACATAATAATGCAGCATGATCTCATGCATTGATACAGAAATCCTTGCATGGTATCATGGCATCACAACACAGCTATTCTGTATAATACAGAGTTACATAAAATGACAGATAAATGTACTATACAGTGTAGTTGTAGCTGTGTTGGTCCCAGGATATTAGCAAGACTATTCTCTCTTATTGGACCAACTTCACTTGGTAAGAGAGACAAGAAGTTATTAAAATAAAACATATGACCTCATCCGCCTTGTCTCCCTAGATATGTAGAGAAGTTGTATATTGAACACCCATATTTTTATTTTTCATGCCTGATATGCAATGTGTGTTCTCTGTAATTTCCCCAAATCTAACCTCTCTGTGTACCAAAGAATTCCAGAATCCTCACTATGCAGAGGCACTCACTATTGGAGTTCTACCCTATACACAAAGCCTACATAACCCAAGCTCCCTTTGAACAAATTATACATTACTGAGCCAAAGTCTAATGAAGAAAATGGAAAGAGTCCCAAGGAATACGATGGACTTTGGATTTGCCCTATGATAGCAAACTAAGATCTTAGATTCATTACACTTTGGCTCAATTACTATCTTAACCTTCATCTTCTTTTAAGCTCGCCTCCTTCAAAACCGGTCGTCAGTTAAGCGTATTTGCAAGTTTCAGCAATAATTTACCTCACATTGAAAACAGATACCTAAGCAGCCCAACATGTGTTTTATTTTATGACAGGTCTTTGTTTTTAAAACCTTTTAGCTACAATTCCACAAAATGTTTTTTTTTAAATAATTATTTTAGATTTATTTCAAAATGCTCGGAACCTTGGTTCTTACGGAAGATGCTTAATTAACAGCACTGAAGGCGTATGTGCTTATTCCAGCAATGACGCTGGCAGAAGCATCTTACATTGCATTGCAAATATGCCTCAATCTTGTCCTGGAGGGATCATGGCCAGTGCTCAGGTAAAATGGTAGGATTATCTCCATGTCAACAGTCAAGTCAACACTTGCTTTCCAAGCTGAGGTTGCCAATAAGGATGCCAGTTCATTTGCTATATAGATGCCTGTCTACTGTGCATTGGACTTAAACCACCAATTGATTTCACACATGCCACCACACAGCTGTTAGTCAGTCTTTTAGATGAGATGTACATCTGAGATCCTGACCACGTGGATCATTTCAGATCCCACAGCTCTTTTCATAGTAATGACAGGAATGCTTCTTAGCCATGCTATACTACTTCAGTTCCAGTTTAGGTAATCTTATTCTGCCTCTCTAAAGTCCCCCCATTATGGTCTTATTTGGATACCATACTCATGTATTCTTCCTCACTGCCTACTCTGTTAAACAACTGCTACATTTCAACTCAGAAGTGACTGCATTTCAGTGGTGGGTGAAACAATTTTATATACATAATACAGTTTGCATCGTGCTTTAGGATTCTCATGGATGAAAGGCACTACACAAACATATAACTAATTAATAACTAAAAGTCTCTGCCAGCCAAGACCAGATTTGAGTAGTGACCTATTATTGATATTTAAAATGCTCATAGAGTTCTCTGCTTGGTGCAAGACAAAGACGATGACACAGTCCCAATACAGAGGTGTTTACAATACAAATAGTGAGAAAACAAAAAATACACTGGAGACCAAAAAGAATGTTCTATTTTTTTATGGGTGGGTGTGGGTGTGTTTTGTCAATGTGGGATAACATTTGTAGGCTTTGCAGAAGACATGAGTATTAGGAAGGAATTTGAAAGTAGAAAGGGTGGGTGCTAGTTTGCGTATATACCAAATGTTTTTGTTGAATCTATTTTGGCCACTGCTGTCTGAGTCGGAGATTATAAAATAATAAAAAGATATTGTCAAGTCCCTCAAAATGATCAACCAAGGGGAAACCCCTCCCTCCCCCCGAGACGCCTTACAAACAGATTCCAACTGTCAGGTCTTCCCTTGACTCCAGAGATGATGTGACACAGATGTTGTCAATTGTGTCAGGCAGTATTTTGAGTGAAGTGCCTTTAAGGGTGATTTTTTAATATACATTTAAATCTCCCATCAGGTTACATGACATTGGCATTCTCCAATCTGGATCCTTTACTCTGCAACACTTGTCTGGTGATATAAAAAGCAAAAACATGATGTGGGGGAAGGAAGAAACTCCAAGTCCACAGAGAGGGAGATAACACTGCTAGGAGCTACTTCAGGCTCCACTGGGAAATGTGCAGATTGCTAGGGTAACACAAAGAAAACATCAAGGCTCAGGGAAATGAAGCTGTTTTGGCTTTGCTCCCCTCCCATTGCTGATCTAGGGTCTAGGGCCGTCCCTAGCCATTTTGGTGACCTACACAGCCCACCCGCGAGGGGGAAGGGGCGGCTGTATGGCGTCCCAGGCCTCCGCGGGGTGGGGGGTGGGCTGGCCACTTCCTCTGGGAAGTGGAGTGACCCAGCCCCCGCCTGCTCTGCTCCCAGGCTTGGGGGGCAGGGCGGACCGCCCCCCAGCACTCACCAGCAGCACGGCCGGGTGCCAGGGGAGCGGAGCAGGCTGGGGCCGGGTTGCTCTACTTACCGCAGCCGGTGAGTGCAGGGAGCTTGACCTCTGCTGCAGTCCTCAGGGAAAGGGCTGGCTGGAGTGGAGGCGGGGCGGAGGCTTTGGGGAAGGGGCGGGGCTGGGGACCATGTAAAAGAGGCAGAGCAGGGGCTGGAGCAGCACGCAGCTGCGTAGGGCAAATTTCCTGGTGCCCTATGCAGCTGTGTGTTTTGCGTATGGGTAGGGATGGCTCTGCGAGGGTCCTTTGCTCCATGAAAGAGAGGGAGAATATCTGGCTCAATGTAAGTAAATGGCTAGCTACTGTACCAATAAAGGTATGTAAGAGACATGTTTAAAGGGTATTAGCTAATCGTTAGGGCTAACTGCAGCAAGAACAGTTAATAAAACTCAATTCTTTGAACTAGACTTTTGGATGTCAGTGAACATTTGAAGTGAGCGTTACATGGAAGACCAGCTGATTGTCATGCATGCAGACTGACTGATTGTAAATGAGCAGGTGAGAAGAGCAAAGGTTCTTTGTTATGGAAGAGTAAGAGTAATGGACAATGGATGCAGAACTAGAAGGGACTTTATGGTCAGTGTGTCCTATTGCAAGTAACCCCATCATATAATCATTGATAAAGCACTCATTAAGGAGAGCCCATCTCAAGCTGACAAGAGCCCCCGAGTCAGAGACTGAGGCTGAAATTCATCGCCACGCACAGATCTAGCAAAAAGCTTATGTGCCACTTATACATCACACTTAAACCTTGCTCTGGCCTTTCGCATAGGAATAAAATTCACGCACCGTGATCAAGATTTAGAATTTAGTTTAACATTTGACCTGTTGCACTGTAAAAAAATGTTTCTTTCCTTTTTGCACAAGAATCTTTTAGTTAGGTATGAGGTTGGAATTTTAATGGTGCTTAGCATTTTTTATTACGGTCTCACTCACTCTCTCTCAATGGATTATGTTCTACTTCTTTGCCCAACCATCAATACAACAGTATTTTATGTAAAAAGACAATGAACATGAACTGATTTTTATGTATGTGTCGCTGTAGTGCCTACAGGCCCATACAGAGATCAAAACCACAGTCGGCTAGGTGCTGTACAAACACATAGTAAGGGATAGTCCCTGTACAGAAGAACTTACAGTCTACATGGACATGACATACAAAAAGGAAGGACGTGAAAAAAAAGCTACAGATAGAAGTAATTTGCCCAAGTCACACAGTAGGTCAGTGGAAAAGCCAGGATAAGCCCAGCTCTTCTTATTCCCAGTTCAGCATTCAATTCACAGTACCACCCACCTGTGACCTCTTGCACCCATCTGTGACCTCTTGCACCCACTAACCTGTCACAGTCACATGCACAACAGCTGTGGGGAAGGGAGGCTTGTACACAGAAGTGAGCATCTGCAGATGCAACCAAGACATGTGCAGGATACACACACACACACACACACACACACACACACGTGTGTGTTTCACCCCAAACAGCTGTGTTTGTGTAAATACAAAGTAATTATATATGCAAATGTGATGATTTTGTGGGCACAGCCTTCAGAGCATCACAATTTATATAAAATCAGGAGAATGTGTGTTTTACAAGGCATTCAGATATTACTAGGGTGACCAGATGTCCCGATTTTATAAGGACAGTCCAGATAATTGGGCTTCTCTCTTATATAGGCTCCTATTACCCCCCCCCACACACACCTCCTGTCCTGATTTTTCACACTTGCTATCTGGTCACCCTAGATATGACAGTGATAGGGATAGTATAAAAACCTGGCAGACATGCATTTGATATTATTAATATTTAATTTAAAGCCGGCTTTATTAGCACCATGCTACAAAGCCAACCTGTTCCTGTTCCCTATGCACTGATGAGGCTCTGACTTTGTTGCTGAACAAATAGTTCTTGTACTAACACAAACAGTTCTCCTTCAAAGACAATATCTAGCAATATCTGGTCATTAGACCTAGGCCTAAAGAAGAAATATTCTTCTGGATTCTGCTCTCTTTCCCACTTCCTCCCCACCTGAATGGAGTTAAGATAAAATGGCAACTGGAGTTGAACTTTCCCTGAAGGGTTTGTAGTAACAAATCTGCAATCAATGTTGTTTTTCAAAAATATCTCCTCATTTTATCCATACAGAGATTGACCAAACCTAGAAGCTTTTATCCAAATCCCCTGAACGTTGATGGTTCAGATAAAATAGAACTCAGGTCCAACACAACCCTGGTTTGCATGAATTTCTACTTTGTATTATTCTTTACTAGGATTATTTTGTAAAACTGAAATCAACCTGTTTTTGTCTAACTTTGTCCATGACTGTGTATGTTTCAAAGGCTGTTTCAATCTAAATACCATGCAGCCAAAGAACCCATCTCATGCTGTGTAGAATATGCGAGGATGGAAGTAGGGGGTAATGTGCATGCATATAAAAATAAATTCCAGAGAGCGCTTTCTGGATGCCAAGAAACAACATAATATTGTGGCTCTATTCAACAAAATGATATAGATGGGGGGAGGGGTGTGTGACGCTTAAGCAGCACTTTTTATGCCAGTATAAGAACCACTAATGAAAAAACGCCCATCGTTAGAGAGAGGGAGTAAATGTGTTGGCATTACATTTTAGTATCAGGAGAAATGCTAGAACTGGAATTACAAAATAGGATTTCTTAAAAGCTTTTTCTAAATTCTCCTTGCAGATGCCTACTTATTCTTTCATAATCACTTCAAAGCAATCCTCAGCCTTGCAATCAAGTAAATCCAAAGCAATTAGAAAGTAGATCTACACAGCAAGACCAAACTATGTTTATAGAGGTATTCTGTAAAATGGTTCCATGTATATTTTCCTTGGAATGGCATTATTTGTATTTTAAAAAGTGTTTGTTTTTAATAAAAGAAACACAATTTTTACCATGACAAATAGATAAGCTACATCTCTGGAGTGTGATATTATATTGCAGTTTGCCAGCACAACCAATTCAGCACTGCCCTGGTAAACGCTTATACATTTTAGTGACCAATCAAGGGGGGAAAGTCATAAGTCATCTGCATTGAGCTGCAATAGCCACTGTACTACAATAGCTGCTTACTTATGTTAAAAAAAATAAAAACAACTTTACATTTTCTGCTCCACCTCCCTGGTGGCCTTGTTTTGCTAGCTCGCCAATTGACATTTTCATGCAGGCAAGCCCGTGAAATGTAAAACACATTCTCGCCTTACCCCAGTGAAGCTGTTACTACAAGAGGAGCTGAGCTACGCCGAACTGAGACATGGTTATTTCATTGTGATGCAAATAAATGTAACAATTAAGAATATAATTTTAGAAGATGTCAGTAGCATAAATTACTCATATGGCTTCCAGCCAATTAAGCAGTAGGTGAATTAGCCCATTTAATTGGGTTTGGGGTTTCGACTGCAAGGTGCTTTATGCTTTGTGTTCTGTCAACATTTTTCTGAACTACGTGTTAATAATTCTGATCACCCAGATGTTATTTACAAAGTAAATTTGGTCGAATGTACCAAGGATCACGGCTTAAAAGGTTGCATACACTCAACAAGCTGTGCTCCCAGGTCTGTAGATAGATTGACTTCAATGGGAGTCCCACATGAGAAAGCTGAAGCCCTTTGTTTTTCCCATAAACCAATGGCACATATTCCATAGTCCTGAAGGTGAAACAAGGAATTGCTTTAAGATTCTGCAATTAAAAATCTTTTTAAAAATTCTTAATAAGAAAATGACAGTAACAATGAAAAAAGTGCATCTGAAGAAGTGAGGTTCTTACCCACGAAAGCTTATGCTCCCAGTACTTCTGTTAGTCTCAAAGGTGCCACAGGACCCTCTGTTGCTTTTTAATGAAAAAAGTGGCACACTGTGATTATTCCCAGTATAAAATGAGAAGCCTGTTGCACTCAACTGAAAAAAATATTCATCTCTTCCTTGGAAGACCGCTGTGCATCAGCTAATATCCGCTATTAGCGGATGAGCACTGAACACAATAGTCCCAGCTAAGATGTGAAAATGCAACCACTCATGGGTTAGCGGAGAAGTGCTTCATGGCTACCCTAAGGAAGCACAGGATAGACACACTAACATTAAGACTGAAGATTATGCTGTTGATGACAATAACTGCATACAAATGGCTGATTGCACTGAACTCTGCTTCACAGGAAAAGATTAGTTTGAGACCTAAAAATCCTCATTTAGAAGGGGATTGATGAGAATGAGAGGCAAACTAATGTGACAGTATATGGCTATTAGCCCCAGAAAGAGAGGAAGAGACAGAGATAAAG
Organism: Trachemys scripta elegans; assembly: GCF_013100865.1. NCBI lineage: Eukaryota > Metazoa > Chordata > Testudines > Emydidae > Trachemys > Trachemys scripta. The sequence continues at coordinate 94,500,963 of NC_048305.1, read as the reverse complement.
AATGTTTGAGATACTCTTCTACACTACAGATGGATCTTTTTATTTTATGTTCGAATCCGTGCACTCTAATGCAGAGAAGCTCTTTGGTTTAGTTTTTGAGAACTCTGGGAATAAGTTGCAGCTCTTGAGTTACTAAATCTCTGTTTGGGAGGTTAGTCTAACATCGCTCCATAGCAAAAACAAACAAGTGGCAAGGAGAGAGAGAATTGCATGCATTATGGGATTTTTTATGAGCAGAGAGGCTGAAATTTTAAGAGGTGGCTCTAGTGGAGTTACTGTATGCTCTAGTTTTCTTTGTTGAGTTTTCACAACCTCAAAACACTGAATATCTTGAAGTTCCTATTACTATAAATAGGCTTGGAAGGATTAGATTTGTATTGATAAATGCCAGTAAACACCGATTTCACTGTACACACACAAACCGACAATTATTTCCATCAATAATCAAAATTTACAGATAGGCAAAGAAAGAAAAATGTTACTTGAGAACTTATTAGGGATTGATTTAAGGATATATACTTCGTATATTTTGGCATGCGATGCTGACAATGTGTTTTAATGGTTATCAAGCTTTAACTTTCTAAATCCCAACATCTATTGTCATTAAATAATTATTGTCTGGACCTCACCTCCATAATTTCCCACAACGGTGAAAATTTAAATAAATAAAAATTGGGAAAAAATACTTTAAAATAACCTGATACTATCTGCCGATATGATAAGAAAATCAAAATTGAATTCTGCCAAGCCCAGAGTATAGAACAGAGCTCGGAGTTGGCTAAACGGCAAACAGGGGACTTTGAGCGGGAGATCCCCTGCTGAAGGAGGAGTGAGCACTAATTCTTGGGTGAGGGGGAGAGCTTGTCTGTTTCAGTTTTCTTGTAGCTTGCTTAAAGTTTATAGTGTTGTCTGTTGGGGATTGTGTGTCTGGGGACTGTTTGGGAGTGGGGGCCAGAAGCCTGCTCACTGCTAGTTGAGTGGCTCTAGTCTCCTGTCCTTTGTTCCACTGATCCTTAGGATCATCCTTCCTGTGTGTTAACGAGGGGGCAGGGCTGACTGGGGAGAGCAGGGCTTAAAAAGGCAGATTCTAAACAACCAAGTGGAGCTAGCAAACAGAGGGCAGCAAATGGAGACAGCATAAAATCAGTATGGTTTGGAAAGGCCGCATTGCTCGTGCCAGCACTGCTCCTGGCTCATCCACCTGCACCTGTTTCCAGCGAACTCAACCATGGATGCCTCTACCCAGGTCCTGGTGTGGATTTGCAGAGGCTATGGCCTGCACTTCCCGGTCATAGAGAGCCAGGCAGGGCGGGACCATCCAGTGTGAGAGCTGCCTACTGGTAGAATCTCTCTGGAGACAGGTGGCTAGGCTGAGGAGCATCTGTGCACAGGAGGAATTTATTGAAAACATGCAAGCCACCAAGTTTGAGGAAGAAACCCAGCTGGGAGGACTGCAGTAGCACCACCAGTCCCTTCACAGGGAGGAACCTGACGCTGATTACTTCTGGCAGCAAGCAGTGCTCCACTCCTGCTCCCAACCCACCGTCCACAATGATAAAAAAAAATGCTATGCTGCCCTGGGAATGAGGGATGTGGAATCTCCCCCAAAAAGGTAGAGGAGGGGAAGCTCGTACCCCGAAGGCCAGGAGGATCGCAGCCACCACTCCCAAAGGAAATGAAGGGTGGTGGTTGTCAGTGAGTTCCTTCTAAGGGGCTGGAGGATCCATCTACCAGCCTGAACTAGCATCCTAGAAGAAAATAAGTTGATAAGTAAGAGTCAACATGGATTTGATGAGAAAAAAATCATGTCAAACCAACCTAATAACCTTCTTTGACAGGCTAGCAAGCCTTGTGGATGGGGGGATGCAGTAGATGTCTATATTTCAACTTTAGTAAGGCTAGTGTGTACCTTTCTCAAAAACACACTAGAGAAATATAGCCTAGATGAATCTACTCTAAAGTGGGTGCATAACTGGTTGGAAAACCATACTCAGAGTAGTTATCAATGGTACACAAATCGAGCTGGAAGGGCATACTTAGTGGGGTCCCAAGGGATCTGTCCTGGGTCTGGTTCTATCTTCATAAATGGCACATAGTGTACACTTATAAAGTTTGTGGATTATACCAAGTTGAGAAGGGTTGCAAGTGCTTTTGATGACTGGATTAGAATTAACAATTGATCTTGACAAACTGGCGCAATGGTCTGTATTAAATAGGATGAAATTCCACAAGGACAACTGCAACATTTTACACTTAGGAAAGAGTAAATCAATTCCACAAATCCAAAATGGGAAATGGCTACCTAGAAAGGGAGTACTGCAGAAAAGGATCTGGAAGTTATAGTGGATCACAAACTAAATATGAGCTGACAATGTAATACTGTTGTGAAAAAGCAAATGTCATTCTGAGACGTATTAGCTGGAGCGTTATAAGCAAGACAGAAGAAGTAATTTTTCCACTCTACTTAGAACTGATAAGGCCTCAACAGCAGTATTGTGTCCAGTTCTGGGCACCACACCTCAGGAAAGATGTGGACAAATTGCAGACAGTCCAGAGGAGAGCAACAAAAATTATTTAAAGTCTAGAAAACAATCTATGAGGAAAGATTGAAAAAAAGTGGGGTTGTTTAGTTTGGAGAAGAGAAGACTGAGGGGGGGACATGATAATAGTCTTCAAGTACATTATAAATGGGAGGTTGATAAATTGTTCTCCTTAACCACTGAGGACAAGACAAGGAGTAATGGGCTTAAATTTCAGCAAGGGAGATTTAGGTTAGACATCAGGAAAACTTCCTAACTGTACAGGTAGTTAAGCACTGCAACACATTATGAAGGAAGGCTGTGGAATCTCTGTCATTGGAGATTTTTAAGAACAGGTTAGACCAGCGGTCCCCAAACTTTTGAGGGTTGTGCCCCCTCTTACCCCGTTGTCCCCACCCCTGAACCAGGACCAAGGGCTGGGCCATGGCTTCAGGGGGACGCAGAAAGGAGTAAGGGGGCTGAGGCTGGGGCCGCAGCTGGGAGAGGGTGCGGCTCTACTCCCGGGCCCGCTCCCAGCCTCGGTCCCAGGCTGGGAACGGAGCCATAGCCAGCAGCCAAGGCTAGGGGCGGGGCCAGGAGCGGAGCCATGCCAAGGTTGGGGACAGGGCTAGGCGCAGGGCCGGGGACATGGCTGGGGGTGGGGAGAGGCTGGGTGGTGCTCCTTCCCTGCCCCCCATGGGGGCTTGCCTGCGCCCCACCAGGCACTCCTCCATGCCCCCATAGGGGAGCATGCCACACAGTTTGGGAACTTCTGAGTTAGACAGACACCTGTCAGGAATAGTCTACATAATACTTAACCCTGCATCAGTGTAGGGGACTGTCCTAGGCACTAGAATCTAAATGACCTCTTGAAGTCCCTTCCAGTCCTACATTTCTATGATTCTATGTCCATGGAACTCACTGGGCATGCTTTTTTGCAATCAAAAGTACCTATGTTTCTCAGGTAAACTAAAAGATTTAAACCTTGCTTTATGTTAAATTGTTAGAGAGGCAGGGTCTCCACTGTTCAAAGATCAGGAGACCTGGGTTCTATCCCCATCTCTTCTACTCACTTGCTTTAAGGCTTTGAACAAGTTACTAGAACTCCCCACTCCTCAGTTTCCCCATTCATAAAATTAGAATAAATCAGTGACCCACATTTGACAAACATATTGAGATTGTAGCATAAAGGGCGCTCCGCAGTAGTAGTAGTATTTATAATTAACATCAGGGTTATTATACTATTAATAACACTTAGCACTTATAGAATGCTTTTCAACTTCAAACAGCTTTACAAGCACTAATTAAAGTCATCTTCTGATACTTAGAATGCCTCTCTCTTTTTCAGTCTACTTTCCCCATTCTCTGTATCATAGGGTAACAAGGAGAAAAAATATGAGCTTGAAGCAATTTGATGCTGAATATTTTACTTTGTGGGGAGTGTGTTTATAATTTTCAGTGTGAGAAGCAGTCCTACTTTTGACAAATTTACCTCAGGGGTTTTTCCAAGATACCAGAATGGATATACACTCCTTTTAAAAGATATTCTGCATAACTGAGCAGCATACAGACAGCTTTTCCACAGGTTTCTCACCTTCCCTACTTGCTCTGATGTGGGATTATCAGATATTGCTGTAGGGTGCATGTGAGCTTTCAAAATGTCTCAGCAGTTAGTACAATAAGAATGGAAATGCAAAATGCTTCTCCCCCGCCCCCGTAAGACTGTACTTAATTTCATCCAAAATTTCATTCCAGCAGCAGTATTTCAGGGCAGCGTGTCCCATATTTAGTCCTCATTAGACATTACCCAACTTGAAAATAAAGGATGTAGTCTTTTTTTCCCGCATGATGCAAATGGGGTAAGATTTCTCCATTACTGCACAAATAGAAGAATTGCTTACTTTGTCATTTCTTTTTGTGCAGGACAAACGAGCAACATCTCTTCCTCTCTTTGACAGGCAGCTCAGCAGCCAATGAGCGTCTCCAGTTTGGGCTCTCTCTAGCCAGACAGGTCAGGCCTCTTCTATGGTCACCCCAGGATTTTCAAGGAGGAAACACAGTATTGCATTAGGAAATAAAAAGTAGAGGGACTTTACTCCTGGGTGGGCTGTCTGGATGTAGTAATGCACGTTTTGTGATATGCTGGTGCCTGGGATTTTGATATATTATTTTGTGGGTTGGATTGTATCACAGTTCACCTGAGAGTCTTTCTATTATGTATTTTAATTGCACTGAGGGATTTATTCCATTACATATTTTAATATTAGAGTTTGGTAGGCACTATATTAAATCTAAATAAATAATGGCACTGCACAAAATGTTAGGCTGCTCTGCTGGTGAAATCAGGGTACAGAAAAGCCCTTCTTGGTAAGAAATCCTATTTTTGGCATGCTGTTTTCCACCAGTATAGGATTAATGGGATCCGCACAGCTGTCCCTGAGAGACAAAACACACCTTGCAAGTGTGTCTGTGGGGGGGAGGGGGCAACAAAAGAGCCATCCTAATAGACCTGATCCAAAGTACGGAGACCCATCTCTGCCATCAAACTACAAGAGCTTGGGGGGAGGGGAGGGAGTACAATGCCTACCCTGCCGTATCCTTGACGGAAGCAAGAAAGGGCCTATCAACAAGGTCTGGTGAATGCAGCCACACGGTGCACAAAGGACACAATGGGTGGAGGGTCAGTGCAGAGAGCAGAGCACCAGGGCAGCTTAGTAAATGGACTGCTCTGTTCTGTACCTGTTGGAGCTTTTTAAGGGCACGTGGCTTTATTCTTAACTATGATGAGTTGCAGTAAATGAGCTGGGAAGTCATGGACGTGGTCAGGTCTGAATCTGATAGGACAGGGTACAGTTTTCTGACCAGACACAGATGAACTTAGATGTTTCTTGATGCCATAGCTAGGTGAGTGTTCAACAGAATTAACAGTAACCCAAGACAGAAAACCAATATATGAGCAGATGCTCTCAACGGAGGGGGTTGTTACAGAGAACGAGCTCTTCAAAATGCTTCGCACTTCCTGCCCGTACCACCTCTGTCTTCTGGGTTCAGCTTCAGTCAGCTGTTGTTCATCCAGGTGCTGATTTCTGCAAGGCTCAGGGATAGATAGGATGATGCTGCAGCTATAAAGCTGGATATCATCCATTTATTGCAGACACCTAAGCCCTTTTTACCTCACTAGCTCCTCACAGATTTTAAGAAAGAGAGGAGGAGGATCGAGGGAAGAGCCAGCTCTCTGCACAGTCACAGAGGGTATGCCTCCACTGCAGTTAAAAAAGTCCGTCGCTGACCCATGAAAGCTGACTCACGCTCCCAGGGCTTGGCCTAATGGGCTGTTCAACTGCAGTGTAGACATTGGCGCTCAGGCTGGGGTCTGGGCTCTAGGATCCTGCGGCTTTGGAGAGTCCCAGAGCTCAGGCTGCAGCATAAGTCCAAATATCTACACAGTAATTAAAAAGCCCCATAGCCCGAGCCCAAGTCAATAGGGATGGGGTTAGGCTAAGGGGCTGTTTAATGGCGGTCTGTAGCAGCCCAGGCCAGCTGCGGGTGTCTAACTGCAGTATAGACATACCCTAAGAACCATAATTGCTGAAAGAGTTGTTCAGCAGCTTTGGGGACTCCTAGGAGAGTTGGGTTTGCAATACACGATCAGATTTTATCCGAGACTCATCCCCCGATGCTTCTATTATTAAGGATGTGCGTGTTGCATAGGGTATACACAGCACTGCCCAACTGAGTTACAGCCCATTCAGAATTCCCTTGGCAAGCCCCAGAGTCTTCCACTCAAAGATACCCTTTTGGAGAGACGTTGGCCTCTAATGGAATGGATGACAGTTCAATGCATGCTGTTACAGAGCAGTCAGTTTGGGCACAGCTAAACAAGTACCCTGGGCTCCTTTAGCTAATTTGCTTATTCGTAGCATCATCTGTACAAGCGGGATCTCCCAGGAAGCATTAAAACGTTAACTATCATACTGGAGAGGAGCCAGCAAATGTTTTCTCCCTCTTGAACCGTCTTGAAACAGAGCAAGGCAGCCTTCTCCCATTCTACCACAGGCTGTAGATGAAGAACTCTGCCATACCCTTAATATGGGAGTTCCACTCCTTTGATGCAACCTTCCCGGATAATTCTGGGAGAAAGGAAAGAAGAGACAGGAGTATAAGCAATAGCCTACCGCTCCCTGGAAACTACTAGGCACGGGTCCGCAAGCTGCTTTTCAAACATCAGGACAAGGAAACTCCTAGTGGGGAACCAAGACTTAGAGTGAGGTTAAAACAAACCATCTTGTTGAGCCGTACAATGACTGGCTGGGCAAGATGATCCTCACCAGACCTGAAGCCACTCAAGGGAAGAGGTTCTGGAGTCATTTTCTGCTATGACCAGGCCCCCCATGTTCTGCCAAAGGAACTGTATCTGAAGGGCTCCTTCATGGCAGATGCTCTGCCTTAGACTGTAGGCTTCCCCTAGGCTGTGCTGGCAAGGAGCAGTGGGGACGCAGCCTAGCACTTCGATCTGCCTCCAGAAGCTGCTGCTCTGCTGCCATGCCTGGGGCAGTGTCACAATGGAAGCAGAAGGAACCTGTGAGGAAGGCCCGCCTTATGCCATCGCAGCGGGTGTACTTTCAGAGGGATCCCTCTTGCCAATGCTGCCCACTGTAGAAAAGGAATTTTAAAGGGAGAAGGGGGGAAATGGAGGAAAAGAGCTTTAAATAACTTCAATGAAAAATAAAAAGCGTTGGGGTGTCCTCTGCTGTCTCGCTCTTCAGCGAAGCGGAAGAGATTATTATTCAGGAGTAACAGAATCACCTCAGAACTCACAAATCTTCAGTTCAGAGGAAGATTGAAGAGTACCAAGGAAATGTAAATCCCTCCCTGACTCATTTTAGCTCATTATGCTCAGTCTAACCTGCTGTACTCTTTATATCAGTTGTTTTCTGGCAAGGAGACTGAATTATTACCTACTAAGGTGTCCAAAATATACTGTACACTAACCCCCTCATCATTTAATTAGGGCCCAACCTTGCAAGATACTGAGCATCTCTTACAAGCTGCTATGTGTTCCCTACCAGCCCTGAAGACAGAGGGAGCTGAGGGGTTCTGCAAACAGGTCTGTCCCTTCGTGATGGAAAATTAAAGCAAACATATCTCAACATATATCTGATTGTGCATGTGCACAGTACGGCTCCATTATGAAATGGGGTTTTTTGTTATGAGAGAGAGTGTATGTGTAAAGAAAGCAAATGTATTATTTTGTGCAGAAGTACTGGATAACAAGATACAGTTAGGGTAATTTTATCTCATTCATCATACTGAAAGCAGTTATTTATTCTAGTTTTTATATAAAAATATAACAGCAAAGATCACCAGTCAGTAAAATTCCATCTGTATCTTTGTCAAATCTTAGACAGGAAGGTATTACAGTGGTAGACTCTAATTATGCCTTCTCAGCATATACTTGCCCCTTGAGGTAAAGATAACATGAATTCTTTATTGTGCTCTATTTCAATGTCCAAAGATTAGCATATTTCACCACGTTTATAAATTATACAGTTTCCAGCATTTCCTACATTTAAAGCCCACAACTAGAATTTATATAGTCATTGATTTTAAATATGACAGATGCTGGCTTTTCAAGGCACTGGAAGTACATGGCCTCGTATACTGGTGAAACAGCCCACATAACTGGCTATTGAATTTACTGGCTAATAATTCAATTTATTGCCCCCAAAACCACTAATATCACTATAATACTTTCACTAGCCTAATCCCCAGGGCAGCAAATTTACTCTGGTCTCCCTAACTGGTTGATAACATATTTAAATGCCAGTCAGTCACTAATCCGTTGCTACTCCATCCTCCGAGAGCTGCTTTATTGAACACTGTAATTGCCTGGATGTTGTTTTTCATTTCTGTAGCTGTTGCTGTTAATTAAATATTTTGTGGAAAGCTCCCCGTGACATTTCTTACTGCATTCTTAATATCTGATAAGATACACGGCCTGTACCTGCTGCATTCTGCTGATACTCTTGTCCTAGATTCAAACTCCCAAAGCACTGAAGAAATGACACACTTTCAGTGAAATTCACTATTAAAAGACTGAGGGGATCTTAATGAAATAGATGCATATGCCATGTCTCTAAGATCACTGCTGCTAGCAATAGCAGGATGTGCCTCTGGACTAAAAGGTTTGCCTAGTTTCTCTGTGTGCATAGTGAAGATGTGCACTCCATTTCAATGGAAGTGGAATTGATTTTCAGTATTCAAACCTGGCTAGTAAATGTCAGTCGGGATTGCAGTCTTTCAGTTCCTCAAAGCGAAACGTCTTGGAGACCATTCAGGTTCAGATTTAGTCATTTCTATGTATCACACGCCATAAGTGTAATATGGGCCAATGATGTGACACAGCTGAATGAGCAACTCGGTTTTTAAGGAGGAATGAAGAAACACGTCAGCTTGTACAGACTCATGACTCAACATGAGACACAAGACAAGAGAGGCTGGTGTTTCAGATGGGAGAAAAGTCCAACCACTCTGAGAAATCACCACAAGCATATTAAATAGATTATATTAAAACAACAGTAATTTATTATTTACATTCCCCCAAAATTAACAAGTCAAAAGAAAAACAAAACGGTAATACTTTCAATTAAGCTACCCAAATAAGTGTCAATTGATTGTTAATATATTACATCGTTTTTAATCCTCAATAAATGTTTGGAGAAATAACCAGGCATTTAATTGATACAATAGTTATCCTAATCCAGATGTTTTATATGTTATTTAAACATTAAAGACCAAATACTGATTGAAATTATTGGCATTGCTCCCATTGACTTTAGTGGGACCAGGATTTTTTATTATTTTATTTCTATAATTATTTGTGCATTGGTTTCTTTAACATCAGCAATGTCCTTGGTGATGTGCAATACTAAAATGTAAAGACAAATCCTATCCCGAAGATCATATAATCTAAAGATCTGTCCCTTGAGGATTATTCAGTATGTTTTACTGACATAATATATACGGTACCTACCAAGGGGAAAATATCAGTGCACTTCTAGGACACATGAGCCCCAGAGAGTCATGGATCTGGGGATCCCAGCAGGTAAATTTATTCAGTAGGAAGGCTAGCCTGTCATGGAAAACCACAAAACAAAGGAAAAGTCACCTTCCATAGCAGTAAATTGCAGAGCCCTGTTTGCAATTGTTTTGACTGCACCTCTGCTGAATCTCTCCTCTCTAGGTCTCATTTTGACTTGACTGTCGTATCTCCCCTTCAGGGGCCTCATCACATCCCTGCTCTGCTGCTTGCCCACATATACCAAGAAGTCCATCGTTACTCCATCCTCAACACAAATCCATGGGGTTCTCATGCTTTTCAGGTTCCAGTTCAAAACGATTCTCTCTGTTTTTAAAAAAAACTCTTCATGGACCAGCCCATCCTCATGGATCTTGGCTGAGATTTGGCAAGGTGACTACAGACCCCCTCACTGAAAAATAATAGGAGTTGTGTGGCTCAGTCATTTTTGGAAAAAAACAACTCAACTCTTCTCTCCCTAGACCATTTCCTCCTCCTGATAATCGCCTAGCACCTGCCTCATCTTTTTGTGTTTTCCACAATCTTGCTACTGTAAATGCGATAGCCTATCAGGGACTGCAGGTCTTGAACCCATGGTCCACAGGGCCATTCAGAGTTAGTACGTTCCAACCTGCCACTCAGTGACCTGCATACAGTTGTCAGAATAGAAGCTGAACTCTGATGAAGAACTTCTGGCATCTGACTCCTGACTCCTACTCTAACCACTAGGTCAGACTGCCCATGTCCGAGTCATGACACATCCGCCTCCTCAGCTCCAGCCATATGAACTGGCCTCCTTTTATCTCTCTAGTCAATGATGCCATCTCTTTTCAAAGTTCATCTGAAAGCACGTCTTCTCCCTTGCCTTTGCCTCAGTTTCCCTCACCCTTCATTGTTGGTTTTACGACTGAATGCTTTAATCATTAAACATTGCTTTTAGACCACTCTTTTCTGTAATTGATGCCACTTGCTGTCTGGTGTTGAATTCTCAAGAGCATTTTGGAGCACCATTATTATGAAACAGGCTATATAAAATAAAGTTGTATTGCACTTATAAACAGCTCTCTGTGAACGGATAACCTTAGTAACAGACAGGTGGCAGTTACTCAGATTAGGTCCACTCTAACATCATGGTTCATTTATGTTCCTTTAAAATTCTTTCCTGGCCAGCTGATGTTAAGTCAATCAAGAGAGACCCACTCCAGTGTTAAGACACCTGGGGGAATGTCCTGCAGGAAACTGCTATCTTCACTGAAACCACATATGCAGCCCTAAGGGGAAATAAAGGAGAAATCAACTACAGAGCTAGTCTTTTTCTTCCTCTTGTCTTTTGTGCTATAAGGGAAACATGGGGCACTCCTATGCCTGAGGAATACTTCTTGCTTCATCCGCATTTTGACTGGAATCAAGAAAAGGTGGTATTTAGTGGAGAAAACTACACTTTAGGTCATGCAAAGGAGAAGGGACAAGGAAGGTTTGAGAGAGCTGCTGTTTATCCCCTCACACAGCCGTACTAGGAATGCAGCAGGGCAGGTTTCCACTGAAATGAATGGGGAAACTATCACATGCTAATTGGTTGCTTCTGTTTGTTGTCCTTTGTGGGGTTATGGGTGGCTGGTGCTGGTAGCCTCTTACTTCCTCCCAGCCAGAGGATGATAAAACTGTAATTTAATTTTAAAAGGTTAAAAAGAAAACAAACAGTTTGTTGTCATCCGTAGTGTGGTAGAGGAATAGTCAGGTGTCAGGCAATATTGACTCTCACCAGCCAGAAGTATTTCTAGGGGGGTTCCTTCTTATTCTTGACTCTAATCTAAAACGTTGTGAATGAGCTAAAGACTCGCAATTCCAAGTTACAGTGGTAGTATGAAGCACTAATGTTAAAAGTGTGATTTGAACTTCTCTGAGCCACATATGCATGGAGGATGAGTTTTGTCTGACTAAGGGAGCCACATAATTAAAGTGTTGAGGAGTCTATGCTTTTGGCACAAAAGGACTCACGTCCTGTCTTCCAACTGACCATGGCACTCAGCGTTGTGACAACCACAAACTGCAAGACATCCGCAGACTTTGTTTATAGTGTTATGAGCCAATAATAATCTATTATTTTTTGTTTTCCTTTTTAAAAAAAAAATTATTATTCATTGATTTTCCGGCCCAGATTTTCAAAGTGTGCACGCTTTTGCATGTGTCTACTTTGCACATGCACATGCTAATGTGAACTTGCAAATTCTGAAGTTCCTACTTAACAGCATTTACACTATTGAAAAAGTCTGAACCCCAATTAAGACAGAGTTGCAAGTTGCCTAATTGCCATGTTAGTAGGGAGGAAAAAGCACATTTGTTGATAAAAACCAAGATTTGCATTTAAATATTTAAATAAAACTCAAAGTGAGAGAATAGCAGCCCTGGTTTGAGCTTGGCAGGTAAATTTCTAAAATCTGCACACCCAGCTCTGTGAAAGCATTTCAGTCTGGATTTGCAATTTTAACTCATGGCCTCTCTCAAACAGAAATAGCCACTGTGCTAAAGTACATCGTGCTTTTGTAATGTGGACAAAAAAGGGCTATTCAAGCTAGGCAAGAAACATTTTCCATTTTGTGGGAAATTCCACAATTTCTAAAATTTTCCATTCCAAAATGGAACAAAATAAAGAACTTTGACATTTTCAGTTAAATAAAATTTTGAAAAAAAAAATGGTTAGGGTCAATCCATACATTTTGTTTGTAAAAATCAAATAATATCAATCTTTTTTAAGAATGTTTGTATTGATATACAAAAAAACAATTAATTTCATTTTGAAAAAGAAAATTGAAATGCTCCTTTCCAGAAATGTCAAAATGGGATTTTTCAACATTAGCAAAATGCTTTGTTTTTATTTTTCTCAATAAAAGTTTGTCAAAATTTACAAGTTTCTTGAAACATTCCAACTTAGAAAAAAGCATTTTGACAAAAAAATTCTGACCAGCTCTACTTAATATAAGATCATCACACTCACTCTCACTTGTGACCTAAGGAACCACTTGAACACAGGAGGCAAAAGGATATTAAGTTGTGTTGTGTGTGTGTAATGCTGACAGTCATCGGTGGGCGGGATCGAACCTAGGACCTCTGGAGCTCAGTGCATGAGCCTTGACCGCATGAGCTAAAAGCCAATTGGCTGTTAGCTAAGGCTGTAGAGCAGACTCATTTTCTCTCTTTCTCTAAGTGTTCTCAATGCTACAGTGACCAGATGTCCCAATTTTATAGGGACAGTCCTGATAGTTGGAGCTTTTTCTTATATAGGCACCTATTATCCCCCACCCCCGTCCTGATTTTTCACACTTGCTGTCTGGTCACCTTACTCAGTGCCACTAGATGGGACAGAACACCACACCCAGGAGGTGTGTGGGTTACTTGTGCACAAACCTCAATGGTTGAAGTGGCCAATTTTCTACAAACATTCCTGTTTGGTAATAGTATTAGTTCAGGAGAGCAGGCAGTTTTTTAAATAGATATTACTAAGGCACAAGAGCAAACTATCCCAGTGCATAAGAAAGATAGGAAGTATGGTAAGAGACAACCCAGGCTTTACCCAGGAGTTCTTCAGTGATCTGAAACTGAAAAGAGAGTCATACAAAAAGCAGAAACTAGGTCAAATTACAAATGATAAATAATAAATCATAAAAAACACAAGCATGTAGGGACAAAATTAGAAAGGCGAAGGCACAAAATGTGATTCAACTGGCTAGGGACAGAAAGGATAACAAGAAAACATTTTACAAATACATGAGAAGCAAGAGGAAGACCAAGGAAAGATAGGCCCATTACTCAATGACTGGAGAAGACAATAACAAGAAAACAGCAATGGCCAAAGTGTTAAATGCATTTTTTGGTTTAGCTTTCAACAAGAAGATGAGCAGTGATCAGATGATTGTGTAAATGGGGAAGGGGAAGGATCTGAGGGTAAAATAGGGAAAACACAAGTTAAAGAATTACTTAGACCAGTTAGATATCTTCAAGTCAGCAGGGCCTGATGAAATACCTCCTAGAATACTTAAGGAACTGGCTGAAGAGATCTGTGAGCCATTAGTGATTATCTTTGAGAAGTCATGGAGGACAGGAGAGATCCCAGAGGACTGGAAAAGGGTAAATATAGTACCTCTATAAAAAGGGGAATAAGGACAACCCAGGGAATTAGAGACCAGTCAGTTTAACTTTGGCACCCAGAAAGAAAATGGAGCAAATAATCAATTTGTGTAAGCATGTAGAAGAAAATAAGGTGATAAGTAACAGTCAACATGGATTTGTCAAACCAACATAATATCCTTCTTTGACAGAGTAACATGCTTTGTGAATAGCGAGGAAGCAATAGATGTGCTATATTTCAACATTAGTAAAGCTTTTGATACTGTCTCACATGATAGTCTCAAACAAACTAGAGAAATATAACCTTGATGAATCTACTATAAGGTGAGTGCACAATTAGTTGATAACTACTCTGAGTACAGTTTTCTAATGATTCACAGTCAAGGTAGAAGGGGATATCGTGTGGGTCTCACAAGGATCTGTCTTGGGTCCGGTTTTATTCAATATGTTCATAAATGGTTTGGAAAATGGCAGAGTACACTTATAAAGTTTGCTTATGGTATCAATTCGAGAGGTCATGAATTCAAATTGATCTTGACAAACTGGAGAAATGGTCTGAAATAAATAGGATGAAATTCAGCAAGGACAAATGTAAAGTACTACACCTAGGAAGGAATAATCAATTATACAAACACAAAATGGGAAATGGCTGCATAGCAAGGAGTACTGTAGAAAAGGATCTGGGGGTTACAGTGGATCACAAATTAAATGAGAGTCAGCAATGTAATACTGTTACAAAAAAGTGAACATCATTCTGGGATGTATTAGCAGGATCATCATAAGCAAGACACAAGAAATAATTCTTCCACTCTACTCAGCACTGATAAGGCCTCAGACTGAGTTCTGTGTCCTGTTCTGGGCACCACACTTCAGGAAAGATGTGGACAAGTCTGGAGAAAGTCCAGAAGAGAACAACAAAAACGATTAAAGGTCTAGAAAACATGGCCTATGAGGCAGGATTGAAAAATTGGGGTTGTTTAGTCTGGAGAAGAGACGATAGAGTGCGGACATGATAACAGTCTTCAATTACGTAAAAGAAGAGAGCGATCAATTGTTCTCCCTAACCACTGAGGACAGGAGAAGTAGTAATGGAGATTTAGGTTGGACATTAGGAAAAACTTCCGAACTGTAAGGGTGCAGTGCTGGATCCAAATTACGTAGGGAGGCTGTGGAATCTCGGTCATTGGAGATTTTTAAGAAGCTGTTAGACAAACACCTGACAGGGATCATCTAGATCAGTGGTTCACCCCCTCCTAGGGGTGCGAGATGCCCTTTCTGGGGGGGCGAGACATACCAGATTTTTTTAGAAGGTAAATAATCGAAAACACAAAGCAAGCACAGGCACGTAAGTACAACTATTTTGTTTCATCAAACCTACGTATTTATTAACATTGTACATTTTTTAACGATTACTGTAATAGACAAACAAAAAAATATATCTAAGTTTAAAGAACTGAGCTACTTTAACGATTTTTGATACGGGGTGCGGGAACATATTTTGAGAACCTAAAGGGGTGCAGACTGCAGTAAAGGTTAAGAACCACTGATCTAGATAATACTTAGTCCTGCCTCAGTGAAAGGGGCTAGACTAGATGACCTATCAAGGTCCTTTCCAATCTTACATTTCTATTATTTTATTATTATAATTATTCTATATACTCCTTGTTTTGGGTTTTAATCTCTGTGATTAAAATGTCTAGCTGCCACAGCAACAGACACGACAAAAGTGTGTACTGTATAATCAGAATAGTAATTAAAACTCCAAAATAGCTAAATTATAGGGTAGTGATTAGATGTTTAGGAGATGAGAAAGGAGATACAAAACCTTTTGCATCTAGATCACTGGTTTAAATACAGCTCAGGAAGGGAGATGGTGGCTGAATGATGTTCGGAATGAAATGAATGTGAAGGATCTTTTTCTGGTTCCAATTGGACAGGTATTTGCATCACAAAGCAGCAGTATGGATGGTACCTTATGGACAGTTTCAAGAAAGCAGCTAAGGAGTGAAGAGGCATGGAAAGTGGCATACCCTTTTGTCCTAAGAATCCCTTCCATGACAGGACTAAAGCATTTCCACTGCCCATGCTAGACTTCTATGGATACATGGGAAACATAGGGCTTGTCCACATGTTCGCGTACCACACTCTATGGGGCTGCGATTTCTAAGGTGCATTAATGTGTTGCTCATTAATTCATCTGTGTAAACCCTGCTGGTGTGCACTAAAAATTCCTTGGTCTGCGTTAACATAATACTGTTTAAAACAGCACTATGTGAAAGTGCACCAGCAGGACAAATTAATGTGCAACCCATTAGTGCACTTTAGCAATCACCCCTCTGCAGAGTGTATTACTCCACATGTAAAGAAGCCCTTAGGTGCTGCCTTCAAGGCAGCAAATTCCCTTCTGAAAGTAGCTCCATAATCAGTTTAGCCCAGACAGCAATTTGGAACATAAAGACTAGACAGGACCATAAACATGAAAACAAAATCCACCGCCTACATATCCCGCGTGGCCCCCTCTTTTTGTGCTCCTACCCCAGACTGTAATATTATTCACACAAATGCTTCCAGGACTTCCAATTCCATAATTAACATTACAGCCTGGTGACGAAGATAGGACCTGGCATCTGTCCTGCAGGAGTTGTCAAATTGGGGGAGGGGGGGAGAGAAGTGCCCACTTGACCTAAAGCGATGGGCATTTCTGTGTTTGGAGCGGTTTCATAGGGCTATCTATGGCATCTCTAATCATGAAGAGTGCAGGCAGCAAGCCTGTTTTGGCAAAGAACCCTGGCAATAGAAGCTATGAGGAACTGGGCTCAGGAGTAGGGAGGTTGTTCAACAGGGATGGTGGAAGGCCTCTTACTCCTTCTAATTTGCAGAGGTTTAGGGCTGCTCTACACTAAGCAATTAGGCCCGTATAACTGGTGAAAAATCCACACCCCTGAACGACACAGCTAAACTGACCTAACCCTCAGTGCAGACAGCACTAGGTTGATGGGAGAATCGTCCAGTCAACCCAGCTACTGTCTCTTGGATTACCTACGCAGATGGGAAACCCCTCCTGTCGGCCGAGGTAGTGTCTTCACTGAAGCACTACAACCGCGCCACTACAGGTTTTTGAGTATAGACGAGCCCTAAGACGGAGAAACTAGCTCTGAATGTGTCGGATTTGCTGATAATACCAAACTCTGGGGGTTCGTCAATACAAAACAGAGCAGCAAGGAAATTTCAAAGGGGATTCAGATCCACTCAGTAATTGGGGTGAAACTGGGCTAAAACTGAACATTGAGGAATACAAGCGGATAAAAAATTAAAATAATAATTGGAAGTTTAATGATGGGAAATGCATTACAACATCTGAGAGAGTGAATCGTGCTGCTCAGCCAACAGCTAAAATGGGTGAAATGTTTGAACTGGTTAATTAGCTCAAGATGAAGCAAACTGCTGTAATAGACAAGAGAGAAACTCCAGCAAACAGGCAGCTGTCTTATATGGACAATATCTGTCCAAAAGCCGGACCCTGGATGGAATCCACAGCCAAGGTACAAGAGGGAAAGGAAGATAAGAAAGTGTGTGTGTAAATATATGCTTATTATAATACAGCCCATTGTTGCATGGTGGGACTGTGACATAGAACAGATGGGGAGCCTGGGACTGTAACATCACAATATACAGAGAATCATGGCTGATATGGGTGAGTTCCCATGAAGGGAGGGTACCCAGAGACAAAAAGAGAGAGAGAAATAGAGAGCGTGAGCGAGCACACACAGATACTTTACATTTATGGGGGGGAGGGATAGCTCAGGGGTTTGAGCATTGGCCTGCTAAACCCAGGGTTGAGAGTTCAATCCTTGAGGGGGTCACTTAGGGATCTGGGGCAAAATCAGTACTTGGTCCTGCTAGTGAAGGCAGGGGGCTGGACTCGATGACCTTTCAAGGTCCCTTCCAGTTCTAGGAGATGGGATATCTCCATTAATTTTATTTTTATTTTTTTTAATTTATTTTATCTTGCATAGCATTTTCCATCCCAGGATCTCAAAGAGCTTTACAAACACCCATCAGCTAAGCTTCACAGCCCTCCGTGAGGTAGTAAGGGATTAGTACCCCCATTTTACAGATAAGAAAAATGAAGCAGAGAAAAGTTAAATGATTAGCTCAGTTTCACAGTGAGTTAATGGTAGGGCTTGAAACAGAACTGGAGGTCACTTCAGGCAGAAGTCCTGAACTGGCCCTGCTTCGTAGCAACCACAGTAGTCAGTGGCCCCAGAATAACTCAGGGACATAGCCACTGGTGACAGCCACCTGGCCAGCTTCCTAAGGGTTAAAAGCACTGGTTCCAAATGGATATACTTGGGATATGTTCCACTGCAAGCAAAAGAAAATGACCTCAAAAGATCCTCTCTGTGCTCTTGACCAGAACTTTGGAACGAGCAGACAAAGGCTCCTCAATAAGCACTCCAGGTTTTACATAAGTACATGCTGGGACAGGCTACTTGGGGGTGTTTAGCTGATTCCAGGCCGTCTGAATCTATTCAATAAAGCTGGCTGGCAGTGCTTTAAATTAATACTGAGTCTTAGTGTATTAATTCCAGGCTCCCATTGATCTGGGATATGACACAGAGTCCTTAATCTAGTTATTTTCCCCACTACAGCAGAATTTGTTATGAAGATTTAGCTTGAAAATATGTAATTTATACAGAGAAAATCCTTTTGATCTGTGCTGTAATTTAAAATACAGCAGAATGTTTGTGTTGACTTATTTTCACAGTCCTTTTTGGAAATAAGACACTATTAAAGATAAATACTAATAATCCTTTGAAGCTTTCATCTAAGGACCTCAAAGCACTTTACAGATCTGAAGTAAGTCTGTGAGATAGGCTTTGCTATATCCAATTTACAGATGTGTACATTGAGACAGAGTGAAGTTAAAGCCAAAGTTTTCAAAAGCTGGGTGCCTAAAGTTGTGCTGGCAATATTAGGCACCTGAATTTTCAGACGAAAAGGGAACTACTTGTGCAGGAGAAAGGCAGAATGTAAGTGTGACTGGGCAGCTTGCTCTCTTTGCAGGCAGTTAGCAGGGATGACAAAGTATCCGAGAGAGAGATTTAAGTAGCTCTGAGACATCTCTAGGGTGCTCACAGACACAGTAAATAGGGATAATAATTCTTCCCTCCTGCACAGAAGTGCCATGAGGGTAAATTAGTGTGTGGGAGGTGCTTGGATACTTATTAATAGGGGTCATATAAGTACTTGGATAAGAGGGTGAGCTGTGCCCTAACCCAAAGGGCGTGAGAGAAACACGGATGTTTCTACTGAACAATAAAAGATGCATCAGCTACTGATGGGTGAGAGAGGGTGGGAAGGCAGAGACTGGCTCCTAAGGTTGAGTTCTTGCATAGCTGTAGGGAAGCAAAAGTGAGTCTGAGTCAGACCTGCCTTAAATAGCTCAACCAAAAACCCAAGAAGGAATCTGGATGACATTTACAAGAGACTTCAAAATAGGTTCTCACTAAACAATTCCTTCCAAATTCTACAGTTGCTGCCACCCATCCACCAGAACAGCAATTCTCCATTGCCCCAAGTCCATCTATTCCCTCTCCCTCACCTAGAGTCTTGCTGCAGCAGAATTTCAGTGGTGTTTTAGAGACAGTCCATTATGTCAATGTGGGCAACCATAAACCAATACACACACTGTTGAGGACTGCAAAATGACTCAGCTCCCTGGAGGCCTACATGCCTTGAACATCATTGATAAGAACATTGTGGCTTGGCTTTATTGGGTTGCATGTGCCAAATAAATACCTACAGCCCATCTGTTCTTCCCTAGTCTCTCAGCATCTTGTAGAACTGGCTTCTTTGTTCCGCACAGGTCCAGGTCGGGCTCCTCTCCTCAGCATCCCTTCTCCAACAGAGCAGTTTGAAACTACTGCTGGTGGTGGTCCTGCTTGGTCAGCAGTAGAGACTACCACCTTTCCCTTCTGGCTGCTCAGCCCTACATCCCCATAGCACCTGATCCAACTACCTTGGGTTCTCTCATTGGATGCGGAAAACAAGCTCAGGGAAAGGAGGGAGCCGATTGACTGGCAGGAGGAGATGGTGGTGAGGAAGTCTCAGCAATTATCCTTGCCCATCCTGGTGACAGGCCAGGAAGGCTGGAGAACCTAACAAGGAAACTGGGAAGCGAGTCACAAAGCTGGAAGACACACAGGTGTGGCCTGAAGATAATGCTGAAGCTGGATGCAACTAATACCTACAACTCTGTGAGATAATTGCTGGGCTCCATCAGAAGGTCCAACACTCCTGTTTAATCTCACACTGAAGACCAGAGCTCGGGTCACATTCATGACTGTTGAGATATGGCAGAAGGCAGATACGATACAGCCAAATATATGCTGTGCTGTAGGTTAGCAATGGCATCAAGAGGTGCCACCTCTAGTGCAGGTCTACCAGCTGGGGTCAAGTCAAGGGAAGAAAGAGGTCTGGGAAATAGAGTCACTGTCACTCACTTCAGTGGGGTGGCATATCACCAGCAATACACTTTCATCAAGAAATCTATCCTGAGGAGAGTGCTATGGGTTTAAGAGGTTCCCTCAGTGGAAAACAGAGACTGGGATAAACACAATTTACCTGGCAGGACAGAGGGAAATCCCAGGTCAGAATCAGACTAGTTTTTTCATTCTGCATTCAGTAACACAAAACTGGATTGGTTTAAACTGGAATGGATCCAGACATGCCTATTTGACTCTAGTCCAGTGCTTCTCAAAGTCGGGCCACCGCTTGTTCAGGGAAAGCCCCTGGCAGTCCAGGCCGGTTTGTTTACCTGTCACTTCTGCAGGTTCAGCCGATCGCGGTTCGCCGCTCCAGGCCAACGGGGGCTGTGGGAAGTGGTGTGGGCCGAGGGATGCGCTGGCTGCCCTTTCTGCAGCCCCCATTGGCCTGGAGCGGCGAACCGCAGCCAGTGGGAGCTGCAATCGGCCGAACCTGCGGACGCGGCAGGTAAACAAACTGGCCCGGACCGCCAGGGGCTTTCCCTGAACAAGTGGCGGACCGGCTTTGAGAAGCACTGCTCTGGTTTATGTCACTGCTGCTCATTCTACCATTCAAGCTTTACAAGCAACTTTTCAACAAGTCATTTGGTGTCCAGTTTATGTCCTTGTACTTCATAGGCATCTGTGTCCCTTCTACCAAATAGTTTCAGGCAACACTTGGGGGCTAGCGTTTCCATGCCTTAGTCTAAATGCTATAATCAAAAATAGTTTACATACCCCTGCACTTCAGTCTCTCATTTATACTAAACAGAGCAAAGACCAGGATTTGCAGGGATGATAGATGCTAATGTGTGTAAAATAATCATGTTGTGCTGACTTGTCATGAATTGTCACTTATGGTTGCCATTATTTCCAGTGGAGATGGTTGGGGGAAATCATTTACCATGATTGAAGGTCAACCTGACATGCCCAAGATGAAACATCAGTACCACTGTACACGTTGCCTTTCCTTATACATCAACATGATTTTGAAGGTGAATCATGTGGGCTTTCAAAAAAGTCTGTGGTATAATAATTGTCTTTTGTTCTTATGCAAATTATGTCATCTAAGATCTGGTCCTATTGATAGCAACCTGCTTTATCTTCTCACTCCTCTGACAATTCATAGCTGCCACATACAGATGTTGATTTATTATGTACACCATTAATTCAATTTACTCTTCAGGGTGGTAGGGATTTTTAGCAGTTACTCTGACATTCTGTACTTAGAAGCTATGGAATTCAGGGCCAAGAGAGAAAGGCAATTTAAGCTTTCATCACACTTTTAAAAACTTTTCTCGTTTCAAAGACTCGCTTGCAGCTGATTTAATGATGTCAAACTTGGAAACAAAACAGATTGCACAAAGTAGGCAAATGAGATATTACTGTATTTATTTCAAGGTGCATAAGTGGAAAGAACTCACTTTCTCATTAAGTCAACACAAGATTTTTAGAAGTCGGTTGTACTTGGAAGCCCAGAAATGCCGCATAGAGTACACCTCTAATCACAAGCCTGATCTTGCCAAGCGCTAAGCGCCCTCAACTCCCTCTGTTGGAGTTGAAGGTACACAGGATCTGGTCCTGTGCTTTATAGTGCTAGCCTGTACTTTATTAATCCTTGCTTTGTTTAAACAGCTATTCAGACATGTCAATATTGCAAAAAGTTAATTTGTTTAGATTCAGTAAGTTATACACTATTTACCACCAAACAACAAATCAGAGCATGCACTCTGTGCAAGTCACTTTTGAAACGGAAGTTGTGACAATAATGTATTACATTCGAACTGTTAAAGCTTCCAGTGGGATGATTTAACCATAGACAGTGCAACGGGCTGAACTTATAAACAATAGGATTTATTAAAGACACCCTTCAGAAAAAGCACTGGACACACCAAAAACTAGAGGAGGGCCAAATCCACAAAATGCTACCACTTCCCACCAACCGTAAGAGAGAGATGGGAGTTGAAATAAAATGGGACTTAGATCTGAACTACCTCTGACTATGGGCTCCAAAATGAATCTTCACAAGAAGATTATGTAAACCATCATTGCTTTTGCCAATATACACTACAAATAAGTCTAGTGGTTTTGCTGTTCATGAAACTCTTGGTTTGTGCTCACTAGAACTAGACATATAGTGAAAAAAATACATATTTGGGATTCTGAATTTCTTTCAGTTCAGCCATGGTCCTGCCCTATCTTTGCCTGCTTTTCTGTGTTGAGTCATGCCTTCCACCACAAGTACACCTCTACCTCGATATAACGCTGTCTTCGGGAGCCAAAAAAATCTTACTATGTTATAGGTGAAACCACATTATTTCGAACTTGGTTTCATCCGCCGGAGTGCGCAGCCCCTCCCCCCCCATCCCGGAACGCTGCTTTATTGCGTTATATCGGGTCGCGTTATATCGGGGTAGAGGTGTAATCTAATAGAAATCAACTAATCAAACTGCCCTTGGAGTGAAGATTACTCAACATGAATAAGGGTGGCAGAATTGGGTCCTAAGATATTGAGGCAGGTGGTATCGCTCTGAGGTAATTCTCAGAGCTATACCACCACCACCACAACATATTAAATGTTCAAAAAAACATGCACATCAGAGAGCTGTATGAACACTTGCAATTATTGCCCTGGTTGAAAGGATGTAAAGTTTATTAATACAAATATTTCTCAGTGATATTTCTTTGATAGGTTGTTTTCAAGCATTTCAAGAGCAAGTTTCCTTCCACTTCAGGGCCAAGACTGACCTTACTCAAGCACAATAAATAAATAAAATAAAATAAAATAAAATAAAGGAACCTCAATTGGGAGCTTTGCTTGAGTAAGGATTTAGGATTGCCACTTTTCTAATTCCTGGCAACCAGACCCCTGAGACCTCACCCTCTGCCCCACACTCTTCCCCAAGGCCCTGTCCCCTTCACTGCCCCTGCTCCTGAGATCCTGCCCGCTTCTCTGCCTCTTCCCCTGAAGCCCCGCCCCATCACTCGCTCCTCTCCCCCCCTCTCTGGATCATCTCAAGGAGAATGCCTACAGGTAGGACACAGCCCCGGTTGAGCAGGGGCTGGTGCAGGTTAATGACCCAGCCCCTCCCCTTGCCCCGCTGTAACCAGGCTTTTGGTTCACGTGCCATTTAGAGTTGCCAGGTCCCCCCAAAACCAGGTGCCTGGCAACACTAAACAACACCTGGACACATAAGTTAGAAACCGGATTATGTGGGTAAAGACAGGATGGGTGGCAACCCTATAAGGGTCTTAAATATTTGAAGTTTAGATAAAAGCAGCAAGACACTGTTTTTGAAAGAAAGATTAGCAAAGGTGCAGCAGGGAGAATAACCTCTCTCAAAACATACAGCTAGGGGTTGTTTGCCACTTGAAAAGGGCTCAGGTTTAAAGCTGTCATTTTATCTGGCTGGCAAGCCAACTTTTTCCTCCAAAAATGCCCAGGCCACACAGTATTTTTGGTTTAATTATGGTATATGAAAGATATATTTAAACACCACAGAAAGAATTCATTCATAGCTGTTGATTGCCCCAGACTTACTGAGGCTGTGTGAAGAAGAGTTAGTGACACAGTAGGGATGTTTTCTGGAGCAAGGAAGACTTCCCCTCCCTCCCCCCCGAAGGGCCGACTTTCACTGCCAGTGACTGGTAGGGTTTGCAGGCCTGAAAGGCAGCATGCCAACTCAGTTGATATAGGATAGCACTTGCACTTATTCTTAATTCCTTAGGGAAAGTTCCCAGCTTGGGCACCCGAATCATGTTATTTGCCCTTGTTCAGTGACCCTGTTGACTACAGGTGCTTCTTGTAAAATTATTTATGCTTCTTAGTCATCAAAGCTTCAATCTTTTTAACCTTAGGTGTGATGTCTTGGGGCTAGGTGAATAGTGGATCGAAAGAACAGTAACAGTATGCACTCTGCAGCAGGTTTTATCTTCTGCAATTCAGGCTTGACTTGAGAGTGCAGCCAAATGGAATCAGCTCATACAGTGTCTCGAAGATCAAGGACTTGGTAAATCCCAAATGTGACCATGTGATCAATCTGAATAAGGATGGCTGCATCCCTGTTCGCTGAACACAAATACATCTTCATCTAGACTCTGCTCACATACTGGACTCCATCCAGATCCGGTTTAAATTCTCCCTTTTGGCACTAGCAGATCGTTTGCTCCCAGTCCCAAGTAAATTGTTGACCAAGTCATAGACACTAAAAATCAGTGAATTAGGCATGAAACGTGTCCTTTATACAAGCATAATGAAGACATATGGTCTTGATTTTATGTTTGATATTTTTAAAAACACTCCATACTTAAAGCAATCACAACCATGTGATGTTTGTCACAACGGTGTTTTAAATGCCACTCTCTCCTCCACCCCACCCACCCCCCAAAAAACAGAACAGAAAACTCGCTTTCAATATTTCTAAAAGAAAGAATGCAACTATCTTACCTGTATCTAGTCCTTTCCTCCCAAAGAAAATGCTTTACAAGTTGTGAGGCCAGGAACACTTTACCTGTCCCTGGGATGGAATGCAGCAACAGTTTAACAGCACAGCAACACTATGAAACAATTTAGGACAAGCCATGAAGGACAATACCACAGCTAATTGAAACTACTGGGGGAATTTAGGCATGTAGAATACAATTATCCAAACTGGAATTTGGCCAGGGCATGAGGTCCAACAACCCATTTCTTGCCAAATGTGCCAGAAGATCATTAATGAACACAAATGGCAAGGACCTGTTTTATGTCCCCTATGGTGGGGCTTTTTAAAAGAAGAAATCCATTGAGCAATGTGGCTGTAATGTTGATACAATAGCCCTGTTCAGTACATTCCAACCCATTGAGAGTGTGACATTTGTACAGACTAAAAGCTAAGTACACATCTGGCAAACTTTAATTTATTTACAAAACTCTGCTCTGCAAGAGTCTTAACTCTGAACAAACTCTAATCAATTTAATCAAACTTCCATGGGCCCACAGAGCATTGGCGTGATATTTTATTTGTGGGGGGAAAAAAAAGAAAAACCCTGTAAATAACTAAATTGTTTTCAGCCCGGCAGCTGGAAGTGCATTAGGAAAAGTAGAGCTTTCAGTTCCTCCAAGTTGACTTGTAGTCAACTCCAAGACTGTGTATGATTACTGTAGTTCTCAAAGGCATCAGAGTGTATAAGTATTTTGTTTAGAAGTAAAGCTATTATTTCTCTCTTCCCTCTCCATGTCTGGACAGACACCACAATCTCCTCTCTCTTAAAAATCATCACTGGAATTAAATAGATAGAGTCTGTGCAGAGCATCTCTCCTTTATGTTCTCTGATAGAGTGGGATGTCCTTGGGATTCTAGCAACACCACCACCTAGAGCCAAATTTTCCCTTCAGTTACACGTGGCAGAAATCAATGCGAATCGACAGAACTCAATGGAGCTGCACAATTGAAATTTAGGGCGGAATCCGGTTGTTGGCACTTATTTAGTGCCTTACATTTTCTAACCACCGTGTAAATGCAACCTGCATGCTTTATACTGCAGCATTTGACTTTGTTTCTCCCAGGGAGAGGGAGAGAAGGAGGAAGGAAGGAGACATAGATCTTACTTGGATATTATGCGTCTCTTGCACACATTCAGAGAGCAGGGCAGGGAAACTCGGCTAGAAGGATCTAGAAACATTCAGAACAGGGTGTGGCAGTTACTCAAGCTGCTCAGTAGCTACTTCTGAGGCTATGAAGGAAGTTTTCATTGTTGGCAAGGCACACCCTAGTCATCCTTTGAGAGCTGAACCAATCAGAGCATGGGGAGTTGGGGGGAGGGGGAGAAGGTTATACATACAGCAATTAAAGAGAGCCCTGCGGACTCAGCAGCTGATCCACGCATGACCAAGAGATGTGTCCGGGGTGAGTGCTGGTGCCCATTCCCTGGAGCACTTTGGAAACACGTTAGTGCTATTCCAGCTCTATTTACCAGGGAAGCCCTTCATTATGATAATATTTGGTCCAGCGTGTGGTCCACCATTTCTCAAACTCTGAAGAGTCCAGGCGACACACACTACATACTATGGTCACACCATCCAAACTGAGAAATCATCCCCAAGAGAAGATCAGAGGGGAATGTGTTTTGATATGTGCGCTAAAGTATAGGAAAAAAATGTATGTCAAAACCTTACACTGAAATGTTTGTAACAACAACAAAAGGGGGAGAGTCTGTATAAGGAACATCAGTAGAGTTACAGTTTCAAAGCTTTATTTAAAAGTTATTCATAGTATTCAGAATACTATTTACAACATTTTCTACGAGTTACAATGAATTTTGTTTGTATTAAATGTGTGTTTTGCTAAGAAAGTGCATGGTGCGCGCTCTTTGAAATTGACAGGGAATAATTAACATCCATTTATCAGGGATTTTACATACCACAGCCCTGAGGTTTAACGCTGTGTAATGCTTTTTGAAAAGTCCTGGAAAGAAAGCACTGCAGCCTATCCTTCAACGAAGAGTTAAACAGAGGTGCAGGAAGAAGGGAAACGTTACATACAAAATCGCCCCATCATTCTCCTGTCCTAATTACACGAACTTTAACATTTCAACAAACCGTTCTAATTCTAAAAGGTCAGCTAGTAAATAAAAGTCATAGTCGGAGAATTAAGGCATTTAGGGCTAAAATCCTGCCCTTCAGTGCACATGCACAACTCCCATTTAAGTCAGTAGATGATGTGTGCACACATTCAATGGCAGAACTGACACTTAAAAAGCTGTATAATATACAACTAATCAGGGCCGGCGCAACCCATTAGGCAACCTAGGCAGTTGCCTAGGGTGCTACAATTTGAGGGGCGGCAACTGCAGCCGTATTTCGGTGACAGGACCTTCCGCCCCCTCTGTGGGGGGCGGCATTTCGGGGTGGAACCTTCTGCCGCCTAGGGTGGCAGAAAAGCTGGCGGCTCTCCTGCAACTAATGTAACTGCACCATGTATTTACTAAACGTGTTAGTGCAGGTTTCTTCTGACACGGAGGTAATATTTTCATACAAAATTATGTAACACTTAAATCTCCTGTAATGTCTGTTTCAAAACGATAAGATGCTCTTGCATCAAGATCATCCTGCAAGGGAAGCTCCCCAAATCATCGAAAGACATTCAAATAATGCCACACACTTTAGAGCCGCGTGGGCAGGGCCGGCTCCAGGCACCAGCGGAGCAAGCTAGGGCCTGGGGCGGCAGATTCCAAGGGGCGGCATTCCATCTAATCCTTTTCTTTTTTTTTTTTCCCTGCTTCACCGCTTTGGCTGCCCCTGCAGGTTTTTCTTTTTGGTTTGCTGCTCCCGCTGCCCTATAGGGGGCGGCGGCATGGAGGACGGGAGCGCTCTGCAGCCCGCATCCTTCCCTGCCTGCCGACCGGAGTGGCATGGAGCCCTCCCGGCAGGCGGCACACGCGGAGGAGCCGTGTGGCAGCGTCCCACTTAAGGAAGCCCTGAGGGCCCCCTCTTCTTCCTCCCCCCACTAGCCAGGGTGTGCACTCCGCTGCCCGGGGTCTGCAGGGCCGGGAGTCCCCTTGCTCCCACGCTCCCGCCACCCCGCAGGTATTTTGTTTCTCTGTTTCCCGCCCCCCTTTGCCGCTCCGGCCGGGGGCAGGTTTGTTTCCTGACCCCTTTCACCGCTCCGGCCGGGGCAGGTTTGTTTTCCTCCTCTCCTCTATTCCCCTCATCCTTTTCTGCTCCAGCCGGCCCGGCATTTTTTGCTTGGGGCGGCAAAAAAGCCAGAGCTGGCCCTACACATGGGAGCTGAAAAAAATGATGCTAGAATTAGTGGACAATACAACTATATTATTATTATTTGCATTACCATAGCCTCTAGCAGTCCCAGTCATGGGCCATGACCCCATTGTGCTAGGCACGGTACAAACACAGAACAAAAAGATGGTTGCATGCCTCAAAGAGCAACAGATATTCACACAAACATATACACACTTAGTTTGATCATGTTATTTGCAGGTCAATTGAATCCTTTTTTGAAAAGCAAGTGCAAAATGACTGGGTGAATTCTTTTCACAGTAAGATTGTAAACAAATTGTAAAAGTGAAGTAATAATTTAAATAAAATCATAGGCTAGGCCAATCATAGGGCATTTTTGCCAGTCAATATCTGTGGTGTATTGGAGGCATTTCCATATTATTTTTCCTTTCATCTTGCTTCCAGAAAAACTGCCTTAATTTCAAAGGAAACAACATTCATAGGACGAGTTTGTGGAATATCCATTTTGAACACTGACAATATGAAGTATTCCTACCAGCCTATGATGATAACATCCCCAGGCAACTTAGGTTCAGTGACCTTTTGACCTAGTGGACACTACAGCATGAATTATGCTTTCAACCACTATTTCCCAACATGGCTGTTGCTAAGTCAGTTTCCATTTGCATTGTGGATAGGGTGGTGGTGGTATTATTTCATTTCTAACAAAAAAGAAAATAGGATAGCTGGAACTATGCTTCGCCACAAAGTAGTCAACAGCACTGCTTCTAAAGATGGCTAGAACAGTCTTTAGATATGGAAGGTGTGGATCCTAACCATGTTAAAACTTTACTGGATTGTTTTTGAAAATGGTTTCCAACATAACCCGCAGTCTGGATAGATCCCAAGGGCATATCCCTGTCACTGCTCTGCTGGCAGAGTCAATGGAAGTTCTGGATCACAGAAGCCTGCAGACCTCCAGTCACTCCTGCCAACATTCTCTTCCCCCTCTGCTCTTCCACATCTCTCCCTCCCCTTGAGCCCTATCCTCTGCCCACCTTTATTTTTCTTTATTTCCATCCCTCTTTTAATACCATTCCCTCGTGCCCGGGGCAACTTCCATTTTCTTATGTCCCCATAGTGGTCTTGTTATCCTCTTCCAAATGACCCACTTAAGACTTGCTGTGCTCGGCTACTTTCCTAATCTGCACACAAGGTCCTGGCTATAAACGAAACAATATACAAGAAATATTGGGTAACATTTACACTACATTGGTATAGTTAAGGTGGTACAACCATCCTAGTGTAGACACAGTTATAACAATGTAATTGTGCTTATACTCATATAGCTTATTCCCACAAGGTAAGAGGAATAAGCTATAGTGGTATAAGGCACCATGTAAATAGAAAAGACAAGAGTGAGTACATCCAGCATAATTGAATCTATACTAATAATTTGTATCAGTATAACTATACTGGCTACAAAAACAAACTAACCAAAAAAAAAAAAATCACTCAGTCTTACCCAGTATAATTATACCAGTACGAAAACTGTCTGTAGGTCAGGCATAAGTCAAAGAGGCACTTTTGAAAACTGTGCCTATTGTATACAAATTAAAACTATTAAAGCTAGTCAAAAAACAAAAAGGAATAATTGCAATTTATTTATTTTTTCTAAAATAGTGGTTTGTATTTCACAGGATTTAAAATGAGTAACAGAAAATGGGTCCACAACATTTGTAACCAAAAATTTAATCAAAAGTTCCAATTAATATTGCCAGAAATGATGCTTTCTTATAGGAAAACTAAAATTTCAATAATGTGAACAAATATTTTGATAAAAGTTATCCATAAAAAAAAGTCACAAAAAATGGAAAATGTCCATTCAGTCCACAATTTTTCACTCTAAGTATTAATTTTGAAAAATGGCCATAGTCTAACAAAAACAAAACAAAACAAGAACCACTTTGTGTGAAAAATTTAAACCACTTCTATTACCAAGCTGACCTGTTTTCCTTTGGGGTAGGGCGAAGCACACTCCCAATATCTATTTTCCCATCTCCTTTATTGCTGTTGTCTTTTCACTCCTCAATCTCTCTTCCTACCATCAGCTGTTACTATTTGATTTGGACAGTAAATTCCATTGGGCAAGGATCTTGGTCTTTTTGTGTGTCTGTAAAATGGAATGCACAGCAGTGCCAGCATGATGTAAATTGTCTTCCTCTAAATATGCTTTTATATATAAAGAATTCAAATGTTACCAAGAATTTTCAGAACCCACAGCAGCTAATATAGGTTATTAGACATGGGTGAAATTGTAATTTAGACCATTATAGGATCTTTCTTTCATTCTTTTTATGTTTATGCAGCTGTCAAGATAACTGAAGTTGTCCTACTGGAATGGAAGTTGACCCCTTTCAGGTGCGTGATTTTCTGAGAACAATGGGCTCTCTCCCCATATCCCTAAAAGGTAGTTATCCCACAGTTGGCATCCAGCCAAGAAATCTGTATTTGACTGGGGTAGGACTTTTCTAAAATAAATTGTGTGTGACTATAAATCTCTCCGATTATTATTAATTTGTTTACTTAGTGCTGACAATGTGCTCAGTACAATGCAAAAAATGAAGACAATCCCGGTCTTAAAAAGAGTCCAGTCTAAAAGAAAAAGAATGCCTTGTAGTTAGAGCACAAGATTGGGAATCAAGGCACCTGAGTTTTACTCTAGACTTCCTATCAGCCTTGGATAAGTAACATTATCCTTCTGTACTTCAGTTTCCTATTTGTAAACTAGTGCTATTTAATCCTCACCTAAACTCTAGGGATACTTGAGACTCCATTAATTAATGTTAAAGTACTTTGAGATCCTTATAGAGAAGGCACTTTTGAAGTGCAACAAATTAGCATTCCTTGCTGTAGCCCTTTTCACTTTCTCCTCATTTTTTAATGAGCTGCATGCACACATGTAGTTTACTTTGTACTTAAATTTGTTAACTTTTGTTATATAAAAGAGCCAATAATGGAGAAGATCTCTGAGTTTCAACTTAATAAAATTACATCGATGTCACTACATTTTCCTACCATTAACCTTTCCGTGGCCATGGACGTTCTGTCCGCATACACTCCTTTGGCTGGCAAAGTGGAAATTTGCCATCAGGGTAAGAGCTTAAAGGAAAGTCGTCATGCAGAAGATAAAAGGAGAAGATTTATTAAAATTGACTTCATAATGCCATAGTGCATGGAGCTATAAAAACTTTAAAGTTTGCAATTTAGAGGCATTATTTATGTCCTCGAATTCCCGTGTCAGCAAAAGCTCCTGTACCTGTTCTTTTAAGACTCCTGGAAGCAAGCACCACAAACCATGACCAGCATTAGTCTCTAAGATGACCACCCAAGACCCTGAAAAATACTGAGATAGAAATACAGCCACAAATTTGCCTCTTTCTACTGCTAATGGCTTGAGAGTCACAGGAAGAAAAGAAAATCAGGGAGAACGGGAAAAGAAAAGAGAACGTTGTGCCCATTATAAAATATCTGATCTTATGCAATTTTGTCCATTATTATTACTTTATTGTTGGCATACTTTGTTATGCTATATTGCCCATGCTACCAATAGCTCTCTAGTATCTTGTTAGGTTTGCCTTGTCCATTGAAACATCTTGGATGGAATTCTACTTCCATCGAAGCCATTGGGAGATTTACCATCAACTTTAATGGGACCAGGATTTCAAATATTGTCTCTAAAGAAGGGTTTCAATTCATATCCACCCAAGATTCTGGAATTTTGGTTTGGGTCTTTATCAAATGCAGCTACATACTGATACTGCCAAATAATCTGAATATGCACCCCCAGGCGCCGCCTTGATGAATCAATTTACTAGAATTATGAATAGGACATTCTCATAAGCAAACTAGAGAAATGTGGTCTAGATGTGCACCCACCAAAAGGTGGGTTCACAACTGGTCGAAAGACCATTCTCAAAGAGTAATTATCAATGGTTTGCTGTCAAACTGGGAGGGCTTATCTAGTGGGATCCTGCAGGAATCAGTCCTGGATCCGGTTCTGTTCAATATTTTGACTTGGTTAATGGAGTCCAGGGTATGCTTGTAAAATCTACAGATGACACCAACCTGTAAGAGGTTGCAAGCACTTTGGAGGACAGGTTTAGAATTCAAAATGACCTTGATAAATTGGATAATTGGTCTGAAATAAACAAGACAAAACTAATCAAAAGACTAATACAAAGTACTACACTTAGGATGGAAAAATCAAATACATAATTACAAAATGGGGAATAAATGACTAGACAGTAGTACTGCTGGAAAGGATCTGAGGGTTATAGTGGATCACAAACTGAATAGGAGTTACGGTAGTTGTGAAAAAGGCTAATATTTGGGATGTATTAGCAGGAGTGTTGCATGTAAGACACAGGAAGCAATTGTCCCCTCTACTTGGCATTGGTGAAGCCTCAGATGGAGTACTGGGTCCAATTCTGGGCACGATACATTAGGAAAAATGTGGAAAAATTGGAGAGAGAGTGTCCAGAGGAGAGGGGGGGAAAAAAAAAAGATAAAAAGTTTAGAAAACTTGGCCAATGAGGAAAGGTTAAAAACAGGGTGTGTTAGTCTTGAGAACTTGATAACAGCTTTCAAATATGTTAAGGGTTGTTATAAAGAGGAGGGGGATCAATTATTCTCCGTGTTCACTGAAGGTAGGACAAGACATAATGGGCTTAAACTCCAGTGAGGGAGGTTTAGGTTAGATATTAGGGAAAAAAACTAACTATAAGAGTATGTCTTCACTACCATCCGGATCTAGACGCAATACATCGATCCCCGAGCACTCTCCCATTGACTCCTGTACTCCAGCTCGGTGAGAGGCGCAGGCAGAGTTGACAGGGGAGCAGCAGCAATCGACTCACCACGGTGAAGACGCCACGGTACGTCGATCTAAGTATGTCGACTTCAGCTACGTTATTCACATAGCTGAAGTTGTGCAACTTAGATCGAGCCTCCCACCCCACCCCCCCAGTGTAAAACAGGCCTAAGTGTCGTTAAATCCTGGAATAGACTTCTAAGGGAGGGTGTGGAATCCACATCATTGGATGTTTTTAAGAACAGGTTGGGCACACACCTATCAGAGTTTACTTGGTCCTGCCTCAGTGCAAGGGCTGGACTTGATGACCTCTCGAGGGTGCTTCTAGCCCTACATTTCTATGATTCTATAATACTCTTTGCTGTTCCATTTTCCCTAAGGGAGTTGGTGCACTCAGTGTGCTTGGCTCTGCAAGATTGTGGCTCTGTCTGCTCAGCAGGCTGCCCTTTAGCATGCTCCATCTGGCAGATCTATGTTGACACCCTTCTGCCACTGTGCGCTGCTAGATTTAGAATAGTAACCTTCTCCCAACTCCATTCCTACCAGTACTTGCCCCAAGACAATGGGCTACCAAACCGCTCTTCCCTCTTAAAGTTTGAAGGGGAATGAAAGATATTGGGGTTCTCTTTCTGGAGGCCAGTTAGCATGGTTTCTGCCTCGCATGTACATTAACTGTGCCACTGAAGCTTTTTACAACAAGCCTCGACACAGCTTTACTCTAAAGGTCTTGGATCCACTCTACATCTAAATTTAACTTCTTAATTCTTCCCAGTAATATCAGAGGAGTGCTTTACGTAGAGCTGGAGTACATTTGATCATTCGGACATCATTAATATGCCCGTCATCCTCGCCCATCACATCATTGCATTCTGAAGAGGCTTTTCTGACTGTCTGCATTTCAGATTATGCCCGTTTCCATCCCAAATCTAATCCTGTAGCTCTGACAGCTCTTCACTCACCCTAGTCCCTCAACTATTGTGGCAGTCTGTTGATGTAATTTTTACTGACTCCTATCATCCTCATCTGAAATGCAGAGAGCAGGCGAGGCTACATCTTCACCTGGGTATGTGCTCTTCCTAAAATCAGCAATAGGTTTCCTCACTATTACACCAGCTGATTTAAATTTTTAAGTATGTGGGAAGGGGAAAGGGGTGCACGGGGGGCCATGTTAGTATTAAGTCATTTCTTTGTGTTTCTTTATTTTAAAGCACAAGCCTTTCCAAGTCACTTATCCCTGTAGTCTATGCTACCCTCGGTACTGTGTACACATGCCGACAATGTAATGCAACTTAATGCGCTTGGTGGGGACACACACAATCGACTGTATAAAATCGCTTCCTAAAAAAATTGACTTCTATAAATTTGACCTAATTTCATAGTGTAGACATACCCTCGGAGTGATTTGATTTAACATAGCTAAATCAAATGCAACATTTGTTTTAAATACACAAACCCTATATAGTTAGAGGAAGTTTTAAACAATTAGCCGAGTAACATTTGGGAACTAAAAAGCTGTTTCTGAAATCAGCTGCTCTTAGGGTAACTAATGAAAAACCTACTTACACTGTTAGCCAGTCAAAGAGACAGCAGTAACCTTAATTTGCCATTGAGATCTTTGATGGGATAAAAAAATATTTTCCTCAATATCTTAGAAGTACAGGATATTTGCCTAATGAGCTAGAGGGCTCAAGCCCACAGGTGCCACATTAATTACAAAGGGGTATTTAATAAATAAGACCATAATTATCTAGCCCAGGCATCTGAAGAATTATCAAGCCTTGATAATGAAGGGAAGTGAGAAAGGAAAGAGAAATTCGCGGTCTCATCTATACACTGAAAAATAATCACTATAGAGACAGATTTTGTTCGTTCATATCTGGTATTTCTAAAGTCTTCTGTCTGTTAAAATGCCAGATGTTCACACATTGTTATTATCATCAATGACATTAATTGGGAAAGAGAGAAAGTTAATCCAATTTAATTCCCAAAACTAGGCATATTTATATATATATATATATATATAAACACAATAATGGAAGAATACAACCAGGACAGACATCCCATAATTTGTCAAGCGGTGACTTTTATATATGGTATGCACAATAATTCCAAGAGTGTCTGAACAGTGATGCCATCCCCATACAACAAATGTTTCATTTGACAGTGCAAAGAACAGCAAATAAATACTTAGGTGCCCCCAGAGTGGCCCTTTTGCACAGCTTCTGTTAATAACAGAGCTTTGTATACAACACCACATAGGTTTACTTGTGGTACAGATTTTCTTGGTAGAGGAATTTTTACCGCCTCATTGGCAGAAAACTATTCGAGATATTTTAAATTCGATACACCAACAAAAATAAAAGCCACCATTACAGGACGACCGAGTCTCCTTGCAAATATATGCAAATACCTGTGTATAACAAAGCAATTTACATGTGCCCAAAGCCTCAAAGTGAAAGTATTTGCTTTGATCAAAGCTTATAATGGGATTTATCTTTAGGGCATAAAAACAATGTTTGCCTTAAAGAAAACAGCAGTGGCTTTAGATCACTGCAATGAGACCCTTCTTCCATTGTAGCATTGCTGTTTGCAACATTATTAAGGTTGTGTGAGCACTTCCATTATAATTCTTTATTTCCAGGAGCTTATAATTTGTTTGTAAAATCTCTCTCTAAACTTATACTTGGCACATAAGACCTTAGCCTGGGAGCTAAAGATTTTTTTTCTTAATCAAACGGTTTAAAAAAAAATAAAAATAAAAAAATCAAACCATTTGTTTGGTATAAAATTACTGGCATCTGAGCTGAATTCTGTCAAGATTCTGTTATGATTTAAAGTAGGGCTAAGCAAAAAACTTTCCTAATGAAATGTGAAAATAGCTTGAAAGTAATAAAAAAGCAATTCTTCTAAGTTATATTTTAAATTACTAAACAAATAGCTGACAAATACACACACATAAAATAGTCTGTTCAAAACTTCCTGACGGCAGCAAGATTTTCCTTCCTTCTTCAGCCAATAAAAATTCACTTAATGCTAAGTGAATGGTTTGAAGAAACCCAACAAGAACTATGAAACTGATAGCCTGGTACTGAGATCCCAAACGAAAGTTCCATTCCACTAGAAAATGGAAGTCTTCAACTATTTTGTCCAAACAATACAAAGAATTTGCAGAATCACTGAATTGGTAACACACACACAAAACTCAAGCGTTGCTTGCTAGAAGGTTTGCTGTGGCTCACAAACATTTTAGCAAATGCAGGCAAACATTCAATGTAACTGAGCAGTATTTCAAGTGGAGCAAGGCCAAATATTTGGGGAAAGCACACACACACACACACACACACACACACACTAACAAAATTTTGACCCAAAACTAGGTCAAACTTGCAGGTTGCTGCTGTTACTGTAAGCTTTTGCAAACCAATATGAAGCCAAATGGAAAGGATGGTTTGAAAACACTTTGGGCCAGATGCTGCAAACTTTCCTCAGGCAAACACCCACAGAAGTCAAAGGGAGTTCCAGGCATACAGGGATCTTAAAATTGTAGGTACCCACTGACATCCGTTTATTTTTATCGCTAACAGAGTGTGTTCAGGGAGAAGGACATCCTCAATTCGGTATTTACTAGATCTTATCACTTAATGCCACACTGCAGGTATACACACACACCCATACAAAAACCTTATAATGTATATGTGCAATGCTGACTTTACTATTTCATTTACCATGAACAGTAGAAGACAATAGGCTGAATTCTTCCCTAGGGATGCATCCTGTAGGATCACAGACTTCAATGGTTATAGCCCAGGAGCAGAATTTTGTCCAGTAACCACAAGCCGTTTCACTAGCATAACATCTGCATTTTGCAGGTTATGGATGTTGTTAT
Organism: Trachemys scripta elegans; assembly: GCF_013100865.1. NCBI lineage: Eukaryota > Metazoa > Chordata > Testudines > Emydidae > Trachemys > Trachemys scripta. Next base: position 94,464,238 of record NC_048305.1, on the reverse strand, counting down.
ATATGGTGAGTTTCAGCTATCGCTTAGTTAACTATGCTTTACAACTGCTTCACATGCATACATAGATTGCTTAGAGGCAGGAAGGAATAATTGCATATGCATAAGTACCTCAACTGGCAATTAATTGCTGTATGGTGAAATAGCAATAATGAATAGGATTCATTTTCATTTTAATACTGTGTGAGACACATATTAAGTACACTCGTATGTGTACATCAGTAACAAATAGCACTTGGCTTTACATCTGCCACTTACGGATTATTACATCAGATATCCAAAAGCTTAACTCTTTTAATAAAGGGGGGGAGGGGGAAGAGAGACCATTTTTTAAAAATACCATTGCAATCATGTTAAAACTAGGATTAAATCCTAATAAGAAGAGATAGCTGCTATTTTTTTATGCTCCTAGTCATCTTGAAGCACTGGCAATGTGTAAAGTAATAGACTGTAATATTGTCATGCTGCTTCCCACCACTCAGGCATTCAAATAATTCAGCCATAACCTAGTTACAGATGAGTCTTCTGATGGCTCTGACACTTCCATTTTCACTTTCCCAGTTCTGATGCGTCTCATCATTAAAGCAACTCTACTCTGTAATTTTTGTTAAACGACTCCCAGCGACAGAGCCAAGGAAAATGACTCAACTTTTATTTTGACCTTATAAAACCATCTAATTGGCATGGGGCCTTCAGGCCACATTAGTTTCTATTGGATTGAAAGCTATACCCAGAGCCACAAAACTCTTGCACCTTATGCTCCAATGTAATTGGTTCATGCAGCAGTTTTAAAGTTTTTCCACAGTTTGGTTTCTGGCAAATTAAAAGAAACTATTATCATACACTGGCTACTGCCGATGTTCTTCATATCGGCTTCAGAATGGTAAGAATATTTGTTAGATTTAGGGCCTAGTGTTAATCATTTTAGGTAGAGAATGCATTTGAACTGAATCTATATTACTCCTAAATTAATGCATACAAGGAAAGAGGTTACCCCAAAGATTTAGTACTTTTTAACCTTGAAACTGTGTCATATAATAGATATTGATTCATCTTTATTTTTATTATACAGAAAAATGAGAAAATACATCCACTGGTGAATTATTATACAACAGAATTATAATATAGGTGATAACCATTTAAACAGTGTGGTGACACAGCACGTTTGCTTTAAAAGCTTACAGAAATCAATGATAATATTCGTCTTGGTTAGACTCTTTCTAATTAAAGAGACAATGTCAAAGATTTTCAATACACCTCTACCTCGATATAATGCTGTCCTCAGGAGCCAAAAAAATCTTACTGTGTTATAGGTGAAACCGCGTTAGATTGAACTTGCTTTGATCCACCAGAGTGCGCAGCCCCGCACCCCCGGAGCGCTGCTTTACTGCGTTATATCCAAATTCGTATTATATCGGGTCGCGTTATATCAAGGTAGCGGTGTAGTTCAAGTTCTAATTCTTATGCCTCTCAATTGTTTGGAATATCCTCTTAGTACCGCTTAGTGGTAGAAGCTTAAAAAACACCTTTCTATAATAATGTCCATATTCAATCAAATAATTTTGCATGTGTGTTTTCAATGGCACCAAAGTTGTTCTTGTGCTTTTAATTGTGTTTGTTACAGTGCAAGACACGTAAGATGGACGCAGCTGGTAAGGCCCAGTTTGTCTCTTGTAGAGAATGGCCATTCTAAGCAGATACTAGGGGTGAAATTCTACCGTCGTTGAAGTCAATAGCAAAGCTCCCCTTTACCGCATTGGAGCCAGGATTTCACCTTGTTTTCCTAAGTGAAAAGAGGCTATCCAGCATGCAGGGAAAGAGAGGGGAGTGTTTTCTAGCAAAGGATGCAAGGAGACAACAGAAGGAAGAGCACAATGGAAACTATTGTGAAGGAAAGTTGGCAGGAGCTCTTTTTCAAAAGGAAGCACTTAGAGAGAAAATTCAGGGGTGTAGTGAGGAAATACAGGGAAGGGATTGTCAGGAGTGGAGGCACCAGGGGGAATCGACAGAATGTCATAGGATTTTTTTTTTTAACCTTAAGCATTCACACAAGCCATGCAGAAGATCTTTTCGAGTTTAGAAACCAGCCTTTTGCCTGGACAGACAGGGCAATCCCTGGGGCAGATCACCATACATCCCTATTCTTCTACCGCCCCCACTGAGGATATTGCCAATAACGACAGATACATTCTAGATCCAGGCTTTTATAGAATACACTTAACCTTTATTCCCTTTCCTGGTTAACAGGCATCTGGCTGTAATAAAAAAGCCTTGCATATATCATAAATACCCTTCAAAAACGTGTACACTGTTAAAATATCCTCCCCTCAGGCCTGCTGTCATTTAACCACGATCGAATATATGGTCTTTCAATACTTCCCCTTCAGAGCCTTAGTCATTTTTCCTTCTTTTATGAATCCCCCCCCCCCTTTTGTTATCGAATGATGCATATTGAATACTGTATTCAAAGTGTGTGTGGGGGGGGGGGGGAGGAAAATATTACACCTCTGACTTCTTGACATGATGCCTCCACACATGTTGCATTGCATTGGCTTTTCTTGAAATCACATTGACTTGTGACTCAGATGTCACGGTGATATGTGTGTTAAGAACCTAGGTAGAAGAGGTGGTCATCATTTGTATGGTATCCACTCTCACTCAAAGGTCTCTGTAGGCTCGGCCGCTTTACAAATATCACCTCCACCTGAATTTTCAAATTATGTTTCTCCAGAATTATTAGCTTGCATTATACCAAAATGAATATTGTTTTGTTATTTCCTTCCCACATTTTTAACCTGGATTCATTTGTCTTTTTTCTCTGTCCTCACTGAGGTTATTTGGGACCTTCCATTTTCTACCAGTTCTGCTCAAACTGCCATGAGTCACTGTCTACAGAAAGAACAGGCCTCCTCTTTTCTTTGCGGTATGAGTCAGGCAATCCAGAGAAGTGCTCTCGATGCAAAAATATTTTTTTTCTCTTAACTGTTACAGAAAAGAACATATGAGGGGACAACCTCCTCCTTCTGAAGAGGGACAGGCAATAGAATCAAATCAGTCACCAAACATTTTGGCACCCTCTACCCCATGTTCTCAGCATCTCTAATTTCTTCTCCTCCCTCTTCTGAAAAGGCAAGCAGCTCCCTGGAGAAAGGCATCAACAGGAAAAGCTAGATGGGGTCAGCTCCACAATCAGGAACCCCACTATTATGTGACCACATTCCAGGCTAATAGAAAGGGTGGGAACTCAAGAATCCCTCCTTCATCAGCTGTTTCCCTCATGCTCATGGACAAGAATTCCCTAGATATCACCCTCATGATACTGATGAGGAAGGTGGCCAATGGTCTATTAGGAACTATGGGATTTCAAAAGAGAAAAAGATTTTGCCATCGCCTTGTAATTTCTTTTATCATAAAGGGAAACCAAATAGTTTGCTTTGTAACCTATTAGCATCCCATATCGTTTCACAATAAAGCTGGAGTAAATCGTATGGTTTGCAGGCAGACACCTGATACAACAGACCTTCACTAATACACACTAGTGACTGGGAGCCCCCCCCCACCCCCGGGTGTATTACTGAATTTTGCAAGTTACCAAATAAACAATAAAAACCTCAATGATAATGCACCACAAAGCTTATTTCATTCACTTATTTGACAAGTGTAGTTCAGTTAATACTTCACAGAAAACAGGTAGGGGAAGAATGAGGATTTTGAAGAAAAGAGGGTTGGAGAGACTGGAGAGACAGGGAACCTGGGTTTTATTCCCAGCCATACCGGAGATGTCTTGCCCAAATGTTGCAAGTCCCTTAACCTTAGTGGGTATCCCCATCTGTAAAAAGGGGATACCACCACCTATCTGGCAGGGTTGTTGTGAGGGTAAATTCATAAGTACTTGTAAAGTGCTAGGAGAGTAGGAAGTACTATTATTATTATTATTGTCACATGTTCTACAGTATATTTGATAAGTTATGAAAGCTCAGTAATATGAGGGCTCACTAAATTCATTTGCTCTTAAATCATTGCTGAAAAGAGAGGAAAGACTGTGTGATTTATGAACTATGTGGATTAGAAAGGCTCTATTGTATTCCTTTTAAAGAGTGGAATTCTAATCTTTACCAGGTTATCATCAATAGCCATCCTTTGTGTTTCACACATTCATACAGCATAAAATAACTGCAAAACACACCTTCTCCATTAATTCAGAAAAGAAAGCAAACTGAGTTACCGGAAAGATTTCCTTTTAAAAAATACAATAAAAAAAGATTTCCCCCTATACATGATATTACATAACTGCCACTTAAGCAAATCTACCCACCTTAGAATTTTATACTGCCACCCATCACTGTCACATCAGAGCGCCTTCCATGGAAAATCAACAGCGAAGCCCCTAGTGGTCTTCCTGAGGTCTCTGCCTCCCTTCCCTTTCATCAGGATAAAAACAACTTGGGGTATTTTTGTTGGTTTGGACTGATTGTAACACAAACATCAGGGTAAAACCAGGGTAAAGTTATCTGCCACTTCAAATATCAGGCAAATTAAAAAACAAAAAACAGTAGTTCTTATCTGCAATATTTTTATTGAATTAAACTTTTAAAACACAGCAAAATATCATGCCAAAATGCATGTGAAAGGCAGTTCATGCCAAAATGCTTGAGTTGGAACTAGACTCTTACTCTACAAATTCAGATCCAATCATACCAGGACAATTTATCCAAGGGGCTTGATTTATTAACTTCCCAAATCCCTTTTTTCTATGGATTTATGTATTTTTAATGCATCTTGTAGATAAGCTATTAATGTTGGCATTATTTCTGAAATAGCGTCCATTGTCCTGCTGTATATTACAAAATGCCAAGCACATCATTGGTCTGTGCAACTTCTAGCTATTGGCACTTGTAGCGACTTATAAAACCCATTGCATCTTACTGGACACTGGCACAAAAAGATCTAACCCAATAGAGCAAAGATGTGTCCAAAAAGGCAAAGAAATGGCAAGAAAAGTGTGTTATATTCTTCAACCTGCAAAAAAGTTTATTGTATAGAATCAAGGGCGTGCGTGTTCGTGATAGCATAAGCTCTGGGAATGAAAGCCAATAGTTTAAAAAGGAAGGGTTGCGTGTACTCTCAGGGTAAAAAGAGAAGTCACAAGTTGCTCAAGACAGTGAGTGGTATTCAAACAACCAGTTCCTCCCATTAACATGCTATTATGCCAGATGGGATGAATCCCTCCACTACAAATATTCTTTACCTTATGAATTCCCCACAAATGTCAAGGGAAGGAGGACTCTCAGGCTGGCAGATTTCCTGAATCATTACCAGGTCTCACGTTGCTACCTGCTGCCACCTTCCCACAGAGAGAACATGTCCTGAAACAAATCGTACTAAGAGTAGAAACATGAAAGTCCAGTGAGATGTAAAGGGGAGCCAAGAGCTACCATTTCTCCAGGTGGTGGGGGGCAAATTCTCTGACTGTGCACTGCTCTCTAAGACAAGAACACTGACCCCTTTCAGTCAGGGACTGGCAAAGTTGGACATGTAGCAGCTCACCAGACTATGCAAGTAGGGAGCCACGTTTCAGAGTGGTAGCCGTGTTAGTCCGTATCAGCAAAAAGAACGAGGGGTCCTTGTGGCACCTTAGAGACTAACAAATTTATCTGTGTTTCTTCCCTCATCAACACCAGTACTATTTAGCCAAATAGTTTATTTGGCTCCATATTACATATTGGTATTGACAAAATAAATTAATGTAGTACCATGACTGTCCTACCAATGGTAACAGCAAAATTTACCCAACATGCTCTCCTTTCTCCTCTTTCCACTTCTGTTCAGTCCAGCCTTCCTGCAGGAGACAAAGCACTAAGATACAGAGTCTTCTTGCAAGGTACTTACTGTAAACTGCAAATCCCGCTTTGCAGGCCTACATGGAAATTTTACTTTTTAAGATTTCCATTGCATTGCTGTACCCCTCTTAGCTGTATGAAAAAAGCCAAGGTGTGCATCTAGCAGGCACAATCTACTGTACACGCCCTGTATGTGCAACTGGTAGGTATAGAACACGCTTGCTATACCACACACCCCTAAAAGTGTTATTTCATATGCAATTACTTATAAATCTAATGGACTTGCTGGCTGGACACAATCAATGGTCCACCTAATTCACACTCCTGCCTTGCAGATGATTTATCTTGCTCCTCAGCAAGGATACCCAATCAGGGACCTGATCCAATACTCAAGTCGGTCAGTCAAAGGAAAGCCTCCCATTGATTTCCACAGGCTTTGGATCAGGCCCCAAATTTGCTGTGTTCCGAGTTTAAATCTATGGCATGGTTTTCCGTTTCCATAGAGTTGGACCCAGCTGCTCCTTGTCACCCAGGTTGTCTGATCGGCATTGATTGGTTGACAGATGAGCTTGAAAAGGCAGCTGTCAGTGGCATCGAGCTGAGTGCCATTTTGCACAAAGACCTTGAATACACCAATGAGACTACTCTGTTGGATCAGTTTGGAATCACTGCTGCTGCTAACTGATCTGGTCAGGCAAGAAGCAGCGAACACGGATTTGATTAAAATGAGACAAAACTAAGTTGCTCGCGGTTTACATCAAGCGGCCTCCAACTCTTCATTACAACCAGCTCAGTATTAACCTGTCCAGATGGGATATTGAGCAGGTGGCTAGTGTCAAATACTTGGGAAGCATCATAGACGGTGCTGGAGGATGCTCAAAAAATGTGGATGCTTGTATGGTAGCAGCCATCTCCATGTTCCAGGTCCATCAATGGCCTCTCTGGAGCCGATGTGGCAAAAAGCTTTCATAGAATCATTATAGAATCATAGAATATCAGAGTTGGAAGGGACCTCAAGAGGTCATCTAGTCCAACCCCCTTTCTATAAAGCTGCAGATCTACAGAACCATACCAACTTTATTGCACGGCAGTGAAACGTGAGCACTGAGGAAGGCTGAAGAACACAGGATTGACCTTTTCAATTCTCATCATTTGTCAACTGCTCCATATCAAGAGGCAAGACAAGATAAGCAATGAGGATATTCATAGCTGAACCCAGCAACTGCCTCCATCAACAATGGTTCGGGTTTGGTGGCTTTCTTGGTAAAGACATCTTATTAGGATGGGAGACCAATGAAATCAAAAGCATATTTAACAAGGAATACTGGGCAATCATGTGATCACCTAAAGCTTCAGTAGCACAGTGTCAGCAATGATGGGCATAAACTGAACAGCCAAACTATCTCTAGAACCTAGCTAGAGATTGAACACCTAGTATCAATCTGTAAGAAGGCTAAGGCAAATCCTAAAGGGACATAATGATGGATGACGACGTAGAAGTTTGACAGACTCATTTATGCTCCTACTTCATCATGCAGTAAGCTATTACATATTCCAATTAGTTCTATTTCCTAAGCCCTAAACACTTTCAGACCAATCAAGAAGACAATTGATTTAAGGCATTAAACATTTGTTCACCACAGAAAGTATCCAGGTACCTTAACTCACCTGAAGTCCACATGGCTGAGCATGCCAAGTGTGATAACCACATGCATGCATAATCAACAGTATGTGTAGTAACAGAAAACAGACTGTGGTTGGGTAAGCAAAATTTCACCAAAATAAGATTTTTTTCCCTTTCTGCCTTTGGCGTGAAGGATGAAATGAGAAGGTGCATAGAGTAAATATTGTGGAAATGTGTGTATTATTAACAGAGAATGCCCAAATACAGTCTTCAGAGGACCTATCTTCACATTGCAATATTATGTTTATATTAAGGGATGACACAATAGGCAAATTTGCACCTGAGGAACCTATGAGCATGTTTCGCACACATTTGTGTGCAAAACATTACACGTGCAAGTGGGCTACTTGTGCACTTACTTATTCTGCATGTGCAATGGTTGCAGGAAATGCTGGGAAATACAATTTGAGAACCTAATTTTGGAAAAACTTCCCTGCTTATGGTAGGGTTACCATATTTCAGCAAGCAAAAAAGAGGATGGGAGGAGCCCCGCCCCCGTCCTGCCCTAGCCCCGCCCCTGCCCCTCCCACTTCCCGCCCCCCTCAGAACCCCCAACCCTCCCCCCGTTCCTTGTCCTCTGACTGCCCCCTCCTGGGACCCCTGCCCCTAACTGCCCCCCAGGACTCCACCCCCTACCTAAGCCTCCCTGCCTCTTGTCCCCTGACTGCCCC